>NC_090655.1:53066465-53366465 GCF_040937935.1 Hyperolius riggenbachi | reverse complement strand
CAGAAAAAGAGTTGTGGTCAATGGATCGTACTCAAAATGGGAGACTGTTAGCAGTGGGGTCCCACAGGGGTCTGTACTGGGTCCAGTGCTCTTCAATTTATTTATTAATGACCTAGTAGATGCAGTAGTGAACAATGTTGCTATTTTTGCAGATGATACAAAATTGTGCAGAATCATCAACTCTCAGGAAGATAGTGTCATATTGCAACAGGATCTGGATAGGATGGCTATATGGGCACATACATGGCAGATGAAGTTCAATGTTGACAAATGTAAAGTCATGCATTTTGGTCGTACCAATGGTCTAACACCATACAAAATAAATGGGATACAGTTGGGGACATCAAACTTGGAGAAGGACTTAGGAGTACTCATCGACAACAAGTTAAATAATCGTACTCAATGCCAAGCCGCTGCAGCTAAAGCGAACAAAATTTTGGGATGCATTAAAAGGGAAATAAAAACTCGAGATGCTAGCATAATATTGCTGCTGTTTAAATCTCTAGTAAGGCCACATCTGGAATATGGAATTCAGTTCTGGGCACCACATTACAAAAAAGATATTGCAGTTTTAGAGCAGGTGCAGAGACGAGCTACAAAATTGATACGCGGGATGGAAGGTCTCGCTTACCAAGAAAGGTTAGATAAACTGGGTTTATTTAGTCTAGAGAAAAGACGCCTTAGAGGAGATCTAATTAACATGTATAAATACATCAGAGGGCAATATAATAGCTTGGCGGATGAGCATTTTGTCCCTAGGCCTTCTCAAAGGACTAGAGGACATGATCTGCGCATGAAGGAAAAACCTTTCAGCCATTTATTTAGGAAAGGGTTCTTTACAGTAAGAGTGATTAAGATGTGGAATGCATTGCCACAGGAAGTCGTTATGGCAAACTCTATACCTGCATTTAAAGGGGGCTTAGATGCTTTCCTTGCGTTGAAAGACATCCATGGCTACAATTACTAGGTAATGCCTAATGATGTTGATCCAGGGATTTTATCTGATTGCCATCTGGAGTCAGGAAGGAATTTTTCCCTTGGGGCTAATTGGACCATGCCTTGTAAGGTTTTTTTTCGCCTTCCTCTGGATCAACAGGGGTATGTGGGGGACGGGCTGGTGTTGTACTTTGTACTGGTTGAACTCGATGGACGTATGTCTTTTTTCAACCAAAATAACTATGTAACTAATCTGCTTCCATGAAAGCAGTAAGTATACACACAGCAGATTTATTGCAGGATATGGATCAGCTGTAATAAATGTTTTTCTGTAAAGGTTTATATACTGTTGCTTATCTTTTAGAGCAGAGAGGAAGATCGGTGTTCTGGTCTGCTTTAAGGTGGCAGGCAGGTAATCAAGATAAATAAGGGTACTTGAATACAAAGTAAGACTATTAATCAGTCTTTAGCTAATCAGATTAGAAGTGACCATAAACTATTCCATTTGTAGTAGATCAGGGAAACTATCAGTATCTTCCAGACATTGATCATTACCCTGTTCCTCTACTTTACACCACTCTAGCTCAGCAGAAGTTCGAGTTATATTTAAAGGACAACTGAGGTGGGAAAAAAAAGTTGAATTGTACCTACCTAGTGCTTTTTCCAGCCCCCGCAGTCCTTCAGGTTGATCAGTTTCCTCTTGGTCCCTCCGTTGTTCCGGGGTCCTCTTCCAAGCTCTCCAACTGGACTAAAGGCCCATACAGACAGCATACAAAATGTCTGTACAGACACGTGTTGAGGGATGGTTTGTTCGTGTGGACACGGCAAGCGACAAAGACTGTCAGCAGACACAGCCATGTTTTGATTCAACTGGTGAAGCTCTTGTGACTTTTGTCTCACGAACTGTCGCTTAGTCTGTTGGTGTCCTGTCGTGTGTACAGACAGCAGATTCGCTACCATAGTACTACTACTGTACGTAGTCTGTGGCAGACAGCTTCCATCGTGTCTTCACTCTTTCTGTTGTCACGTGTGTACAACTGTTGCAAACTCGAATTGTTGCTGCCATAAATATGCTGTTGTCTCGTCTGTTTGTCGCTGCCTCACAACTACAGACAAGTGTATGCTGTGTGTATGGGCCTTTAGTGGCAGGCTACTGCAAGCCCCATTCATAAAGGCTTACACTGTCTAGTCAGCGCTCTTTCGGAGGGGGACAGTGGCACATTGGAGGTGACTGGGAGAAAACTGAGGGACCTGATAGACTGTGGGGGTCTGGAAGGTGCCCAAGGTAAGCAAAACTCCCCCCCCCCCCTCCAGGTTTACGTGTGGTGATATTCAATTGGTACATGTGTCTTTGTTCAACAGTCTTCTTTTCCTTGTATTACTTTTTAAAGGACAACTGAAGAAAGAGTGGTATGGAGGCTGCCAAATGTATTCTCTTTTAAGCAATACAAGTTGCCTGGCAGTCCTGCTGATCATCAGCCTCTAATACTTTTAGCCATAGACCCTGAACAAGCATGCAGCATATCAGGTGTTTCAGACATTGTCAGGGTTGACAAGATTAGCTGCATGCTTGTTTCTGGTGTGATTCACACATGACTGCAGCCAAATAGATCAGCAGGACTGCCAGGCAACTGGTATTGTTTAAAGGGAAATAAATATAACAGCCTCCATATTCTTCTCACTTCAGCTGTCCTTTAAAGTCCAATCCTTTTAGAAGTTAAATAACTAATAATCATATTATTTTCACAAAAGTTACTGTTAAAACGAAACATCTGATCAATCTCCACTCTGTGAGCTGAGATTTCACCTTATCAGTATTCGATTTATTGTTATAGTAGAGGAACGCAACAGGCAGGGGAATGAACAGCCCCTTGTGCAGCAGCAAAGGTGGGGTAGAAGAAAAGAAGAAGATTTCTCACTGATAAGAATACATTTTTTAAAACAAACATTGGCACCCCTCCGTTATCAGTAACCCATTCTAAAGTCAATGTTAAGTGAAAACTTTATTGGCCAGTTACTTACCTAGGTCTTCTACAAGCACCCTAAATCTTCCTGGTCCTTCGCCATTGTTCTGTATTGCTCAGTTCCTCCGTTGCCCCCTTCCATAAGCTGTCTGCTCCTCTTCGTCCCGTAGCTGGAAGCGTTCTGCACATGTGCAGTAGCAATTTTACCTGTTGCGCAAGAGTAGAACACTCCAGGCCACTGGACCGTGATGGAAGAGGCAAGGGGCTGCAAATGCAGCATTCAGAGTGGGACATCAGAGGAATGGAGCAGCACGTGATGATGGTGGCGAGGGACTGGGAAGACTTTAGGGGGCTGGAAGAAGTCTGAGGTAAGTAAATGACCTCTAAAGTTTTCACTTAAAGTTTCCTTTAAATGAGGCAATGGAATGAGACTGGAGAAGCAGTGATCCACCTCACCCATCTTCATCAGGGTCCAGTTGCTGTCCATCTGCTGGGCGGCCTGCAGGAAGTAGCGTCCATCCGTCCACAAAGCCGCGCTCTGCTCTGTCACTATCGCAGTTCCTGCAACCACATAAACAAAGTATAAGATGAGATCAGCAGCGGCTACTCCAGACATACAATATATTTCCAAAACCACAATTCTGCCCACAAAAACATAGAGCATCTGTAAAAGCGAGCAATGATACAACATGACACTATCTATGCTGAATCCTAAAAGCCACATCACTGTAATGATATCGGATAAAAACAGAAAAGCGAGTAAAAAGACAAAACCAAAGACGTCTCCCTTGTAAAGCATATAATGGTACTGATTGTAAACATGCAACTATGAAAAACATTTCGGTATGTTTCAGTATGAGTTAAGGTTTTTCATCTCTTTCTCCCTCATTTTTGTTGATGCCCTTAAAAGGATACCTGAACTGACACGTGACATGATGAGATAACCAAAGGTACATATAATACTAGTCCAACTAATAAATTGTTTGATGACCCTCTCTGTTTCCCTGAACAGCAATATGTTAAAAAAAAACTTGATGCCTGATACAGAGAGCAGAAGCAGTCTGTGAAGAGAAAGGGGGGGGGGGGGGAGGGTTAAGTGTCAGGGGGGAGGGTTCTAGGAATAGGGTTAGTTTTAGCTATAGTAAAATATCGGTATTTCATACCGATATTTTACAATACCTCTTTACCCTTTAAAGTGAACCTTCACCAACTTCAAGAAAAAAAATTAGAAAAAAAAATTTCACCTACCTGGGGCTTTCATCAGGCCCCTGCAGATGTCCTGTGCCTGCACCATTACTCACAATCCTCCGGTCCCCCGCAGTCGGCCAGTGCGCCCCTGACCACGCGCGTCCCTCAATCGCACTGCTGTCGCCATCCTGTGCATGCGCAGGATGGCCATGGCAGCGCAATTGAGGGACACGCATGGCCAGGGCTGCGCAGGTGCACTGGCCTGGCGAAAACAAAACTGTCTGGTTGTGGGGGACCGGAGGATCGGTGATTGCCAGCATGGGCACAGGATGTCTGCAGGGGGCTGGTGGAAGCCCCAGGTAAGTGAAGCTTTTTTTTTTACTTGGTTAAAGAGAACCTGTAACAAAAAAAAGTTCCCCTGGGGGGTACTCACCTCGGGAGGGGGAAGCCTCTGGGTCCCAATGAGGCTTCCCCCACCCCTGTAGCTGCAGGCAGTCCAGCGCTGGCTCCCATGAAGTGTCCCTGAATCCTCCCTTGACAAGCCTGACAAGTGCTGATTTATTTATCTTTCCTGGCTCCAGCGGGGGCGCTGTTGCGGCTCTCCGCACGGAGATAGGCGAAAATAGCCTATCTCCGTCGGGTCCGCTCTACTGCGCAGACGACTTGCGTCTGCGCAGTAGAGCAGCCCGACATCGATCGGCTATTTCCGAGGTGGAGAGCCGATACTGCGTCTGCACTGGAGCCGGGAAGGTAAATATTTACATCCCCGCTGTTCGGGGAGCTTCATCGCTGTTGCCGTGGGGACAGGGGAAGCCTCGATAGGATCCGGAGGCTTCCCCCACCTGAGGTGAGTACCCCCCCCAAGGGACGTTGTTTCATTACAGGTTTTCTTTAAGGTTCATTTTAATAGTAGAATATCAGTAAATTTAGCCCTGGAGGTACCTACAGCAGTGTTCTCCCCAGGCTCTTTTAGCTGGGTGCTCCACCCGGCTAATTTTTGTGAGCACCCGGCTGTCATCGACTTGCCTCCTCATCCTCATCCTATGCTGTAAGCAGAGTTGCACAGAGAAGCACCACCCGGCTACCTTTTCAATTTATTTTCACCTCGGGTTCGCTTTAAAGCAAACTTGTAAACATATCCAGCAAAAAAACAACAAAAAAACAAAAACACTCCAGAGGTTTCTCATGTCTTCCTTAACCCAATTGCCACTTGCTGGGACTCTTCTTTTGGTTGGGGCCGCACTCCCCTCTGCACACAAGCATGGCCGTACTGCGCGTGCACAATTAGATGTGCCTGCACAGCAGCACAAAGCTGACCCTCTGTGGAAGGGAATGCAGCCTCAATAACATAGCCAACAACCTCTAATCAGATATGTTTGGAGAGACCCTGCACAGCAGCGATGGGCTCCAAGATGGATTGGGATGCCTCTGGACCATTCAGAGGCTTCCTGCTACTTAGGTGATTATGGGGTTGATTCTTTAAGCTGTGCTGTTTAATGAGAGGAGTGCGGTAGTGCAGCGGCGTAGTGTGCTCTGATTACTTACTTGCTCCCCTAAGTAACTGCCGCTCCACTCATCTGACCCTGAGCACCAGCAGGTCCAGTGGCTTAAATGGACGTGATCCCCACACAATTGGGCCTATAAAAGTGTGGGGATCACGTCCATTGAAGCCTCTGTACCGGCTGGGGCTCAGGGCAGGTTCAGTGGAGCGGCCATTACTTAGAAAGAGCGCGAGGAAGCTAGCAGCGCATGGTACGCTGCACTACTGCGATCCTCTCATTAAGCCCTATGGCAGCGAACTTTTTTTTCTGTGACAGGTTTGCTTTAAAGGAAATCTGTGCTGTATCAGATATGAAGACCGCCTTGTCTGTCTATTGTGCTGATCTGCTGCCTCTATTATTATTATTTTATTTATGTGGCAACAACATCTTCCATAGCGCTGTATAAAGTACACAACGGTCAATACTGGCGCCTCTCACACTTTCTGAGCTGCTGACCCAGTGCCAGTATACAGGTCATGTGACTTGTTGCAGGCGCGACTGATTGCTAAAGCCAGAAGATCAGCCTGACAGCCGGGTAACCTTCATTTTTATAAAGCGGGGATAAACATGGCAGCTACAGGTTTTACACTGTGATGAATAATAATAAAGTCTGAGTCATAATATGGCATTCCCTGGCACTCATTTCCACAAAAGGAGTGGCTGATTTGGATTTTAACACTGTGGAGCTTAAAGGGAACCTAAACTGAGAGGGATATGGATGTTTCCTTTTAAACAATACCAGTTGTCTGACTCTCCTGCTGATTAGTTTGCTGCAGTAGTATCTGGATCTCACACCTGAAACAAGCATACAGCTAATCCAGTCTGACTTCAGTCAGAGCACCTGATCTGCATGCTTGTTCAGGGGATGTGGCTAAAAGTATTAGAGACACAGGATCAGCAGGAGAGTCAGGCAACTGGTATTATTTTAAAAGGAAAAATCCACATCCTCAGTTTAGGTTCCCTTTAAAGCCTTCCATGCATTATTGTTTTTCTAAAGGCTTTCCAAACTCCACTCATTATTTGCTATATAAAGGCCTACACACACGCCTGAAACTGTACTAGAACTGAGGGGAAAAAACATTATTTATCCATACCTGGGGCTTCCTCCAGCCCCATCCGCACGGATCGCTCCCACGCCGCCGTCCTCAGCCTTCTGCAGCTCCGGTACTGGATCCTGTAACTTCCTCCAGTCACGGCCAGTCTGCACAAGAGAAGTGTGCCCCCTACGTATCTCCCGGGCGGCTACTGGAGATATATGTAAATAGCGCACTGCACTTGCATCAGACTGGTCGCGACTGGAGGAAGTTATAGGACTCCATGCAGAAGACGGAGAAGACTGAGGATGGCGGCGTGGGAGCGATCCGAGCGCATGGGGCTGGAGGAAGCCCCAGGTATGTATAAAACTTTTTTTTCCCTCAGCACTGGTTCCCTTTAAGTTGGCTGAGACGGCCGATAACAACCAGCCCAGCCGATAATCAGGCATGTGTATGGCAGCTGGTGATCCCCAACCCCCGAGAGATCCGCTGGGCAGATCTACTCAACCGCAGCAACACTGATCCCCCACCGATCCCATTGCTTGTGCCCGCCCACCGTGTGATGTCACGCATGCACCGTTCATCTTCCCCACCTCCTGCATAGCAACACAGCGGACACGAGTGTGTGCAGCCCGGCCCAGTGATGTCGCCTAAGGGGATCAGGTCCTGATTCCTGATGGGCGACATCCGTCAAAGGTCTGTGCGCACCGTAAAACTGACACTCAGCTAATCACTGACTCTGAGTTTAAAGAGGAACTCCAGTGAGAATAATGTAATTAAAAAAAGTGCTTCATTTTTACAATAATTATGTATACATGATTTACTCAGTGTTTACCTATTATAAAATCTTTCCTCTCCCTGATTTACATTCTGACATTTATCACATGGTGACATTTTTACTGCTGGTAGGTGATGTCAGTGTAAGTAGCTGCTGCTTGCTTTTTTGGCATTTGGAAACAGCTGTAAACAGCTATTTCCCACAATGCAACAAGGTTCACAGACAGGAAACTGCCAGGACCATGGTCCTCACAGTTTCCTGTGGGAGGGGTTTCACCACAATATCAGCCATACAGAGCCCCAGATGAGCAGTTTGTGAAAAGGAAAAGATTTATCATGGAAAAAGGGGGTATCAGTTACTGATTGGGCTGAAGTTCTATTCTTGGTCACAGTTTCTCTTTAAACAAAAGTGCAAATAGAAAAAATAAAAAATAAAAAGTTTCAAAAACAAAAACAGTCACAATGGTCACGTATGTTGACCATTTACACTGAAAAAGATTAGTCGACAGGTCAGCTTCTTCATAAGCCATTAAAGCGGAACTGAATTTAGAAATTCCACGTTACTCTAAAAGACAAGCAACAGTATAATAACCTTTAAAGAGAAACATTTGTTACAGCTGATGATGCAAATCCTGCAATAAATCTGCAATGTGTACTTCCTGCTTTCATAGAAGCAGACATAGGGTTAAAAGCCTGTTTACTGATTAGCTGCTATGCCAAGGACTGCCGAGATTCCTGAGCTGACACAGCTGAGAGATCAAATTACACTTGTGATTAGTCAGAGATGAGGGGCAAATTAGACAGGCTAAACTCTGTAAATACATACAGGGTGCATTTCTCTATGTTTTCCTTCTGTCCTGTGCTAGAGTTCAGGTCTTATCTCCACTGGGTGTTGCGTCCATTTCCAAATCGTATGGAGCACCCATGCTGCTGCAAAGCCATTGCTGAATTGCTATAGCATCGCTGTCCACGGCAAAAGGGATTCCAATGCGTGAAAATTAGAAACTGCTAAAATGCCGGCCAATGTCAACTGAGCTGAGGATCTACTAGTGTATAGTAGTGATTATCATAATCAACTAATTACGATTACGGTAAATTTCGCGTACATTTTCGCAATTACGCCGATACACAATTACGATTTGTAAATTCAATTGATTACATACAGTCATTTGCAATTTCGTGCCGACTTTGGCAGTGAATAGCAAAGCCCCCATACATGCCAATTACACCAAAATTGCAATATGTGTTGAGGGGAATAGTGGATATAAGTCAGAAAAATAATTTTCCAAAAAGACCTTGTAGTTTTTGAGAAAATCAATTTTAAAATGCAAAGAGAAAATGTTTTTTAAACTCTGGAAAAATGACAGTTTAACCACTAAAGCCCACAGGGTTGTTTATTTTTTGCATGTGAGCAACTTTCACCTTATATTCATTTGCCAATAACTTTATCACTACTCATCACAATGAATTGATCTATATCTTGTTTTTTCCACCAACAATTAGGCTTTCTTTGGGGGGTACATTTTGCTAAGAATTAATTTATTCTAAATCCATTTTAACAGGAATATTAAGAAAGAAATGGAAAAAAAAAATCATCATTTCTCAGTTTTTGGCCATTATAGTTTGAAATTAATACATGCTACCGTAATTAAAACCCATGTATCTTATTTGCCCATTTGTCCCGTTTATTACACCATTTAAATTATGTCCCTATCACAATGTATGGCGCCGATATTTTATTTGGAAATAAAGGTGCATTTTTTCAATTTGCGTCCATCACTATTTACAAGCCCATAATTTAAAAAAAAAATGATATTAATATACTCCTTTGACATGCATATTTAAAAAGTTCATACCCTTAGGTAACTATTTGTTTTAAGTTTTTTTGTTTTTTAACTGTCATTTTTTTTTAATTAAAACATTTATTTGGGTAATTTTTGGTGTGGGAGGTAAACAGCTAATTTTAAATGCAAAAAAAAAAATGGATTTATTTAATTAAAAAAAAATGGATGTGGGTGTAGTTTTACTATTTGGCCACAAGATGGCCACAGTCAAAAAGTCCTGGAAGCGTGATCCTACGCTTCCAGGAAACATTAGGAAGATGGGAAACTTTTTGAATCTCAGAAAAACCGCAGCCTCTGATAAGAGGCTGTTGGTTTTTCTGCAGGGGGCTTTGATCAATGAATGGGATCTTTAATCCCATTCATTGTTTGCTGGGTTAACAGCCAACGGCGAGAGTGCTCGCAGCCCGCGGGAGTGCGCACAGCCTATCTGGAGGAGAATGTTCGTCCAGATAGGCTTAAGTGGTTAAAAACCATTTTCCTTTGTATTTTCAAAATCGATTTTTTCAAAAAATTATTTTTTTGACTTGTTCCCAGTATTCTTCTTAACATATGTAGCAATTTAGTACTTAGCAAGTTTGGTATCAATAGCATGTATAGGGGCTTTGCTTTAACCGCTAAAGTTTGGCACAAATGTATGCGAAATTTCGTGAAAATGTATGTGGAATTAATAAATATTACTATTACATACGAAATTGATCACGATTTTCTCTGAAATTTTGCATTACGATTATGATGCGTAATTGCAAATTTCGATGTGAAATTTCGGCCCTCCACTGGTGTATAGCTTAGCTTCATAAAGTCCTGTACAGCCATAGGAGGAAGGCGTTTGTCCTCGTATGACTTTATCCGATAATGAATGTGTCAGCGGGCGGTCGTGCACAGTCACTGCAGCTTTATAGCAAGCCACCACATTCTGTTGCTTCTACTAAAACTCCGACAAGCATGGCAGAGCAGAATTACTGTGGAAGATTAAATAGGCTCTGGGACAATAGAGAGGTGTAAATTATAAGACCAATAAGACGTCACTACAACTGTGAGTAAGAAAAGAATAAAACCTATCCACAGTAGGGGATTGTGCTCTGTGCCAATATGATGTTACATATCCCAGAATTCCCTGCAAGTTCTCATTCTGCTACAAAACAAAGTTTTGGGGTTTTTTTTGTTTGTTTTCTAGTAAAGCCTAAGCCCACATACAGACTGATTGCAGTTTTGGACAGGCTAGAAAGCAGCTAAAAAAACCTTTCAAGTGTTTGTGCCCCCAATAGGGATATAAGTCGCTCACTTAAAGGGAACCCAAGGTGAGAGGGATATGAAGGCTGACATGTTTATTTATTTTTAAATAATGCACATTGCCTGGCTGTCCTGCCGATCCTCTGCCTCCAATACTTTAAGCCATCGACCCTGAACAAGCATGCAGATCTGACAAGATTAGCGGCATGCTTGTTTCAGCTGTGTGATTTAGACCCTACTGACCAGAAAGATCAGCAGGACAGCCAGGCAACTGGTATTGTTTATAAGGAAATAAATATGGCAGCCACCATAGGTCTCACACCTCGGGTCCCTTTTAATGACCTCAACATGTCAATGACTTGTGCAAAGTGCATGGCCAGAAAGGGATCTCTATTACTCCCCCCCCCCCTTCCCTCCATCACAGGCAGCAGCCCACATCCAATCACTTTACTGGGGGAGGGGCTCTGCCTTGCCTGCTCGGGGACCCCCAGCAACCCTGACCCCCCGGAATTTGCTGCCTCCAGGAGGATCCAGCCATGATCTGTGCTGGGGATCACCTGCCTCTCTGTTGACCTGTACAGGGGGGACCCCCTCTGATGATCCGGGGCTTGTGACCCCAGCTAGTTTTGTTTTTGCCGACTCAGAGTCGGCGGGCCGCCACGCCTATCATTGCATGTGTTACCGCGGTTACAAGACACCATAGCGGGTGTCAACGCGTATCTTTGTACACGCTGCACTTGTAACGCGTACAAAGATACGTGTTGACACCCTCTATAGCATCCTGTAACCATGGTAACAAATGCAATGATACGTGTGGTGGCCTGCGTTGGTAAAAACTAAACTAGCTGGATGAGTGGGATAAGAGGATCTGGGAGTGACGTCAAGGGCACAGGATGGCTGCAGGGGGCTGGTAAAAGCCCCAGGTAAGTGAAACTCTTTTTTAATTGGGTTAAGGTTCCCTTTAAGCAATACCAGTTGCCTGGCAATCCAGCTGATCCTGTGTCCCTAATCATTTTAGCCATAGACCCTGAACAAGCATGCATAAATATGGTAGCCTCCATATCCCTCTCACCTCGGGTTCCCTACAAAGGTGTATAGACACATATTCACACTATTAGAGTGGCTCCGTGTCTATTTTCGGTATTTACATAATACTGTAGGCAAGGTGAGGGTATTATAGCACAACTCCTGTCTTTTTTAAGCCATTAATGTCTTGGTGTCATGAGGTAAGAGAAAAATCTCCCTAACAAGAGGCAAAAAGCAGTAAAACTTTACAGACTAAATGTATCGGCGAGCTTTTAACTTTGGGTGTCACATGACATTCCCTGAAAAAGCTTCTGGCTCCTCCCTTGCACTTGCCAGGAGCATGGCTGTTTGGATACCACCCCAAAAATTCCTATCAACCCCTTTCGGATGCGGAGCCATCAACAACTTTCTAGATACACGTACTATATGACTTACTACTAGGGATGCTAGTAACTGAAATTTCCGCATTTCCGATCGGAAATCAGCATTTTCGATCAGTATTCGGATTTCAACAGAAATTCCATTTACTGCAACACAATAATCTTAGCCCAGTCACAGAACTCAGAAGCAGTGGACCAATCGGCGAACGCAGAGTTTTTCCACGAAAATCGGATAGCTGACGTAATTTTAGACCAATTACAAAACTCGGATACCAGTGAGTATTCCTGAGTCTTCTGATTGGCTTAAAAATGTGTGTGTGGTATTCTGATTACTGTAGTAAAATTCTGCATTCTCTCATTGGTCCAATACCTCCGATCTTAGAAGAATTTGGGCAATCAGAGAACATAATAAAACAAAACAAAAAAACCCCAAACAAACCAATAAAAAAAAAAAAAAAAAAAAAAAAAAAACATACACATCGGAAAATCAAAAATCAGAGACCTGCAGAGTCTTGCTACTTAAGTTACTACTACTAAGCCCCTCCACATTTGACTACGTAGGCATCCATGTACTCACCTGCTGAGCCATCGAATCCTGATATGAATTCCCGTCTGCAGTCACAGGGGGCGATGTACTCGCTCTGCAAACAAAAGACAAAATACAGCTGTAAATGCCAGATCAGCTGTGACATTCACTGTGTTGCTTATGTAGTATTATCATGATGGACGCAGCCACATTGATTTTGCCCCTCAAGCTTAGGACAGCATCTACCCACCTGCACTGAGAGGGAAATGGAGGCGGCCATTTTTATTTCCTTTTAACCAATACCAGTTGCCTGGCTGTCCTGCATTAGTGCATTAGCCACTCTTGAAGGACAACTGTAGTGAGAGGTATATGGAGGCTACCATATTTCCTTTTAAGCAATACCAGTTACCTGGCTATCCTGCTGATCCTCTGCCGCTAATACTTTTAGCTATAGCCTCAGAACAAGCATGCAGCAGATTAGATGTTTCTGACATTATTGTTAGACCTGACAAGATTAGCTGCATGCTTGTTTCTGGCGTGTGATTCAGACACTACTGCAGCCAAACAGACCAGCAGGGCTGCCAGGTAACTGTGTTGCTTAACCACTTAATGACATGCTCACTTATAAAAACGTCCTGCTGGAGCCTCTTAATGGCTCCAGGACATTTTTATAAGTCAGACAGTGTTGCTGCCGCTGTCCGCGTGCGTGCTCCCGTGTGCTCGTGCATCCCCGTGCATGTGAAAATATTGCGGGGAAAAAAAACACCAAAAAAAAAAAAAAATTATCTATCTATCTATCTATATATATATATATATATATATATATATAGATAGATAGATAGATAGATAGATAGATAGATAGATAGATAGATATAGATAGATATATACACCTTTATTTCCAAATGATGTATTGTCACCATACTTTGTACTAGGGACATAATTAAAATGTTGTGATAACCAGGACAAATAGGCAGATAAAATGTGTGCGTTTTATGTACAGTAGCAGTGTTTATATTAAAACTATAGGGGATTAAATTGGAGAAAATGTATTTTCTCATTGTTTCCTTGCATTTCCCTTTAAAATGCATAGAAAATAAATTACTGAAAACAAAATATCAACCCCAAAAAGCCCAATTGGTGTTGAAAAAAAAAAACAAGATATAGATCATTGCATTATGATTATTACAAATTAAAGGGATGAGCACGGAAAGGTGAAAATCGCTCTTGTTTGTTAGAGTAAAAACCGCCTTGGGGTGAAGTGGTTAAAGAGAACCCAAGGTGGGTTTTAACCACTTCCCGACCGCCGTATATACAAATGGCGGCCGGGAAGCGCACCCCGCAAGGACCGCCGTATAGACAAATGGCGGCGGTCCTTGTAGGGGCATGGGCGGAGCGATCGCGTCATCAGTGACGCGATCCTCCGCCGGGAGTCGGAAGCCTGGCATTTTGCCTCTGCTCGCCGGCCACTTAGCAGAGCCGGCGAGCGGAGGAATCCATACAATGGGCCAATCAGAAAGTATAAGGCACTTTGTTAGGTAAACAAAGTGCCTTATACGTGCTTCCTCCTCGCCTCGTGGTCTCATTGTTGCAGAGACCACCAGCGAGGAGGAACCACTCGTAAGTGTATCCAGCAAACAGCTTTTTTTGACCTCAGCCTCCCTGATCACCCACCCCAGGCCTCATACCCCCCCTGATCACCCCAGCAGACCCCTGCCTAGCACCCTTGCACCCCTACAAAACCCCCACCCCCCTCACCTGCCACTAACTAGCGACGCTGCCCCTTAGTTTAGGTCCCTAACTGCCTCCTAGTCACCCCTGATCCTCCCCCCCTACCTTTAGATCACCCCCACACCTCATCCCAGACTACCCCCCTGTATACTGTATACATCTGTATACAGCTACCTTACCCTCTGATCCCCCTCTGATCCCCCTCTGATCACCTGTCTATCACCTGTCCATCACCCCTCGGCACCCCCACCCATCAGAGCAGACCCTAACTGCCCCGCGGGGGTAACCGATCACCTGCCCAGGCCCTCGATTGCCCTCATACCCCCCTTCTGATTACATCCCCTGCTCTTTGTTTACATCTGTCCTCCCCAGCAATCACTAACTGATCTTTGATTAGTAACCCCCTGTGTCTGCCTCTCATCAGATCAGGACTCAGTCTGCCCCGTGCAGGCTCCTGATCAACCCCCCACCCCCTCAAATCGCCCTCAGGCCCCCTCCCTAATCATCGTCCAAGTGCATTGTATTTGACTGTGCTGCGCTTGTATTCGATTGTGCTGCGCTTGTATTTGATTGTGCTGCGATTGTATTTGATTGTCCCGTGATCTGCTTCGATTGTCCCGTGATTGTTTGATTGCCTGAGACCCCACTTCCCACCACACCCAACCCCCCCTCCCCCCCCACCACACCCAACCCCACCCTCCCCCCCCCACCCCCACCACCTCCAACCACCACCTTCCGAGTACATCAGATTTGCTTGTGCTGTGATTGGAGTCGATTGAGCTGTAATTGTATTTGATTGTCCCGTGATCTGCTTCGATTGCCCCGTGATTGTTTGATTGCCTGAGACCCCACTTCCCGCCACACCCAATCCCACCCTCCCCCCATCACCTTCCGAGTGCATCAGATTTGATTGTGCTGTGATTGGAGTCGATTGTGCTGTAATTGTATTTGATTGTCCCGTGATCTGCTTTGATTGCCCCGTGATTGTTTGATTGCCTGAGACCCCACTTCCCGCCACACTCAATCCCACCCTCCCCCCATCACCTTCCGAGTGCATCAGATTTGATTGGGCTGTGATTGGATTCGATTGTGCTGTAATTGTATTTGATTGTCCCGTGATCGGCTTCGATTGTCCCGTGATTGTTTGATTGCCTGAGACCCCACTTCCCGCCACACCCAATCCCACCCTCCCCCCATCACCTTCCGAGTGCATCAGATTTGATTGTGCTGTGATTGGAGTCGATTGTGCTGTAATTGTATTTGATTGTCCTGTGATTGTTTGATTGCCTCTGAGACCCCACTTCCCACCAACCCCAATACCTCTCAAATACTCCCTTTTTGCTAGGTAGGTGCTCTTTTTTTCTGGGTAGTCTCGGAGGAAAACCCCATAAATTTAGCAATCCAAAATGGCAAGAAGGGGGCTTTCCGATGACGAGGTATACAGGTACATGGACCAGTCGGATGAGTTCTTTTGGGAAGAATCATCCGTCGAATCTTCCGGGTCCGAATTTGAACCTGTAGAAAGCAGTGGTTCCCTGACCGATAGTGATGACGAGGCTATGGTCCCGGCTAGAGCCAGGCGTACCAGACCCCAAGTCGTTAGACCGCAGGTGGCGCAGGATCCGCCTCAAGGGCAGCAGGGTGGTGCTAGCGCTGTTGATAGTTTTCTTGGTGAGGCAGGCACCAGCAGCGCAGCATCTCCTGGACTTAGTGCCAGTGCTTCCGTAGACCCTGGCGAAGTGGTGAGCGTCAGCATGGAAGTTGAAACTGGTACGGTGGCAAGTGCAGTAGTACCCCCGTCGCAGCCACCAAGAAGAAGACGGGCCCGTAGTACCCATAGACTCCCAGAGGTGCTGGCACAACCAGATTGGCAATCCCCTGATTCCGCCGCACCCGTAGTGCCCCCTTTCACCGCCCAGTCTGGAGTCCAGGTGGCGACAGCTCATCTAGGAACGGCCCTAGAATTTTTGCAGCTGTTCATCACCCAGGTTCTCTTGGACTTAATTGTGGTTGAGACCAACCGTAAAGCCACACAATTCATCACCGAGCACCCGGAGAGCATGTATGCCCAGCCTTTCGGGTGGAAACCAGTCCAAGTTTCCGACATTAAAATCTTTTTGGCCCTTATCCTTCACTTGGGACTAATGAAACAGAATGTATTGCGGTCGTATTGGTCTATGAACCCAGTACATCATGTTCCCTTGTACCCTGCTGCCATGTCCAGGACACGATTTGAGTCCATCCTGCGCTTCCTGCACTTCAACGACGACGAAACCTGTCATGAAAGGGGAGACCCTGCTTATGACCGGCTCCACAAAATTCGGCCCCTCATAGACCACCTGTCCTCAACATTTGCAGATGCTTATATCCCTGAACAGAACATCTGCGTAGACGAGTCCCTCTTACGCTTTACCGGGCGCCTTGGCATCAAACAGTACATCCCAAGCAAGCGCGCCCGGTATGGGGTGAAACTGTATAAGCTCTGTGAAAGGGCCACAGGCTATACATGTCGTTTTAGGGTCTATGAGGGAAAAGACTCAAAATTGGAGCCGGTCGGATGCCCTGACTACCTGGGGAGCAGTGGAAAGGTTGTGTGGGACTTGGTGTCACCCTTGTTCCGGAAGGGGTACCATCTTTTTGTGGACAATTATTACACAAGTGTGGCCCTCTTTCAGCACTTAAAGTTAGAAGGAATCCGATGCTGTGGCACTGCGCGGCCTAGTCGCCAGGGCTTCCCCCAACGGCTCGTTACCACCAGACTTCAACGGGGGCAGAGGGCCGCCTTGCGCACTGAAGACCTGCTCGCGGTGAAATGGAGGGACAAGAGGGACGTTTACTTTCTGTCCACCATTCACACAGACACGACAGTCCAAATTCAACGGGCAACTAAGGTCATTGAAAAGCCCCTTGTCGTCCACGAATATAATGTCAACATGGGAGGGGTGGACTTCAATGACCAGAGGTTAGCGCCCTATTTAATGACCCGGAAAACAAGACGCTGGTATAAGAAAGTGTCTTTTTATCTGATTCAATTGGCAGTTTACAACAGCTTTGTTCTCTACAGTAAGGCTGGGAGAACTGGATCTTTCCTCCAATTTCAGGAACAGATCATTCTGGACATCCTGTATCCAGGAGGTGCCAGCCCCCCCCCCCCCCAGATGCAACTAGCCGACTGCATGGTAGGCATTACGCCTATCAGATTCCGTGTGCCCCAGGTCAACGCATCCGAAGAAAACGTTGTCGTGTCTGCAGCAGGACTGGAAGAAGGAATGACACCAGTTTTTATTGTCCCCGCTGTCCTGACCAGCCTGGTCTATGCGTAGGGCCGTGTTTTGAGAGGTACCACGAGCAGGTACACTATTAGAACCTAGGGAACTCCAGACACAGGAGTAGGCACACACTCAGTGGTCTTTCGCACATTGTCGCAGGGAGAGGAGAGGTAAGCTTGAAGACCAAACGGGTAAGCATAAAAGTGGGAAGAAGGATCGGTTTCCATGCTTGATATTGCTGATCTGTCCTGGGTTGGCGATATAAGACGGCATGTTTGAATTTCCCTTGAGTGTGGACACCCCCGGTTTATATGTGATTTGGGCCTATGATGATGCTTTAATGCCACACAGAGTCATCTCTATTGGCAGGCATATTGCTGTATCCTACAGGCATAATGCTGTATACTAAAGTTCTGAGGCCCAGTCACATAAGTTGGTGGCTCACCCTGAGTGCAGGGTGGCACGGGGTGTCTCTCTCCTGAGGTTATCACTGCCATTGATGTGGAGGAAGATCTGCCATTGATGTGGAGCAAGGTATGTTTGCCGTTCATTTTTCCTTTCAGCCCAGAGTGCATTACTTGTATACCCAATATAAGGAGTATAGCAGAAACTCCTAATACTGGCCATACATGTAATGATTGCAGAGACCCTAAAATGCCAGGACAGACTCCACAAATGACCCCATTTTGGAAAGAGGACACCCTAAAGTATTATGTGAGGTGCACGGTGAGTTCATAAAAGATTTTAGTTTTTGTCACAAGTTAGCAGAATTTTTTTTAAAATTTTTTTTAACAAAGTGTCATTTTCCGTTTACTTGTGACAAAAAATAAAATTTTCAATGACCTCACCATTACCCTCATGGAATACCTTGTTGTGTATTCTTTCCAAAATGGGGTCATTTGTGGGGTTTGTTAACTGTCCTGGCAAGTGGGCGGGGTGCTAAATTGTGAGCACCCCTGTAAAGCCTAAAGGTACTCATTGGACTCTGGGCCCCTTAGCGCAGTTAGGGTGCAAAAAAGTGCCACACATGTGGTATCGCCGTACTCGGGAGAAGTAGTATTATGTGTTTTGGGGTGTATTTTTACACATACCCATGCTGGGTGGGAGAAATACCTCTGTAAATGACAATCTTTTGATTTTTTTACACACAATTGTCCATTTACAGAGTTATTTCTCCCACCCAGCATGGGTATGTGTAAAAATACACCCCAAAACACATTGTACTACTTCTCCCGAGTACGGCGATACCACATGTGTGGCACTTTTTTGCACCCTAACTGCGCTAAAGGGCCCAAAGTCCAATGAGTACCTTTAGGATTTCACAGGTCATTTTGCGGAATTTGATTTCCAGACTACTCCTCACGGTTTAGGGCCCCTAAAATGCCAGGGCAGTATAGGAACCCCACAAGTGACCCCATTTTAGAAAGAAGACACCCCAAGGTATGCCGTTAGGAGTATGGTGAGTTCATAGAAGATTTTATTTTTTGTCACAAGTTAGCGGAAAATGACACTTTGTGAAAAAAACAATAAAAATCAATTTTCCGCTAACTTTTGACAAAAAATAAAATAAATGGACAATTGTGTGTAAAAAAATCAAAAGATTGTCATTTACAGAGGTATTTCTCCCACCCAGCATGGGTATGTGTAAAAATACACCCCAAAACACATTGTACTACTTCTTCCGAGTACGGCAATACCACATGTGTGGCACTTTTTTGCACCCTAACTGCGCTAAAGGGCCCAAAGTCCAATGAGTACCTTTAGGATTTCACAGGTCATTTTGCGGAATTTGATTTCCAGACTACGCCTCACGGTTTAGGGCCCCTAAAATGCCAGGGCAGTATAGGAACCCCACAAATGACCCCATTTTAGAAAGAAGACACCCCAAGGTATTTTGTTAGGAGTATGGTAAGTTCATAGAAGATTTTATTTTTTGTCAAAAGTTAGAGGAAAATTGATTTTTATTGTTTTTTTCACAAAGTGTCATTTTCCACTAACTTGTGACAAAAAATAAAATCTTCTATGAACTCACCATACTCCTAACGGAATACCTTGGGGTGTCTTCTTTCTAAAATGGGGTCATTTGTGGGGTTCCTATACTGCCCTGGCATTTTAGGGGCCCTAAACCGTGAGGAGTAGTCTGGAAATCAAATTCCGCAAAATGACCTGTGAAATCCTAAAGGTACTCATTGGACTTTGGGCCCCTTAGCGTACTTGGGGTGTAAAAAAGTGCCACACATGTGGTACCGCCGTACTCGGGAGAAGTAGTATAATGTGTTTTGGGGTGTATTTTTACACATACCCATGCTGGGTGGGAGAAATAACTCTGTAAATGGACAATTGTGTGTAAAAAAAATAAAAAATTGTCATTTACAGAGATATTTCTCCCACCCAGCATGGGTATGTGTAAAAATACACCCCAAAACACATTATACTACTTCTCCTGAGTACGGCAATACCACATGTGTGGCACTTTTTTGCAGCCTAACTGCGCTAAGGGGCCCAAAGTCCAATGAGCACCTTTAGGCTTTACAGGGGTGCTTACAATTTAGCACCCCCCAAAATGTCAGGACAGTAAACACACCCCACAAATGACCCCATTTTGGAAAGTAGACCCTTCAAGGTATTCAGAGAGGGGCATGGTGAGTCCGTGGCAGATTTCATTTTTTTTTGTCGCAAGTTAGAAGAAATGGAAACTTTTTTTTTTTTTGGTCACAAAGTGTCATTTTCCGCTTACTTGTGACAAAAAATAATATCTTCTATGAACTCACTATGCCTCTCAGTGAATACTTTGGGATGTCTTCTTTCCAAAATGGGGTCATTTGGGGGGTATTTATACTATCCTGGAATTCTAGCCCCTCATGAAACATGACAGGGGGTCAGAAAAGTCAGAGATGCTTGAAAATGGGAAAATTCACTTTTTGCACCATAGTTTGTAAACGCTATAACTTTTACCCAAACCAATAAATATACGCTGAATGGGTTTTTTTTAATCAAAAACATGTTTGTCCACATTTTTCGCGCTGCATGTATACAGAAATTTTACTTTATTTGAAAACTGTCAGCACAGAAAGTTAAAAAAATCATTTTTTTGCCAAAATTCATGTCTTTTTTGCTGAATATAATAAAAAGTAAAAATCGCAGGAGCAATCAAATCACACCAAAAGAAAGCTTTATTAGTGACAAGAAAAGGAGCCAAAATTCATTTAGGTGGTAGGTTGTATGAGCGAGCAATAAACCGTGAAAGCTGCAGTGGTCTGAATGGAAAAAAAGTGGCCGGTCCTTAAGGGGTAGAAAGCCCTAGGTCCTTAAGTGGTTAAGAATGCCATTAGGACACAGAGGCTGGTTCTGCATACAATGACCAGCCTCTGTTACTATACTGTGCCCCCCCCCCCCCCTGCGATCTGCTGTCCCCCATAAATCAAACCACCGTGCTAGTGACATGCAGCATGTCGCTAGCCGTCTGTTTACCTCTGAGTGGCTGTCACTGCCGCTCCCCCGCCTCCTCTATAGTGCCGTTCGCTGCCTGCGTCCCTCCTCCAGTCAGTGGGGAGGGAAGGGACGCAGGTGGGGAGCGGCGCTATAGAGTAGGCAGGGGAGCGGCAGTGACAGACACTCAGAGGTAAACAGTAAATATGGCAGCCTGCATATACCTCTCGTTACAGTAGTCCTTTAATGGAGAATAGTAACTTCCTGAAAAAAAAAAAAAAGTTAGACACTCACCTAAGAGGATGGAAGGCTCTGTTCCTATCTTTGTCCCCTCGTTCCACGGCTAAGCCCCACATTCCAACAATAGACTTTAATGTCAAAGAAGTACTCGGGTCTCCGAGTACTTAAGATGGAGTATACTGCACAAGCGCAACCACGGACTCGCACATGTGCAGAACGGAGCTACTCGTCTCTGGAAGTACTCAGACTCGAAGTTGCAGCCAGCGGTGGATTTGAACTTAGGCGGAGAGGAACGGGAAGGCTCTAAGGGATCCAGAGCCATCCCTCCTCTTAGGCGAGTATCTACAGTAACTTGCTTTTTCAGAAGGTTACAGTTCTCCTTTAAATATTATATGAAAGCAGCACATAGACTTTTACATCTTAAAGCAGACTAAATAGATAAAGCAAAGTTCTAAAGGTCTTGAGGTTACAAGAGATTAAGTTAGGAAATAACACAAAAAAAAAAAATCAAAAAAAAAATCAATGGTTGCAAATTATTTTCTTTTTCTACTTTTGGTCTAAGAGTTATTGATCCACCCTTGTAAAAGCTTTATACAAAACCCCAAAGAAAGGTCACATCAGGAGGGCGTGGCTTGGCTATGGAGGAGAGAGGACACGTGTTTTAAGAGCTACCGAGTGCCCTCCGCTTTCTTGCCTTTACCGCGGATATTCTGACCGCTATAGCAGTAACCATGAGTAGGTCTAACTAGGAAGACGGAAGCTTCCCAAAAAGAAGATAGAGACATAGATTCCTACTTCAGACGGGCCTCTCAACGCCGAAAGACTCTAGCGGAAGAGGAACCAGGCGCCATCTTGCCTCCTAGGCCGCAATCCTCACGCACTCAATCTTCGCCAGAGGACACGGCTGAAGACGGCACCTCCGATTGCTCGGATGCAGACACCGAAGCAGGCTTCGATTGGAAGGCCTTCCTCCGTACTATTCCTACTAAGGGGGACTTAGACTCGCTGGCAACACGGATTGAAAATGCCTACAAACAGGACATTGCGGAGGTACGCAAAGATGTAGTGGATGTAGGTAATAGAGTCGAGGAGTTAGAAAAAGGGCAGGCTAAGTTGGAGGAGGCAGTTAGAGCTATCCATACCAAGATTGAAAAACATGACATGCGACTAGATGATCATATGCTGAAAATGGACGATATGGAGAACCGCAGCCGCCGCAACAATGTTAGGATCCGCGGTCTCCCGGAAGCAACAGGAGCAGAGGATTTGATGCCCTCCCTGGAAGGGATTTTTAGAAAGCTGTTGGGGAAACCGGACGACTTTCCCATTGTGATAGACAGGGCGCACAGGGCCTTTGGGCCCAAGAAGCCAGTTGTGGCACGCCCGAGAGACGTCATATGCAGGCTCCACTATTATACCACGAAAGAGGCCATCATGGTAGCGGCTCGTACCCAGAAGGAGCTGGACTTTGATGGAGCAACTCTGCACTTCTACTCTGATCTGTCCCGCCTTACACTATTCCTCCGGTGGGCGCTCAGACCCTTTCTCACGGCACTAAGAGAAGCTGACATTACCTACTCCTGGGGCTTCCCTTTCATCCTTATCATTAAGCAAGATGGCCGCACCACTACCTTCCAAAACATAGAGGATCTTCCGAAAGTGATTGAGAAGTTCGATCTTGGGAATGTTTCTTTGCCAGATTGGCCTAAAACAGAGAGCCTTACCCCATTACCACAAAGAGAGCAGTGGAACACGCCGAAGAGCAGAAAGCGTGGTTCAAAATCCCGCGATCAGCGATCCCCGAATAACTCGGATTCCCAGGACTCTCCACACGGATGATTCCTCACGAAATCGGTTCATAATGGATTGCACCATCGTGTCTTGTTCTAAGTTCGTAAAACTGAGAAGGTTCTGTGAGTATGATGCCCCATCATAAAAGGGATGTATTGAGCACTCTCCCTATTCACTGTTGTTTTTTGCGCCTTCGCAGTGACTTTATTTGTTGGCAGTTTTATTTTTGCTGTTTCACTTGCTACTTTAATCTCCCTCCGTGGAGGCCTCTTGACTATATACCAGCCTGGTTTAATCTCTTTTCGTTTTTCCACAAGCTACTGCAGTGTCTCGTGGATTCATTAAAGAGAACCCGAGGTGGGTTTGAAGAATATTATCTGCATACAGAGGCTGGATCTGCCTATACAGCCCAGCCTCTGTTGATATCCCAAACCCCCCTAAGGTCCCCCTGCACTCTGCAATCCCTCCACAAATCACAGCCAAGCTGCTGACAAACAGCTTGTCAGAGCTGGCTGTGTTTATCTCTATAGTGTCAGTCTGCTGCTCTCCCCGCCTCCTGCAGAACTCCAGTCCCTGCCTGCATCCCTTCCCTCCCTGCTGATTGGAGGGAAGGGATGGGGGCAGGGACCGGAGCTATGCAGGAGGCGGGGGAGCAGCTGAGACTGACACTACAGATGTAAACACAGCCTCACAGCACGGCTGTGATTTATGAGAGATTGCAGAGCGCAAGGGGACCTTAGTGGGGTTTGGGATAGCAACAGAGGCTGGGCTGTATAGGCAGATCCAGCCTCTGTATGCAGACAACATTCCTTAAACACACCTCGGGTTCTCTTTAACACGGAATGTATACAGAACTTTCTGGATCCTTCTAGAACTATTATGCTAAGGCTCACTGAACTGTGCCTTTCCCCCTTCCCCTTTTTTCCCTCCATAGTCCCGACAGATAAGGGGACTCTCAGATTATATATTTTGAAATTGCATGAAAATGATGTCTGTTAGGATATTTAATACTGTTCAGCTATAACATTTTCTTGATTTTACAGGACAGATCGAGCTCTGTTGGGGAAGAGCAATATTGATGGAGGGGGAGGGGTGGGTGGTGTGTGGGCAGTTGGGAACGGATTTATCTAAGATTAACATACTGTGTCTGCTGATGCATAATTCTGTTTGTTCTCTATGTTTGTTGGAATAAGGGTATATACTATTCCCCTCCGGGGACAACTCTCTGTTGTACTATAGGCAAACCGCGGGGGCTGAGAGCGGGGGGTGCGGGACTCATCCCTCCTCCTTTTCTGTCGCCTTCCACCAACCCTCAAATAGTGGTTGTGACTTTACTCGCAGCCACTTCAGAGTGACTCTGTTGTGGTCATTGCTCCCTTATGGGTAGCGACAGAGTCGCAGGTGATTTCACCAACCAGGGTGACTGTCTTACAGTAACTTTGTCATATGTAGATATCTGTGCTATTTCTTCCTTTTTTTCTCTTTCCTTTTTTCTCCTTTTTCTACTCTCCCTTCCCCGGAGGCATAATGATACTAGCTGCGGAAAGGTAGCGACCTGGAAACCCAATGGGTGAAGTCCCTATTAAAATAGCTTCCCTGAACGCTAATGGACTAAATGTCCCACAAAAAAGGTCGCAAATTCTGTATGGGTTCCACAAGGAAAGAGTCCAGATCTTGCTACTACAGGAAACACATTTCAAGCTAGGTCAAACCCCTGCAGTTGAAAACTCCTCTTATTACCCACGATGGTTCATGAGTAAGCCCGGCCCTAATAAGACTAAAGGTACAGCAATTGCTTTACACAAAAATTTGAAAGCTACAATTATGGATAGTGAGGGTGACGACAATGGCAGATACACTTTTCTTAAACTCTCCATTGAAGGAAAAATATTCACTATTGCCAGTGTTTATCTCCCTAATAGTTCCCAGGTCGCTACGCTTTCGTAGATTTTGAATAAACTGGACAAATTTAGAGACGGGTATCTAATTGTAGGGGGTGACCTGAATTTCACATTAGAACCGTTGCTTGACAGCGCCAAGTCCTCCTCTGCTGTGCCTTAGGGCACTTTTCCACTAGCGGCGTTTGCGATGCTGAATCGCAAAATCACAAACCACTAGTGATTTTTTAATCGCTACGGTTTGTACATTAACATGTGAATCGCGGTAGGCAATTTCCACTACCGCGATTCGTTTTTTTGCCAAACGCGATCGAGCCGCGGAGCGATCGAGCCGCGGAGCGATCTTTGCCGCGATTTTGCTATGCAGTACAGTGCATAGCAAAATCGTGATCGCAATCGCCGGAGGTTTCCAGCTTTTTGCAATTCAGCAATCGCTAGCATTCAGCGTTAACGCTAGCAACTGCTAGTGGAAAAGGGCCCTTACAGAGCTCTGAAGTTTGTTAAACATAGACTGCATGATTTTCAGATAGTGGATATCTGGCGATCTCTTCACCCAACTGTTAGAGATTTTACGCATTATTCTCACGCTCATGGGACGTACAATAGATTAGATGTAATTTTCACCTCTCATGCCCTATTATCCTGGCAGCCACTCTCCTCAATAGGGGTTCAGACTTGGTCAGACCACTCACCGGTATATGTAGAATTTCGTCTTTCCTCAGGCTGTAGAAGAAGCTCATTCTGGAGGATGAACACTAGTTTATTAAAAGATAAGGTGTGTGCAGAGCGATATACTAAGGCCCTACAGGACTACATCACACACAATCACAACAATAATGAGGTTGACAACCCCATGGTAGTGTGGGAAGCACACAAATGTGTAATTAGAGGGGCGATGATTCAAATGGGCGCAAGGTATAAGAGGGAAAGTGCGGCACAGATACGTACTGTTTGGGGAGGAACTCAGAATCCTGGAACTACAACATAAGCAGTCTTTGGCACAGCATACGTTGGAGCTCCTCACAGAAAAAAGAAAAGCATTACTGCAGCTGTTTGAGGGCAAGAGGGTTGATAATTTCCTTAGATATAAAGCTCAGTTATATGAGTATAATAACAAATGTAGCAGGATGATGGCACGTTCACTTAGGGCTAAGCATCTCTCAACCTATATCCCTAAACTTCAGACGAAACAGGGGAAACAGGTGGTGAAGACGGAGGATATATTGAAGGAATTTCATAGATATTATTCTGACCTTTATAACATTCATGGCACTTAGGCCTAGTGCACACCAGAGCGGTTCTGCTGCGGTTTGCGATCCGCTTGCGGCTGCGGATACGCTTGGGTAATGTATTTCAATGGGCTGGTGCACACCAGAGCGGGAGGCATTTTGCAGAAACGCATACTCCCGGGCTGCTGCAGATTTTGGATTGCGGATGCGTTTCTGCCTCAATGTTAAGTATAGGAAAACCGCAAACCACTCTGAAAAACGCCCGTTCAGAGCGGTTTTGCCTGCGTTTTTGTTACAGAAGCTGTTCAGTAACAGCTTTACTGTAATAATATATGAAATCTACTACACCAAAACCGCTACACAAAACCGCAAAACGCTAGCTGAAACGCTACAGAAAAATAAGAAAAAGCGTTTCAAAATCTGCTAGCATTTTGCGGATCTGCTAGCGTGTTTTGGTGTGCACCAGGCCTAACCGAGGCAAATCGACGGATACTATGAATGACCTGATAGATACGTTCCTGAATAAATATCCCCTACCTACATTAACGAAAGAACAATTAGAAGAACTCAATAGTCCTATTACGGAGGATGAATTCCTAGAGACCGTGGGAGGCTTGCCTACTGGCAAATCTCCAGGCCCTGACGGCTTTTGTGCGGAATATTTCAAGAAGTTCGGGTCCCTGTTAGCCCCTATGTACATCAAAGCTTTCAACAATATCTCTGTTATGAACCCTCCACGCCCAGCAGCACTACAAACCCACATTACGGTTATCCCTAAACCAGGAAAGGACCCGTTGTTATGTTCTAACTACCGCCCGATCTCTCTTATTAATGTAGATCTGAAAATACTATCTAAAATCTTGGCCAACAGACTGTTGACATTCATCCCTATGCTAATACATAACGATCAAGTTGGCTTTGTCCCTCATAGAGAACCGGCAGACAATACCATTAAGACCTTGCTGCTAATGCAACATGCAAGAGATGCCAGGATCTCGGCTCTTTTGTTATCAGTCGACGCTGACAAGGCTTTCGATAGGGTATCCTGGCATTTCTTGCAGAGAGTATTGGTTTATAGGGGCATTGGGCGAGAGTCATTCTTCTTTCAAAAGGTGTTTGCCCTTTACCGGTCTCCTACTGCTAAGATCAAAATTAATGGGGTTCTGTCAGAAGCAATATCAGTGCACAATGGGACGCGACAAGGCTGCCCCCTATCTCCCTTACTATATATCTTGTATATGGAATATTTAGCCGAGGCTATTAGATGTAACCCAGATATCAAAGGCATTACTGTAGGGTCTAGAGAATATAAATCAGCTATCTACGCTGACGATTTGCTTCTGTATGTGACCTCCCCAGCAATTTCCCTGCCGGTCTTCTTACGGTTGGTTGAGGAGTTTGGGGCTCTTAGCAATTACAAAATCAACTCAAATAAATCAGAAATTCTCAATGTTTCCTTGCCTAACGATACCCAACAACTTCTGAGGGACGCTTTGCCTTTTAGGTGGAAGTCCCCATCCATTACTTACTTGGGTACCCATCTTAGCACAGACTTATCTAAACTCTAGGAGTTGAATTTTTTGCCTCTTGTGGAGGCCCTTGAGGGTGATGTCAAAAAATGGGCCCAGCTATCTCACTCCTGGATGGGGAGGGCAAATATAATTAAGTTGAATCTGATGCCAAGGCTTCTTTATCTTTTGCAAACTCTGCCCATCAAAATACCACAGAAATTTTGGAACCGACTTTCCACTGGGAGGTGTTTACTCTTTCTGAGGAGGGGAAGCTTTTACTTGAATCCGAAGTCTAATTCCTGTTGGGGTTGTTTTGGGGAGCAACAGATATGCCTCTTGTGCCTTTGGCGGGGGGAGGGGGGGGGGTGTTCTACGGAACCCCCCTTTCCTCCTCTTCTTTTATCTATGTCTCTCTTTTCTCTTCTTGTCTTTGTCTTCTTTCTTCTTCCTTACTCTATATGTTATGGTGACCATCGGGGATTTACTGGACAGAAGAACATAACGGGCAGCATCATTATCATTATCAATTGTACCTCATCTAGATCCATGACGAAGGTTGAATCATTATTATGTACAGTAGTATAAATTATATTCATGTTTTTGTATGAACCTGGAGGGTCCTAGACCCATATTCTTTTATATTGTACTATGTCCAGACAGTGTGCTAGGGCCTTGTTGGCCACTGTTTGTTCTTATTTATGTTATGTATGTTTCTATCTCTTTAAAAATTTCGAATAAACATTTATGATATTAAAAAAAAAAAAAAAAAAAAAGAAAGGTCACATCAGCTGTATACAAAATATATACACGTATATCCTTGAATATTAGTTGACCTTGTATATAAGTCGACTCCAATATTCGACCCTCTTGAACTAGAATTTTTTTATTGACTCAAGTATACACTCACCTATAGGATTATTAGGAACGCCTCGCCTATTCTATTTCTCATTAATGCTGTTATCTAATCAACCAATCACATGGCAGTTGCTTCAATGCATTTAGCGGTGTGGTCCTGGTCATGACAATCTCCTGAATTCCAAACTGATAGTCAGAATGGGAAAGAAAGGAAATTGGGAAATTTTGAGCGTGGCATGGTTGTTGGTGCCAGATGGGCCGATCTGAGTATTTCACAATCTGCTCAGTTACTGGGATTTTCACGCACAACAATTTCTTGGGTTTACAAAGAATGATGTGAAAAGGAAAAAACATCCAGTATGCGGCAGTCCTGTGGGCGAAAATGCCTTGTTGATGCTCGAGGTCAGAGGAGAATGGGCCAACTAATTCAAGTTGATAGAAGAGCAATGTTGACTGAAATAACCACTCGTTACAACCGAGGTATGCAGCAAAGCATTTGTGAAGCCACAACATGTACAACCTTGAGGTGGATTGGTTACAACAGCAGAAGACCCCACCGGGTACCACTCATCTCCACTGCAAATAGGAAAAAAAGGCTAGTTGAAGACTGGAAAAATGTTGCCTAGTCTGATGAGTCTCAATAGTCAGAATTTGGCGTAAACAGAATGAGAACATCGATCCATCATGCTTTGTTACCACTGTACAGGCTCGTGGTGGTGGTGTAAAGCTGTGGGGGATGTTATCTTGGCACACTTTAGGCCCCTTAGTGCCAATTGGACATCGTTTAAATACCACGGGCTACCTGAGCATTGTTTCTGACCATGTCCATCCCTTCATGACCACCATGTACCCAGGGCCGGATTTGTACTTTTCACCGCCCAAGGCCAACTATACCGTCTGTTTGGTTGTTATCTCTGTGTGCCCCAATGAGAATTCTACTTACTTTCCCTCATTGGATGTCAGTTGTCACAGATGACTATTTTAATAATATGCGTATAGATTATAAGTTATGTTTTCCTTAAGAACTTTTATGTTATGTTTGTTATCTCATTAATGATGGAACCATTGTGTCACCATGAGAGCTAGGCTGAAGTGTACCTGCAGGATAGAGCTTACAGGTCTTGCAGGGACAACACAAGTACAGGACAGGGAGTTTGAAGGTTAAATCTGTTCTTGTAGATATGGATGGCTGCATAGAATAGCTTTACTGCCCCTCACTGAGCCGCCCCTAAATTTCTGGTGCCCTAGGCCATGGCCTATGTGGCCTTGCCAGAAATCCGGCCCTGCATGTACCCATCCCCTGATGGCTACTTCCAGCAGGATAATGCACCATGTCACAAAGCTCGAATAATTTCAAATTGGTTTCTTGAACATGACAATGAGTTCACTGTACTAAAATGGCCCCCACAGTCACCAGATCTCAACCTAATAGAGCATCTTTGGGATGTGATGGAACGGGAGCTTCGTGCCCTGGATGTGCATCCCACAAATCTCCATCAACTGCAAGATGCTAACCTATCAACATGGGCCAACATTTCTAAAGAATGCTTTCAGCACCTTGAATCAATGCCACGTAGAATTAAGGCAGTTCTGTAGGCGAAAGGGGGTCAAACCCCGTGTAAGTATGGTGTTCCTAATAATCCTTTATGTGAGTGTAAGTCTACCCATCAAAATTAATGGCTACACTTGGGGGCCAGGAAGAATTAACAGCTGCACTTGGGGATTAGGAAGGGTTAAGGATTGCTCTGCATACAGTATTGCAACCATTAATCCCTCCTGTCTTTTAAAGAGACACTGAAGCGGAAAAAAAAATTATATAATGAATTGGTTGTGTAGTACGGATAATTACTAGAACATTAGTAGCAAAGTAAATATTCTCATACATTTTATTTTCAGTTATATATATATATTTTTTTTTTAACATTGCATCATCTAATATTTGCAGTTTACACACTACTCAGAATTTTAAATGATTTTACAGAGCAGCCTACTGAACTTTTGAACCCTTCTCTGAAAAAAATACAATTAATGACAGTTGAGATAACAAGCTTCAGAAGATAGAGCTCTCAGGGACTTTGAAAGTCATGGAGCTCAATGGCTCTTTTGCATAGATAAAAACTGGAGTTACTTAACTCTTCCGGTACTGGAAACAATATTAGACTTATGTCTCTGTTCCTAATGTTTTATTTCTTAGCTGTACTACACATACAAATTATCATACATTTTTTTTTTTGCTTCAGTGTCTCTTTAAGGGCAGGCAATAACGCCTCCAGGCCCCCCAAGTGCAGCAATTTTCCCCCTTCCTGAAGCCCAGTATTTTCCCCCTGGCTCTTTTATTGCCAATTGTTGTGGCCAGGACTTTCAGACATGTGTTTTCTTGTCATTTCCTTTATCAAGTCAAGACAAATAACATTTATATTGTGCTTTTCTCCTGGCGGACTCAAAGCATTTGAGCTTCAGCCACTAGGAGCACGCTCAGTAGGCAGTAGAAGTGTTAGGGAGTCTTGCTCAAGGTCTCCTACTGAATAGGTGCTGGCTTACTGAACAGGAAGAGCTGAGATTCAAACCAAGGTCTCCTGTGTCAGAGACAGAGCCCTTAACCAGCCACTGCACACACAAGAAAGTGTCACTTACCACTGGGTAAATTGCTACAAATGGGAATGTCACTAACAGTACACAGTGTGCTCAGTGTTGCTCATGACTCGTGTACAAGTCAACTCCTATTTTTTTTTTTTTTTTTAGTCAGGCCTAAATTTATAGATTTATAGTCGAGTAAATACGGTAAGTGCAAAGCTGCACTGGAAATCATCAGCAGTTGCAAAGGGAGACTTTGATTTGCTATATGGCCATACCTGATGTGCATCCCCGGAGGGTATGATGTAGGCCTGGATGGGCTCGGTGACACTACGAGAGGATCGCATGGTCTGTCTCAGGTGCCGAAGCAGCTCGGTGGTTATCTTGGGCGCCATTCTTAATGCCTAAAAGTAAAACATTTTATAGTTTACATTTACACCAAACTGTAACAAAATGTTTTCTACCTATTGGTAACTCAGTAAAAAGAATTATGTATTGCACTGATATTCCTACACAACACCCCCCTGCCACCCTGTGCCACAGCTGTCTCCTCCAAAGCAACCTAAGTGAGAGGAATACGGAGACTGCCATGTTCATTCTCTGATAAATAATGCCAGTTGCCTGACATCTGTGCTGATGCCCCGCCTCCAAGGCTACTTTCATGCTGACACATTGTGTTCCAGTTGACAATATATATATATATTTACCGTGGTAAACGCAACACGATTATATTGTTGAATAATGCAAGGCAGGCTGTGCAGTACCAGACCACATTTGCATTTACAGTTGCAGTGAAGCATAATTTTTGTTCCGTATGCTTCACTCTATGAGCTGCAACACACAATTCCACTTTTCCCATTTGCTGTGTTGTGATCTCGTTTTTAAAGAGGAACTGTCACGAAAATCTTAAAATGTAAAACACATACAAATAAGAAGTACGTTTCTTCCTGAGTAAAATGAGCCATACATTACTTCTCTACTATGCTGCTGGCATTTAAAGTAAGTAGTAGAAATCTGACATTACCGACAGGTTTTGGGCTAGTCCATCTCTCCATAGGGGATTCTAAGCATGGCCTTTAATTTTTATAAAGACACTCTCTGAAAAAGATTTATACAATGATGCTTGCCAGCCTCCCTGCTCACCGTACACTTGTTTGGCAGTTGGACGGAACAACTGCCATTCACTAAGTGCATTTTGAAAATAAAGAAATCACTGTGAACCCCCCTTCAGGAGATGAACGAGTCCAAAACCTGTCAGTCCTGTCAGATTTCTACTACCTACTGTAAGTGACAGCAACATAGGAGAAAAGTAATTAATGGCTCATTTTATTCTGGAAAAAAAAACATACTTCTTAATTGTAGATGTTTACATATATTTTACAATTTAAGATTTTCGTGACAGAGGTCCTTTAAGTGTGAAACAAACCAAATACTATAAGCTTCTAGCCCAGAATGATCATGCAGTTCAGATGCTTTTAGGCCCAGTGCACACCAAAAACCTCCAGCACATCTGCAAAACGCTAGAGGTTTTTGAAGCAGATTTTCAGAGTGATTCTAAGCATGTGCTTTGAGTCCTATGGGAGAAAAGCGCTTTACAAACGTTATTGTATTATGTTTAGAGAGGTTTTCTAAACAAGCCTAGCGTTTTTTGGAGCGTTTTTGAACTTTAACAACCCCCCTATCCCAGTAGTCTCCTCCAACAGTCACTACATAACACCTCTCCAACCCAGCTCCAGTGGTCAACTCTACTGCTGATTATATAGAAACCCCCTAGACCAGTGGTCTGCTCCAACAGTCACTATATCCCACATCCCCAGTGGTCTCCTTTAGAAGTCACTATATCAGGCCTCCATCAGAAGTCCCTATATCACAACTCCCTAGTGATTTCCTCCAGCAGTCACTATATTACTCCTCCTAAGTGGTCTACTCCAGCAGTTACTAGATCATACCTCCCCAGTGGTCTCCTTCAGAAGTCAACATATCACGCATTTCCCAGCAGTCTCCTCCAGCAGTCACTATATCAAGCCTTCCTTGTGGTCTCCTCAAACAGTCAATATATCGCACCTAGCCAGTGATCTTCTCCAGCAGTCACTATATCGCACCTAGCCAGTGATCTTCTCCAGCAGTGACTATATCGCACCTAGCCAGTGATCTTCTCCAGCACTCACTATATCACACCTAGCCAGTGATCTTCTCCAGCAGTCACTATATCGCACCTAGCCAGTGATCTTCTCCAGCACTCACTATATCGCACCTAGCCAGTGATCTTCTCCAACAGTGAATACATCACACCTAGCCAGTGATCTTCTCCAGCAGTCACTATATCACACCTAGCCAGTGATCTTCTCCAGCAGTCACTATATCACACCTAGCCAGTGATCTTCTCCAGCAGTCACTACATCACACCTAGCCAGTGATCTCCTCCAGCAGTCACTATATGACACCTAGCAAGTGATCATCTCCAGCAGTCACTATATCACACCTAGCCAGTGATCTTCTCCAGCAGTCACTATATCGCACCTAGCCAGTGATCTTCTCCAGCAGTCACTATATCGCACCTAGCCAGTGATCTTCTCCAGCAGTCACTATATGACACCTAGCCAGTGATCTTCTCCAGCAGTCACTATATGACACCTAGCCAGTGATCTTCTCCAGCAGTCACTATATGACACCTAGCCAGTGATCTTCTCCAGCAGTCACTATATGACACCTAGCCAGTGATCTTCTCCAGCAGTCACTATATGACACCTAGCCAGTGATCTTCTCCAGCAGTCACTATATCACACCTAGCCAGTGATCTTCTCCAGCAGTCACTATATCGCACCTAGCCAGTGATCTTCTCCAGCAGTCACTATATCGCACCTAGCCAGTGATCTTCTCCAGCAGTCACTATATCACACCTAGCCAGTGATCTTCTCCAGCAGTCACTATATCGCACCTAGCCAGTGATCTTCTCCAGCAGTCACTATATCACACCTAGCCAGTGATCTTCTCCAGCAGTCACTATATCGCACCTAGCCAGTGATCTTCTCCAGCAGTCACTATATCGCACCTAGCCAGTGATCTTCTCCAGCATTGACTATATCACACCTAGCCAGTGATATTCTCCAAAAGTCACTATATCACACCTAGCCAGTGATCTTCTCCAGCAGTCACTATATCACACCTAGCCAGTGATCTTCTCCAGCAGTCACTATATCACACCTAGCCAGTGATCTTCTCCAGCAGTCACTACATCACACCTAGCCAGTGATCTTCTCCAGCAGTCACTACATCACACCTAGCCAGTGATCTCCTCCAGCAGTCACTACATCACACCTAGCCAGTGATCTTCTCCATCAGTCACTATATCACACCTAGCCAGTGATCTTCTCCAGCAGTCACTATATCACACCTAGCCAGTGATCTTCTCCAGCAGTCACTATATCACACCTAGCCAGTGATCTTCTCCAGCAGTCACTATATCACACCTAGCCAGTGATCTTCTCCAGCAGTCACTATATCACACCTAGCCAGTGATCTTCTCCAGCAGTCACTATATCACACCTAGCCAGTGATCTTCTCCAGCAGTCACTATATCACACCTACCTAGCCAGTGATCTTCTCCAGCAGTCACTATATCACACCTACCTAGCCAGTGATCTTCTCCAGCAGTCACTATATCACACCTAGCCAGTGATCTTCTCCAGCATTGATTACAAAACATTAAACCCAACCCCAACCCCTACAGCAGTCACTATAACACAATCCTCTCCAGTTGTCACTATATGGTGCACTCCTACCATTCCTCTAGCGTAATCTTCCTCTGCAAGTTACATACAACCCCCCACCCGAAACTCAGTGGTTTCCTCCAGTTGTCCCTGACTCACCATACACACCAGTCAGTCAGGTGGCTTTCCGTGCTCCGCTCTCTGTGCACCGGTCAGCGTTGTGCCGGGGTCGTCGAGGATGCCGGGAACTGTAGTCCAATCACACACCAAGCCCTAGTTTGCAAAGAATCAGCCGAGCGCAGGCAGCGAACTATCTTCCCAACATCCCCCTCGGCTGCCTAGTGCAGCGAAGAGATAGTCACATGACCGCTGAGCAGTGAGGCGATTGGGCTGTGCCACTGGCGTGCTTTCGCTCTATCCACATTCGTTACTAGTGTCATTTTCTTTCCCTGCTGCCTTAGTGCCTTTATAAGTGTCAGCCCTCTTCACCTCCGTCCCCCAACAGCACTTTGTACGTCTGCCCCATTTTCCCTGCGGTACCTACCTGATCAGGACTCCCTACTACCCCCACTAGTGTCAGCCCGCCCCCCATCTGCTTGTGGCAGGTATCCCCACCAATGGTATCCACTGCCTCTCCCTGGTTGTGGCAGATACCCCTACCAATGGTAACTATCCATCCCTCACCCACTAGTGTCAGCTTTCCCCCTGCTTGTGGCAGGTATTCACAACAAAAATATCCACCCCTCACCCACCAGTGTCAGCTTCCCCCCTGCTTGTGGCAGTTATCCACACCAATGATAACCACCCCTCACCCACCAGTGTCAGCTTACCCCCCCCCTGCTTGTTTCAGGTACCCCCACCAATATCCACCCCTCACCCACCAGTGTCAGCCCCCCCCCCCCCCCCCTGCTTGTTTCAGGTACCCCCACCAATAGTATCCACCCCTCACCCACCAGTGTCAGCTTCCCCCCTGCTCGTGGCAGGTACCCCCACCAATAGTATCCACCCCTCACCCACCAGTGTCCGCTTCCCCCCTGCTCGTGGCAGGTACCCCCACCAATAGTATCCACCCTCACCCACCAGTGTCAGCTTCCCCCCTGCTCGTGGCAGGTACCCCCACCAATAGTATCCACCCTCACCCACCAATGTCAGCTTCCCCCCTGCTCGTGCCAGTTATCCACACCAATGATAACCACCCCTCACCCACCAGTGTCAGCCTCCCACCTGCCTATAGCAGTTACCCCCACCAATAGTATCCACTTTTACCCACCAATGTCAGCTCTCCCCCCCCCCCCCCCTGCTGGTGACAGGTACCCACACCAATAACAACCCCTCACCCATCAGTGTCAGCTTCCCCCCTGCTTGTGGCAGGAACCCACACCAATAGTATCCACCCCTCACCCACCAGTGTCAGCTTCCCCCCTGCTTGTGGCAGGTACCCCCACCAATAGTATCCACCCCTCACCCACTAGTGTCAGCTTCCCCCCTGCTTGTGGCAGGTACCCACACCAATAGTATCCACCCCTCACCCACCAGGTGTCAGCCTCCCACCTGCCTATAGCAGTTACCCCCACCAATAGTATCCACCCTCACCCACCAGTGTCAGCTTCCCCCCTGCTCGTGGCAGGTACCCACACCAATAGTATCCACCCCTCACCCACCAGTGTCAGCTTCCCCCCTGCTTGTGGCAGGTACCTCCACCAATAGTATCCACCCCTCACCCACCAGTGTCACCTTCCCCCCTGTTTGTGGCAGGTACCCACACCAATAGTAGCCACCCCTCACCCACCAGGTGTCAGCCTCCCACCTGTCTATAGCAGTTACCCACACCAATAGTATCCACCCCTCACCCACCAGTGTCAGCCTCCCACCTGCCTATAGCAGTTACCCTCACCAATAGTATCCACCCCTCACCCTCCAGCGTCAGCCTCCCACCTGCCTATAGCAGTTACCCTCACCAATAGTATCCACCCCTCACCCACTAGTGTCAGCCTCCCACCTGCCTATAGCAGTTACCCACACCAATAGTATCCACCCCTCACCCACCAGTGTCAGCTTTCCCCTGCTTGTGGCAGGTACCCTCAGAGGCGTATCTAGAGGAATGCAGGCATGGCTCCTGCCATGGGCACCATGCCTCCTCCCTCATGCTCCACTTTCATACTGAAGGATGTCTCTCAAGTGTTTGTGCCTGCTCTTCTACTGGAGGAAATCTGTAACTACCTATACTTGGGGGGTGGGGGGCTACTTATACTGGGGAGACATCTCTAACTATCTCTGGCTACCTATACTGGGTGAACTATTTATGGCTACCTATACTGGGTGAACTATCTCTGGCTACCTATACTGGGGTTCTACCTCTGGTTGCTTACACTTGGGTGGTAACTTTGGCAACCTATACTGGGGGGGGGGGGGTACCTATACTGGGGAGACTTGTATCATTGCAATAAAAGAGGCTGTTAATATGGGGCAAAGTTGTCTGACGGGGGGGGGACACCAATTCCTGTGTTTGCTATAGGAGCTATACTACCTAGATATGTCCCTGGTTACCCTTACCAATAGAATCCACCTCTCACCCACCAGTGTTGGCTTCCCCCTTGCTTGAGGCAGGTATTCACACCAATAGAATCCACCAGTGTCAGCTTCCCCCCTGCTTGTGGCAGGTACCTCCACCAATGGTATCCACCCCTCACATACCAGTTTTAGCTTCCCCCTGCTTGTGGCACGTGCCCCCACCGATGTTATTCACCCATCACAGTGTCAGCTTCCCCCCTTTCTTGTGGCATGTATCCCCACCAATAATATACACCCTTCACCTACCAATGTCAGGTTCTCCCTTGCTTGTGGCAGATACTCCCGATGGTATTAAGTCAGCCTCCTTCCTGTTTGTGGCAGGTAACCCCACCAATGGTATCCACCCAACACCCACCAGTGTCAGCTAACCCCGTGCTTATGACAGGTACCCAACTACCCATACCAATGGTATCCACCCCTCACCCACCAGTGTCTGCTTCCCCCGCTTGTGGCAGGTATCGCCACCGATGGTATCCACCCCGTATCTACCAGTGTCAGCTTCTGCGCATATGCGGCTCTGCACGTGCACCTTCTCCATCGCACTACCTTATCCTGGTGCATGCAAATTAGCAATTTTTAGACACTGCGCTAGCACAGAATGCTCCAGTCCGCCGGAGTGCGATTTGGAGACACACAGCCAGGGGCTGCACATGCAGTTTCCAGGAGGGTACAGCTGCTGAACTGAAGAGTGTGGAATGACAGTAAGGGCACAGAAGGGCTACAGAGAGCTGGTAAGTTTAACTGGCTACCATTATTTCACTTTAGGTTTCCTTGAAACTAGCCTATTTTGGGCTTGAATTACTATGCGGTGCTAACCTACTTAGCACGTCTAAAGTCTTTAGGCGTGCTAATCAGGGTGCTAAGTAGGTTAGCACCGGTTTTCTCAATCAGATCACGCACTAAGTACTGTGCGCAAAGTCCTATGCGCGCGCTAAGTCCCATAGGCTTTAGTGGGCACTTCTCACGGAGCGCCCTGCGCTCTGTGCAGTGCGCGCGCTGTACTTTGCGCGCTGTACTTTGTGCGCGATCACTACTTCTCACATTTAAACTCAGTTTAGACGTGATAAGGGCCAGTGCTAACAGTTAGCACTGCTTTGTGAATCGAGCCCTTTGTCTGCTAAGGGTTTGGGAACACTGTTGCGTTGCTGAGGTGACTTGCCACTGTCTGATGGGCACAATTATGGGCTGTGCAGCAGGTCACTTTGAGCACAACACAGAGCTTTAGTCAGCTCTACAACAGAAATCCGCTCAGGTGCCATACGATTGAGTAAAACACACAATCACCTGCGTTGCAGAGCAAAACCATCATGGTTGGTATTTTTGCACAGCAGAGGTTTTAGCTGTGTCACATTTCTGTGGCCTCTCCAAACAAAACACGGATTGAATGCCAGGTGACCCAGCCTTGTGACATTGGGCCAGATTTAACAAAGCATTACCAACAGTTGTTTTCTTCCAGTTCTAACCAGCAGGGGGAACAGTTCTGCATGATAAGAAAATTCTTGAAATTTTACTTAATAGTGGCAGTTTAACGTGAATTTCTAGAACTGCACTACAGTTAAGAAAAGTGCAAATCCATCCCTAAACTGTTGCAGATTAAAAAGTGCTCAAAGGGGCACTACAGCGAAAAACTGTAAAATTTTAAATAATGTGCAAACATATATAAATAAGAAATACATTTTTTTCCAGAGTAAAATGAGCCATAAATTACTTTTCTCCTATGTTGCTGTTACTTACAGCAGGCAGGAGGCCAGCTTCCCTGCTCGCTACACAGTTTTTTGGCAGTTGGACAGAGCAACTGCCATTCACTAAGTGCTTTTGAAAATAAATATATCCCTGAGAATCCCCTATAAAGAGATGGACTAGTCCAAAAGCTGTCACTTCTGTCAAATTTCTACTACCTACTGTAAGTGACAGCAACATAGGAGAAAAGTAATTTATGGCTCATTTTACTCTGGAAAAAATGTACTTCTTATTTATATATGTTTGCACATATTTTTAATTTTACAGTTTTTCGCTGTAGTGCCCCTTTAATAGCAATTCCACACAGTCCTTGTGCAGTGCAGGCTAGGCTTGATTTGTGAAGTGCTCCTCCCCCCCCCCCCGATCGCCCCCCCCCCCCTCCCCCGATCATCATGAAAGTCAATAGACTTTCATGTTACCCCACTTACAGCATCCTAGGAGGGATCCGGAAAACGCATGGATCAGCTCCAGTGGGAAAGAGCCCTTAACTTGATATTTTTTCCAGTTCTAATACATTTTTATTATATACTAGTGACCTAAGCCCGTTTAAAAACGGGCTCTAGGCCTGTCACTGCGCGTGCGCACCCGCCCGCCACGCGCGCACATACGCTTGGCCGGCTTGCCTCCTAGCCCCTGTGTCCTTTGCCAACGCCTGTGTCAGTGCAGGACATGCGCAGTAGCGCAAAAGCACTGACACATGGACATTGGACGCAGGGACACTTGTACTTTATTAGGTAGGATTTATTTACATTACATAATGTCAATTAACCTAAAATAATCGAAAGTAATATATTTATGCTATTAGAACTTTTATTTTCTGTATCAAAACAGTAAATCTATTGGTTACCTCAGCAACAGCAATTTCCCTCACACACTGCACTGTCTGAGAAAACTTCCTGAAGCCTTGTTCACATTCTAGGCGGTTTTGTAAAATTTTAAGCGAAGGCGATTTTCAAAATCGCCCTGAAAACACTTGTGCGATGATTCTCTATGAGAGAGTGGTTGGTTTGCGACCTGCTTTGAAAAGCGGTGCTTGGGCCACTTGTAAGGCGATTTGCCTCAATAGAAGGTATAGAAAAACCGCAAAACGCTCACAAAATCGATTTGGCAATACATTGTATTTATTTTTTCCGGATCAAAAGACGGAAGCGCTCTGCAACAGCGCTTACAAAAATGCCCACAAAAATGAGTGAACGCGCAGAAAACGCTTTTTAAAAAAAACCACCGTGGACGGACATGCGAGCTGAACGCAATGTGAACAAGGCCTAACTCCTCCTATTTAAAGAGATACTGAAGCGAAAAAAAAAGGATGATATTATGATTTGTATGTGTAGCACAGCTAAGAAATAAAACATTAAGATCAGATACATCAGTGTAATTGTTTCCAGTACAGGAAGAGTTGAGAAACTCCAGTTGTTATCTCTATGCAAACAAGCCATTAAGCTCTCCGACTAAGTTAGTCGTGGAGAGGGCTGTTATCTGACTTTTATTATCTCAACTGTTCCTGGACTATTTACTTTTACTCTGCTAGAGGAGAGGTCATTACTTCACAGACTGCTCTGAAAGACTCATTTTGAATGCTGAGTGTTGTGTAATCTGCACATATTATAGAATGATGCAATGTTAGAAAAAAACACTATATACCTGAAAAGTATGAGAATAATTTCTTTGCTGCTAATCTTCTAGTAATTATTCATAGTACACAACCAATTCACTATATCATACATTTTTTTTTTCGCTTCAGTGTCTCTTTAATAACAGTTTAAGAAGGAAACTGCACAATTAATGATTTCTTAAAGGGAATCTAAACTGAGAGGGATATGGATGTTTCCTTTTAAACAATACCAACTGCTGATCTCTATGGCTGCAGAGGTGGCTGAATCACACACCTGAAACAAGGATGCAGCCAGAGCCGGGACAAGGTCCTCCAGCACCCAAGGCTGAGACACCAAAGTGCGCCCCCCCCCCATCCCTGCCACACCAGCCGTCACACACTGATTGCTATAAGACTAAGAGGCGCCACAGGGCCCACAACCTCCCCAACACCTTAATATCTAGTTATCTGGCTTGCAGTCACTGCCATGTATCCCCTTTTCTTATTTCTTTCTGCTTCAAACACAATTAGGAATGACAGCTGAATGAATTTTGCACCCCCTCCTACACTGCGCCCTGAGGCTGGAGCCTCTCTCTCCAGCCTATGCCTCGGCCCGGCCCTGGATGCAGCTAATCCAGTCTGACTTCAGTCAGAGCACCTGATCTGCTTGCTTGTTCAGGGGCTGTGGCTGAAAGCATTAGAGGCAGAGGATCAGCAGGAGAGTCGGGCAACTGGTATCATTTTAAAAGGAAAAATCCCTATGCTTCTCAGTTTAGGTTACCTTTAAGATGTCTGAGACAGTTCTGCACACATTTTTTAAAACCTATCAATATTATGTCTCATGATAAATGTCTCCCATTGGTTCTTACCTGCAGTGTGATTTCAGCGCTCCTTAGCTGGGACACCTCGACATTCAGCTGCTCAGAGAGCTGCACTTTACTCTTTCCTGATGGAAATATCAGCTGGATCAGATCCTCTGCTGAACCTTGACCATGGCGGAGAGATTCTGAGCCTCTCGCGTGACTCACACAGATTTCTAACTGGTTTATTAATGTCTCACTGAGGGTCTTATCCTGTCCGCAAACACAGATATGTCTGTGAAGGCTCTTATATAACCAGGTCATGGAACATCCAAAGGCAAATCAGGTCATCATCGCAACTGAGCAACTTTGTTTCTTGTGCTCTGTTCAGAAGATATGTGTGGAAGGGTGAGCAATGCACCCTAAGAAGAAAACCCAGAGGGGAATATTTATCAAGAGTGTCTGAGACAAAATACTGGTAGGTTATTAGAAAGCCATGCAGAACTGTCTCAGGCATCTTAAGAAATCACTAGATAGTGCAGATTGCTTCCAAAACTGTTGTAAAATAGGAGGAGCTAGGAAGGTCTCTCAGACAGTGCAGTGTGTGAGGAGAATTGCTGTTGCTGAGGTAACCAATACATCTGCTGCATTGATAGCAGCAGGCTCTGAGGATGAATTCAGCAGAAGGGAGGAGCACCTCACAAATCATGCCTAGCCTGCACTACTACACTAGCTGTAGAACTGCTGTCTAGCACTCCTTATTCTGCAGCAGTTTAGGGACGGATTTGCTCTTTTCTTAACTGTAGTGCAGCTCTAGAAATTCATGCTAAACTGCCACTATTACCCAGGATTTAAGAAGAACGAACACACACACACACACACACACACACACACACACACACACACACACTTTAATAAGCACAGGCAACACGTTTCGTGTGTCTCTGCCCGCTTCCTCAGGTCAAATAAAGTGCCAATGCTTTTCAGAAGCTAGGTGCGGAGTGCCTCAGTTTTATACACTTCTGGGCACCTCTTACCCCCTCTTTCCAGTAGATATTTCATCACTATTGCAAATGGAAGAAATCCCTTTTAAAGGAGCAAACCATCTTTTAGAGCACAACAAAATGGCTAGTAGTAGAGTTGTTCGGCACAAGTTTGTTGGGGCGGGGGGGGGGGGGGGAGTAGAGGCGGGTGATCCACAAGGCAACCTAGACAGGTGCCTAGGATCTTAGGAATGTTCAGGGGCCTTACTGGCACATCCTACATTACCTTACTCTACATCCTTACCTTACCAGAAAAGCCATGTGATAAGTAGGGGGAGCCATGGCTTCTATCTTGCATAGGTCCACATTTAGAGCCCTTTCACATGGGCAGCTGAACTGCACGCGCAGTGAGCAGTTATGACAGTTCAACAGTCTTTTCACTGCCTATCAACTGTTCGTGTGAAAGGGCCCTAAATCTGCCTCTACAGATATTTTCCACTTTACAGAAGTTTAAATTTAGAAAAACAAGAATATTAAGGATTCTAGAAGTGGGGAGACCTGATAAGGTAAGCGTTGTGGAGGTATTATCTCTAATTTATGACCGATCCTGTGCTGCATTTAAAGTGTACCTGAAGTGGAAATTAAAAGTAGTTATCGTGGTCCATCCTGTTGGGATTACTTACCTTCCTGCGTTCCCAGTCTCTTTGAGTGGCCCTCCTGTTTCTGGTAATCTCCTCTCCTGTGTATTCGATTGCAGGTCAGTCAAATACATTTTGTAGGAAGTTTCCCATCTTCAGATGCACGGCTGTAAACTAGCGCATGGCTTCTTTTATTCTGGAATCTGAAGGACATGTGGTTACTTAGAGGACAACTGCAAAGAGAGGTTTATAGAGACTGACATTTATTTATAGTTTAAGTAATACCAGTTGCCTGGCTATCCTGCTGATCCTCTGCCTCTAATGCTTTTAACCATAGGCCCTGAACAAGCATGCAACAGATCAGGTGTCTCTCACTTTATTGTCCAATGGGTAGGAGGAGCAGACTGCCAGATATAATGGAGGTTAGTGGAGGGGCAGTACTAAGAGAAGGTTTGGGGGCAGTGCCACTCGGTACAGACAACCCTGCTGTTGTAGATACCATACAGCGCCGTCCTATGGGGAGGAGCATGAAACAATCCTTTTATATTCTTGGCCCCTAAGATTAAAGAGAGTCTGAAGCGAGAATAAATCTCGCTTCAGACCTCATAGATAGCAGGGGCATGTGTGCCCCTGCTAAACCGCCGCTATCCCGCGGCTTAACGGGGGTCCCTTCACCCCCAAATCCCCTCCGTACAGCGGGGGAGCGCTTCCTGGTTGGGGCAGGGCTAACCGCCGCAGCCCTGCCTCCCACGCGTCTCTCAGCGCGTATCTCCGCCTCTCCCCCGCCCCTCTCAGCCTTCCTTCACTGAGAGGGACGGGGGAGAGGCGGCGATGTCCCGCTGATATACGCGACTGGAGGCAGGGCTGCAGCCGTTAGCCCTGCCTCCAGGAAGCAATAAATCTGCGACCAAAAGACGACCAAGGTTTGCGGGGGTGGGTTTGGGGGTGAAGGGACCCCCGTTTAGCGGCGCGATAGCGGCGTTTTAGCAGGGGCACACATGTCCCTGCTAACTATGAGCTCTGAAGCGAGATTTATTCTCGCTTCAGAGTCTCTTTAAGAGCACCACACTGCATAAAATAATCTGAACAATCTTTTATTAAACAAAGATAATCAGACCTGGATTTACCCCACAGGAGGCTATAGGCACAGATGTCCTGGCACCTTAGATGTCACCCTCCATGAACCTACAAACCCCCACTAAACCTCACCGCAAGCTGTCACTTTTCCCTTACTTCTCTACAGGTGCCCCTTAGTATTAGGTAGCCAGAAGTATCCTCAATATTAAGTATCTAGAGGTGCCCCAAGTATTAGGTAGCTAGACAGGGGCGTCTCACCCACCAGGCAAGTATAGGCGGTTGCCAGGGGCGCCATGAGGTGGTCAGGCACATTCCCCTGCTGCTGCTACCGAGACCATGTTTTTTTAAAAAAATATATAATATAACCTCCCGACTCCGATGCTCGGCACGCTACCCCCATGTGCTCAGCAGTGCCTCCACCTCCATAGACGCCCCCTCCTTCTCCCCAGCCAATAGAGCAATTAATACTGCTCTTCTCCGCCAGGCTCCTCCTTTAAAGCCACGCCCCTTCTTCTCAGTAGCCACACGGGTAAAGTGTTTGCCTCATGTGGCCCAGCCTGTAACTCCGCCCCCTGCCAGTCAAACAAGGAGCCAGCAGCCAGCCAGCTTATGCCCCCGACACTCTGACCCCCTACCTTTGTCACTGGCTGCACACAGACACTGGAGCAAGACAGCAAGGGGGCAGATGCAGTCACAGAGAGAAGAATGTGAAGTGTCCTGTTGGAGCCCTGCCCCCCCCCCCCTGTCTTCCTGTCCTGTGTGCAGACTCCCAGTACTGTTATAACTGGTAGAATGTGCCCTGCTCTTTTGATTCTAGAGTTTTCTTTAAAAGCTGGTTAGGCTGTAGGCTGGTAAAGCTGTAAACATGTGCTTTAGTGCTGTCTCTCCCTCTCCCCTCTCTGTTCCTCTGCCCCCCTCTTCCATCTTATGCTGTCTCTTTACTTTCCCCTCTTTGTTCCTCTGGACTCTCCTCCATCTTATGCTGTCTCTCCCTCCCCCTCTTTGTTCCTCTGCCCCCCTCTTTCATCTTATGCTGCCACTCCCCCTCTTCTCTTTCCCTCTGCCCGGATTATGTGTATTTTCTGGTGAAAAGCTTCCGCGTTATGATTATTTTCTGACATAACGTTTCCACATTACAATTATTTTCTGACGAAACGCTGCCGCCTTACGACTGAATTCTGGTGAAAAAATGCTGCTGCAATAAGTGTATTTTCTGGTGAAACACTGCCACATTACGATTATTTTCTGGTGAAACGAATCTGAATTACGATTATCTGGGGGCGCCACAGGTTTTCTCGCCTGGAGTGACAAAATGGCTAGAGGCACCCCTGTAGCTAGAGGAACCTCAGTATTAAGTAGCTAGAGGTGCCCCCGACTTAAGGGAGATCTAGTCAGTGGAATGGCGAGAGCAGGGAGAGTAACCTCTCATTAGAGAATGCCTAATTGTAAAACCCTGAAGATGATCACAGTACTGAGGAACACCATGTGCAATGACTGAATTAATTAAAGTGGACCCAAATTAAAAATTACAAGATTTCAGAAATTAAATCTATTTTCTAAATTATAATAATAGCAGCCATTTTTTAGCTGCATGATGACAAATATAAAAAAAATTTTTGAAGAAAGCTGAGCTGGACGTAGCAGCTCCGCCTGCGCAACTGGCACTAACAAGTGGAATTTCGGAAAGAACTGCTTCAACAGAGGGGAGGAGCTAGCCAGCCAAATGTACTAAGTGCAGGTCTGGGGGCATGGTAAATGAAGGTCTGGAGACTGTACCAGCCAGAGTAGCCAAATATTGCTGGGCATCAGAATAATGAGTCACAATGCTGCCAGCAGCCTTGGGAGGGTGGAATGAAATGAGGGCCTCTTTCACATGGGAAGCTGCTAGGCGGTGAATTCACCACGTCAGCTGCTCTCCTGCACGGGCCGGGTGCTTGTTAGCACTCAGTACCAAAGCTGGAGAGGCGGTCCCCCTATAGAGCCAAGTCCTCTCCTGCACGGGCCGGGTGCTTGTTAGCACTCAGTACCAAAGCTGGAGAGGCGGTCCCCCCCATAGAGCCAAGTCTGACTATGGCCGCAGCCATGCTCACACAGCGCTGCAGTTGCCTACTGCCGGCTGACGCTACTGCCTGTCAAGCGCTGCCATTCAGGTGTATTTTTAATTGTGCCAGATGGGAAGGGATGCTGAAATCCCCAACAAGTGTGCAGTTCAGCCGTCCGTGTGAAAGAGTTGTAACCGTTCAGTGCTTTGCATGGGCCTAGCCACAATTGCGACCGCGGGGGATAAAAATCTGATTTTGCCTTAACTGGGGCTTCTTCCAGCCTCCCCATAATTTTTGAGGCCCCTCAGTTTCTTTTGGATGCCCTCCATTGTGCTGTTTTCCCACTTCATTTAGAATTGGTTCACACTGCAAGAGCTTTTTTAAACACTTGGGATTTCAAAATCTCTTGCTAATGTAATCCTATGGGTGTGATCCCACTTGAGAGATGTGATTTTATAAAAATCCCCCATAGATATGCATTAGCAAGAGCATTTCAAACCACTAGTTTTTATAAAACTCTAGCAGTGTGAACCAGGCCTAAAAACTCTGACCCATCTGGGCCGCAGCTATGGCGCATGCTTTGTCCATGCACCTTCTCCATCACACTGAGTGGCTGTGCATGGAAGACTTGGCCAGGAGAGTTCTGTGCATGCGTGGTTCACAATGAATTACATGCCACTGTCTATACATTTATATAGTAAAGGTGCTCATTAACAATACAATCCCCCAGATGATCGATTTTATCGTTCAGGAAAACCTTAACTAGTCCAATCAGATTGAAGGAACCAATCCGAAAAACCATTTCGGTTCCATTAATCTTATCAAAAGGGTTAGCAGTTTTCCCTCCGTTAGTAGGCTCGAACTATTGTTTCTGATAAATCATGATGATCGAATCAGCTGATGGATTCTCTTGGAGACTGTATCAATAAAAGGCACTGAGCAACTGAAGTAAGAAGTATAAGGAGGCTGCCATGTTTATTTCCTTTTAAACAATACCAGTTGCCTGAGAGTCCTGCTGATCTCTCTAGCTGCAGTAGTGGTTGAATCACACACCAGAAACTAGCATGCAACTATTCTTGTCAGATCTGACAATAATGTTAGAAACACCTGATCTGCTGCATGCTTAATCAGGGGTCTATGGCTAAAAGTATTAGAGGCAGAGGATCAGCAGGATTGGCAGCTAAGTGGTATTGCTTAAAAGGAAATAAATATGGCAGCCTCCATAACCCTCTCACTTCAGTTGCCTTTTAATTTTTATTCACGCTAATCTTCCTCATAAGGGAGGTTCCTAACACAGTCTGCCATTGGGGGTGGGGGTGGGGGGGGTACAGAGCAACATTGCTCACGTATCTCTCCCATCTCTGTAAAGGTGGCCGTCACTGGCCGCAGCTTGTGAGGGCGACTGCGAGCTTCGTCACTTGGTCGGTAGAAAGTACATGTGAGCACATACTGCAGCGCCCAGGGCGCATTGCGGTATGCATCTCCCAGAATCTGCGGCCAGGAGCGATCTCACTGGTGGATTCTTTAACGTGTGGGGGTGATGGCGACCTTTACAGGGATGGTTGGGTATTACATGAGCAGCCTACCATAGGTAAGTAATGGCACAGTATGCCAGGCCCCGACAGCATATTGTGTTACAAACCTCCCTTATGTGGAGGTTCATTGTAAAGCCACCATTACTCTCGTTGGATATCGTAATGCATTACCTTTTTTCCACCACAAGATGTCTCTCTATCACATTGTTTTGGATTGTGTATGCCATGAATATTACAGATTACCTAGCAAGCTCATAGTGAACCAGAACTCCTAGGTGTTTAGCTGTTTGGGACAACAAAGGATGATTTGCATATTCAGCAGTGATGCATCGTGGGAAACCTCAGAGCTCGCTCCAACCCGAATAATCGCAAACACCTGTTTTTAGAAGTCAAACTTTTGTTTTGCATGGATTAATATGGCTCTATGTAAGTAAGAGAGCTTTTTGGTTATTTTTTAGAGTTCTGGTTCACCATGAGCTTGCAGGGTAATCTGTAATTCTGGGTGCTTCAAGTCCTACCCCATAGAGTCATATTAATCCATGCCATGCACTGATGAGGATCAACCAATACGAAACAGTCTGTATGCATGTTGGATTAGTATGACTGTAATTATTAACAAGCTGACACATCATTGCATTCCAGCGGTTCTAGAGGTGTGGTTAGCTTTCAGGGACAACAAAGGGACACTTTGCATTTTCAGCAGTGATGCATTGTTGGAGACCTCATATGCTCACTCCAACCTGAATAATTGCAAATATCTTCTGTTTTAAGGATGCCAATTTCTGCTTTACAAAGCATTTTAGCAACAAGGCTTTTTGGTACTTTTTAGCCTCTTACACACCGAGGGGTTTTGGTTCACCTTGAGCTCGATGGCCAATCTGTAACTTTAAAGTGTACCAGAGATGGTAAGCTGGCGCTTAATTATACTTACCTGGGTCTTCCTCCAGCCCCATGAGCACCGTGGCTTTCATCGCCGTCCTCCCCGGCCCCTCCGCTCTGGCGCTACTAGTCCCGGTAATCCGGTCAGTCATGGGCAATCGCAGAACACTCCAGGGAACGTGAGCACGACGAGGGGTGCACACGCATGGCCGCATAGAAGGCCGCAACTGGCCGGATTACCAGGAGTCATAGCGACAGAACGGAGGGTCCGAGCAGGACGGTGAGGGAGGCCCCAGGGCTCTTGGGGCTGGAGGAAGACCCAGGTAAGTATAAATGAGCGCTAGTGAACCATCTCAGGTTCACTTTTAAGGGGAACCTAAACTGAGAGGGATATGGATGTTTCCTTTTAATACCAGTTGCCTGGCATCCTGCTGATCTCTTTGGCTGCAGTAGTGGTTGAATTACAACCCTGAAACAAGCATGCAGCTAATCCAGTCTGACTTCAGTCAGAGCACTTGATCTGCATGCTTGTTGAGGGGCTGTAGCGAAAAGTATTAGAGACACAGGATCAGCAGGAGAGCCAGGCAACTGGTATTATTTTAAAAGGAAAAATCCATATCCTCCGTTTAGTTCCCTTTAAAGAGACACTGAAGCAAACTAATTTTGCACATTTTACCTTATAATTCGCTTCAGTGCTCTCATGCCAAGTAATCCGCCGTGTCCCCGCCGCTAAACGAGGGCTGCAGAGCCCCCAAATCCCCCTGCAAATATCCGTGACCAACTTGGTCGTGGATTTTGCTGCTCTGAGAAGCAGAGCTATGAGCTGTAGCTCTGCCTCTCCTGACGTCAATCGCCGCGCGGATCGCTGCCTCTCCCCGCCCCTCTGTGAAGGAAGAGTGAGAGGGGCGGAGAGAAGCAGTGATGCGCCGCGATTGATGTCAGGAGGGGCAGAGCTGAAGCTGAAAGCTCTGCCCCTTCCAGGAAGCGCCGGCTAGATTGTCCCCCGGGAATTTGGGGGCTCTGCATTCCTCGTTTAGTGGCGGGGACACGGCGGATTACTTGACATGAGAGCACTGAAGCAAATTATAAGGTAAAATTGGCAATTTACTGGTTAGTCTGAAGGCAAAGGGTGTGATTCCACTATTGCCCAGCAGATGTCAGTGCTGGATCTCAGTTTTAGGATGAACAGTTGTTATCACCACCTATGTCATGAGATCTGCCTGACACTGACAAAACTTTAGCTGGCACCAGGCTTCATGACCCTATGATGCTTTACAGCTCACCTCCAAGCATGGATCTAAATACACCATCTATGCCCACATATGGGCTTTTTTTATATGTGAAATGACAATTCTGTTGTCAAAATTCTGCTTTACAGAGTTCTTCACATGGTTTGGAGCAGCACATCTGAAGAAGTTACCAGCAGGCTTGATGGGTGGGCTACTTCAGCTTGGCTCAGATTTATTATGCATTTCTGACTGAAAAGGGGTGGAGCTGAGATATAGCTCTGTGAAAATATTGCTACAGATTACCAGGGCTGGTCCTAGACTTTTTGCTGCCTGAGGCAAACTTGTGAGGATGCGTCCCCCTTCCCGATTTGAAATGAAAGCACAGTATCTGCTAAATTTACTCTGATTCATTTAATTCAAATGAAACACTGCTGCTCTCCTCCCTCCCCTCTCCTCCTCACACAGCACAACAAGCTGCTTTCCCCAATGATGACCTCTTCACCTCGCTCACAGTACAAAAATGTACTGCGCCTGATGCAAGTGTTTCACCTTGCTTCATGACAGAACAGGCCCTGCAGATTACCCAGCAAACTCATGGTGAACTAGAACTCCTAGGAGTGTGTGAGACTGAAAAGCCTCCTTACTAAAATGCTGTGCTAAACAGAATTTTGCCTTCTTAAAACAGAAGGTTGGAGTAGGCTTTGAGGTGTCCCACAATGCATCACTGCTGAATATGCAAATCATCTCTGTTGTTCCCGATAGCTAAACACACCCCTAGAACCGCTGGAATGCAATGATTAATTAAAAGCTTAATTGTACAGAGCTACAATAATCCAACAAGCATACTGTTAGACTGTTAGAAAATATTGCTGTGTGCCTCTTTGGAAGTCTCTGCAGAAGGAAGTGAATAGTATCTGGGATCCTGATGAACTTCCAATGAGAGCCATGCCTTTTGAGGGAAGATTCTCACTCTGGGCATGGCCAGACCGAAGTGGAGCTCAACCTGTAAGAACGAGAAACGGCATACAATTACAATATACAAGTTACATGTCCTCCCAAATAACATAATGAGGTAGCATATGCCAAAATAAAATATAGGCAGCACATCTCCCCTAATCTCTTTCACGCCATACACACAGATATGTACAAGATAGCAACACAATGGCCTCAATTCATAAAAGGCTGTGCGATAAAAACAATCTGGATGTTAAAATACCACATTCAGTATTTTAGACTTTTGTGTGCTAATTCATAAAAATGTTTACAGGTGCGGTAGAAGTTCATTAATTTACTGAAGCCCATTGACAAGAACCTGTCGGTAACAGCAGAAGAGTGTGTATTTGTCTGTGTTGTTACATGCTGTTTTCCTGCAGAGACAGCATTACAATAGTAACAGGCATCCCTACATCCCTTTAGATGTACATGTTTGTTATACTTCCTCTGCTCGCTCTAAATTTGTCTAATAGTCTTTCTTAACATTTTATTTAACCACTTCGCCGCTTTATAGTGGAGCCGCTGGAGCGTACACGCAGGAGGCTGGGGAGTGTCCGTACTTCTGGCGTCATGATGCGATGCCAGAAGCGAAGATTACAGGACATACTGCGCATGCGCGGCGCAGTATGTCCGGGTCAGGGGTCAGGAGAGTCGGCCAGTACCGGGAGCTGTGGCTGACGAGCGGGACCCGACGGCAGGGAGTGAGGGGAGCGGTGAGTATGTACTTTTATTTCCCTACACATTGCAGGTTTTATCTCTCAGCAGCCTTTCGGCTGCAGTATCCTTTAAGTGATTTCCCCACTAGTTCCTCCACTAGAGATGGGCCGAATGGTTCGCCGGCGAACGGTTCCAGGCGAACTTCGGGGGGTTCGCCTTCGCAGGCGAACATTCCCGGAAGTTCGATTCGCCCCATAATGCTCTATGAGGGTCAACTTTGACCCTCTGCATCACAGTCAGCAGGCGCATTGTAGCCAATCTGGCTATACTAAGCCCTGGAGCCCCACCCCCCCCTTATATAAGGCAGGCTCCGGCGGCCATTAGCCTCACTCGTGTGCCTGCTAGAGACAGAATAGGGACAGCTACTGCAGACTTGTTCTCCTAGGGACAGATTAGTCAGGCTCTTGCCTTCTTAGCTTGCTTAGCTGAATCTTATTGCTATAATAGCGCCCCAGAAAAGCTCTTTTCAGAGCTCATCCTGCTGTGATCAATTTTTTTTTTCTGTGTTTGAAACTGACACTTGTGTTGTTTAGACAGCATTGCTAATTCATACTGTGTGTCCCACTGCCAGCAGCAGCAGCACATTCAGTGACTACTACCTGTGTGTGTTAGACACTTGTGTTTTTTAGACAGCATTGCTAATTCATACTGTGTGTCCCACTGGCACTGCCAGCACAAATGGCAGACTTGCCCGCCTCCATATGATTCTCGTGAAAGGAATGTGGTGTCATCTTTGCCCGCCATAACTGGTTCTCGTTAAAGGATTTAAAGTACATTCATTTCAAATACACAGCAGGGCCTCGAAAGTCCTCCTCCTGTATTGTTATTTTTGGTCACTACCTCGGGGCGGGCGGACGGGCGTGCATGCCTGCCTGCTGCCCTCCTTGGATGTGTAGCGTTGCTCAGGCTCCACACCGGATTCCATCCCTCATCCCTTTACCCGGGGTCACAATGTCAGACTTTCCCGCCTCCATAGGATTCTCATTGTAGCGGTTCTGAACAAGTACACAGCAAGTAGAAAATGTAATTTAAAAAAAAAACGTAAGCTTTTTAACAGTGCATCATACATTACCTGACATCACTGAGTGAGGAAGAGCAATCACGCCATGTTGCGCAGTAGTCCAGCACGGCCGTCACAACACACAACAAACAGCTGTTTGCGGTGCGTTACACAGTGAGTTTGGTGTGTCAGTGTGAAGCAGTACTCTAATTACACTCCCTGATTGATGTATACACATGCAAGATGTTTTAAAGCACGTTAGGACTGCAATTTAGCATTCAATGTGATTTCTGCCCTTAAAACGCTGCTTTGCGTCACATCCAGATTTTTTGCCCGGGACTTTTGGCATGTATCCCACTCTGCCATGCCCCCCTCCAGGTGTTAGACCCCTTGAAACATCTTTTCCATCACTTTTGTGGCCAGCATAATTTTTTCTATTTTTCAAAGTTCGCCTCCCCATTGAAGTCTATTGCGGTTCGCGAACTTTTCCGCGAACCGAACCTTCCGCGGAAGTTCGCGAACCTAAAATCAGAGGTTCGGCCCATCTCTATCCTCCACATCTTCAAACGAATCTAAGGGGTTAAGTGGCTGAAGGGTGGTAGGGGAAACCTGTTTTGTTCCGATCTCTCTCTGCTCGCTGCCTAGAGGGTGGAAAACCTGGAATTGCCCGAGAAGCCTGCACAACCTATCATTATCCGATCACAGGGACTTGCACAAGTTGGTAATTTATCTCACTGCTCAGTAATTTCTGCTTTCCATGCGGTAACAGCCTTGATGAATTGCCATGGTAATCTGCAGTTTTCAGCATTACCTTATGCGGTAATGCTTTATGAATCAAGGCCAATGTCAGCATGGCCCTCCATCGTGTGTGTGTGTGTGTGTGTGTGTGTGTGTGTGTGTGTGTGTGTGTGTGTGTGTGTGTGTGTGTACTGCACTGCATAATCCCCAAAGTACAGGGTGGGTCATTTATATGGATACACCTTAATAAAATGGAAGTAGTTGGTGATATTAACTTCCTGTTTGTGGCACATTGGTATATGTGAGGGGGGGGACCTTTCAAGATGGCTGGTGACCATGGTGGCCATTTTGAATCCAACTTTTGTTTTTTCAGTAGGAAGAGGGTCATGTGACACATCAAACTTATTGGGAATTTCACAAGAAAAACAATGGTGTGCTTGGTTTTAACGTAACTTTATTCTTTCATGAGTTATTTACAAGTTTCTCTTTGTTTACAGCCATTGACATGTCGCCGAGATTAACACGTGAGGAGCGGATAGAAATTGTGTTGATGTCTGGGGAACGCACTAACCGGGTCATTGCAGCAGATTTCAATGCAAGACACCCTACGAGGCCACCCATCTCCCATGCTACAGTTTGCAAACTGCTTGCTAAGTTTCGTGAAACTGGTTCAGTGTTGAATTCAGTGCATGAAATCTGTCACTAATGAAGAAACATCAGTGGCTGCCCTAGCTTCATTCAGCAAAAGCCCACAGCGTAGCACTTGTCGCATGTCACTGGAGAGTGGCGTTAGTCGAACATCCCTTCGGCGGATATTAGCTACTCACAAAAGGCACCCTTACAAACTCCAGCTACTGAAGCATCTCAACGAGGACGACCCAGATCGAGGCACTAAATTTACAGAATGGACAAAACAAAAATTGGAACAGGACCCTCAGTTTACACAGAAGATTTTGTTCAGTGATGAGGCAAACTTTTATGTGAATGGTGAAGTTAACAAACAAAACCACCACTATTGGTCTGACACTAACCCACATTGGATAGATCCCTCCAAGACTGTTGGAACAAAAATATTAATGGTATGGTGTGGTATATGGGGTACAAAGATAGTGGGGCCATTCTTCATCAATGGAAACCTCAAGACCACTGGATATGCTAAATTGCTGCATGATGATGCGTTTCCCTCTTTATGCACTGGCACATTCCCTGAGTTTTTCCAGCAAGACGGTGCACCACCACATTATGGGTGTCAGGTCCGAGCATTCCTAGATGAACAGTTTCCTGGAAAGTGGATTGGTCATCTTGGGCCAGTTAAATGGCCCCCAAGGTCTCCCGATCTGACCCCCTTAAGCCTCATCTACACATGTAGATGAGGCGGCGATCCGGCGGCTCGATTAGCCGCCGGATCGCCTCTTCCGCGTCCCCGCGCGTACCCCGGATTCGAGTCCCCGCCGGCACCGCTTACCTTCCGCTCGATTCCCTGCCATTGACCCCTTGCGGGGAGCGAACAGGGAATCGGCGGTGGAGAGATCCGTCCTGTCGGATCTTATCAATCGAGCCGCATCATTGGCTCGATTGATAAGGAACATCGCGGCTGCATCTACGCGTGTAGATGCGGCTTTAGACTTTTATCTTTGGGGTCATCTGAAGGCAAGTGTCTATGCTGTGAAGATACGAGATGTGCACCACCTGAAACTACGGATAGTGGAAGCCTGTGCTAGCATTTCTTCTGCGGTGTTGCTATCAGTGTGTGAAGAGTGGGAGAAGAGGGTTGAATTGATAATCGAACACAATGGGCAACACATTTTATAAGTGGTCAGAAACTTGTAAATAACTCATGAAAGAATACAGTTACCAAGCACACCATAAGTAACGTTTCATATTTATGGAGCTCATGATGACATAGCCCTTCCTGACAGGATTGCGTTAGACAGTTGTGAATGAGATTCCTGTCATATCTGTACAGTTTGTAGTGGTGATGGCGGGCGGTTCCACAGATGTACTGTCACCCTTATCTCAGAGGTCATTGTGATTGTTTTCCAAATAACAGCAGTCCGGAGTTTCCATCCACTGGCCGTGGTTTGCGAGTTACTGCAAGTCTCTCATCCAAACCAAACAGTGACGATGTTGTGTTTTCCATGCAGCACTCTGTGCTACAGATGTAGCGTGTCACAGGCATCTATCTCCCTCAAAACAGGAAGAACGGAACACGGCTTTTATTTTCCACTGGGACGCCGAAGCTCCTAGTTCCCACACGGGCCTGGGAGCTGCAGGCGGACAGACAGGGTGGCCGCATGTCAGCAAGGCGGTATCGCCAATGAAACGTTTTCTCCCAGATTATGAACACAGAGCTGTATTTACAATAAGAGTGTTAATGTATCTCACAAGGGCATGACCTCTCAATGAAAACTCTCAGCTGTGTACTGTCAATGCTGAGACTTAAAAAGACACTGAAGTCTCAAGAAAAACATCTTTTTATTTAAAAAAATGTGTTTAATATGCTAGCCCTACCTAAACCGCCGCATTCCCGCCGCTGTAATCTATCTAAATCCCCCCCCCAACTCCCACCTCCCTCTCCCCCGCAAAATCCACGACTTTCTTGGTCGTGGATTTTGCTGCTATAGGAGGCAGAGCTATGAGCCGCAGCTCTGCCTCCTTATGCATCAATCAGCTGCGTATCTCCGCCTCTCCCCGTCCCTCTCAGTGAAGGAAGACAGAGAGGAGCGGGAAGAGGCGGCGATCAGGGCTGATAGACGCGCTGAGAGGCGGAGCTGCGGCTCATAGCTCTGCCTCTCACTGAAGCGCTGCCCGGATTGCCCCCCGGGGAGTTTGGGGGGATTTACAGCGGCAGGAATACAGCAGTTTAGGTAGGGCAAACAAATAAATAAAAAGATGTTTTTCTTGAGACTTCAGAGTCTCTTTAAAAGGAAACTTAAAGTAAACCAGAGCTGGTAAAAAGGCAGAATTGATACTTACCCAGGGCTTCCTCCAGCCCCATAAGCACATGTGAGTCCCTCGCCGTCCTCCTGCGGTCTGCTGTTCAGCCGGGATCAGCCCCGGTAACAGCTCAGTCATGTCCAGTCTGGGTTTTCTGCGCATGCACATACCCAGACTGGACGCAACTGAGCTGTTACCGGGGCTAATTGTGGCTGACCGACAGACCGCAGAAGTACGGCAAGGGACTCACCCGTGCTTATGGGGCTGGAGGAAACCCCGGGTAAGTATAATTTATGCCAGCTCTGGTACACTTTAAGCCATCTGGCCTCCAGCAGCCATCCTGTCCTGCGCCGGTACTCTACGATCCTCTATTCTCCCACTGCAGTGATGGAAAGCTGCTACTGTGCCTGCGCTGGATCGCAATAGGTAAATATTTACCTTACTGGTGTTGGAACGGAGGAGGACGGGGGAAGCCTCGTTAGGATCCAGAGGCTTCACCCTCCCAAGATAAGGGGATGGTTTTTTTTCATTATAGATTTTCTTTAACAGATCTCTGATCTGTACAGCAAATCATTTTGTTCAGAAATGGACAATGTTGGAGGGAGATAATCAAGAAGGTAGTGGCCGGTTTCACACTGCTAACCGGGTTTTCTTTGCGGTGTGATGCGAGGGTCACAGCCTTTGGGTTTTTTTCCGCATTGATACATGGTAATCCACGTCTGGCAGCAGGCCAAGCAGGAAGTGAGGCGCTCTAGCACTTCCTGTGGCTGAAGAAACAAACTGCGCGGAAGTGTATTGAGAAAACAATACCGTGCAATTTTTTTCAACTATACACGTCGCCAAAGACTAACATGACTTCCGGTCCACTGAACACAGGCCCGCAAGTCCACAGTAACGTAAGTATGCGCTCGCATTAGGAGTAGTGTTGGGCGAACAGTGTTCGCCACTGTTCGGGTTCTGCAGAACATCACCCTGTTCGGGTGATGTTCGAGTTCGGCCGAACACCTGACGGTGCTCGGCCAAACCGTTCGGCCATATGGCCGAACTAAGAGCGCATGGCCGAACGTTCCCCGAACGTTCGGCTAGCGCTGTGATTGGCCGAACGGGTCACGTGGTTCGGACCCGAACGCGCTCTGATTGGCCGAACTGTCACGTGGTTCGGGTAAATAAATACCCGAACCACGTCATATCTCCGCCATTTGTCTGTGGGTTTAGCTTTGGGTAGGCAGGCAGGGTAGTTCGCGCTCCAGCCACGCTAGCCAGGGTCCCCCCCAGTCATTGTGTGTCGCTGCTGGGAACAGTAGTACACCGCTCGTTCAGCCACACTATATAGCATTGTGTTTACTGCCACTGTGTACCTCGCTCAGCCACGCTATATATATAGCATTGTGTTTTCTGACACTCTGTGTACACGGCTTAGGCTAGCCTGACTAATATAGCATTGTGTGTACTGCCACTGTGCACCTCGCTCAGCCACGCTATATATAGCATTGTGTGTACTGCCACTGTGCACCTCGCTCAGCCACGCTATATATAGCATTGTGTTTACTGCCACTCTGTGTACACCGCTCAGCCAGACTATATACCGTTGTTTACTGACACTCTGTGTACACGGCTTAGGCTAGCCTGACTAATATAGCATTGTGTGTACTGCCACTGTGCACCTCGCTCAGCCACGCTATATATAGCATTGTGTGTACTGCCACTGTGCACCTCGCTCAGCCACGCTATATATAGCATTGTGTTTACTGCCACTCTGTGTACCTCGCTCAGCCACACTATATAGCATTCTGTGTACTGTTCTGTGTCTGCTGGGAACAGTAGTACACCGCTCGTTCAGCCACACTATATAGCATTCTGTTTACTGTTCTGTGTCTGCTGGGAACAGTAGTACACCGCTCGTTCAGCCACACTATATAGCATTCTGTGTACTGTTCTGTGTCTGCTGGGAACAGTAGTACACCGCTCGTTCAGCCACACTATATAGCATTCTGTGTACTGTTCTGTGTCTGCTGGGAACAGTAGTACACCGCTCGTTCAGCCACACTATATAGCATTCTGTGTACTGTTCTGTGTCTGCTGGGAACAGTGGTACACCGCTCGTTCAGCCACACTATATAGCATTCTGTGTACTGTTCTGTGTCTGCTGGGAATAGTGGTACACCGCTCGTTCAGCCACACTATATAGCATTCTGTGTACTGTTCTGTGTCTGCTGGGAACAGTAGTACACCGCTCGTTCAGCCACACTATATAGCATTCTGTGTACTGTTCTGTGTCTGCTGGGAACAGTAGTACACCGCTCGTTCAGCCACACTATATAGCATTCTGTGTACTGTTCTGTGTCTGCTGGGAACAGTAGTACACCGCTCGTTCAGCCACACTATATAGCATTCTGTGTACTGTTCTGTGTCTGCTGGGAACAGTAGTACACCGCTCGTTCAGCCACACTATATAGCATTCTGTGTACTGTTCTGTGTCTGCTGGGAATAGTGGTACACCGCTCGTTCAGCCACACTATATAGCATTCTGTGTACTGTTCTGTGTCTGCTGGGAACAGTAGTACACCGCTCGTTCAGCCACACTATATAGCATTCTGTGTACTGTTCTGTGTCTGCTGGGAATAGTGGTACACCGCTCGTTCAGCCACACTATATAGCATTCTGTGTACTGTTCTGTGTCTGCTGGGAATAGTGGTACACCGCTCGTTCAGCCACACTATATAGCATTCTGTGTACTGTTCTGTGTCTGCTGGGAATAGTGGTACACCGCTCGTTCAGCCACACTATATAGCATTCTGTGTACTGTTCTGTGTCTGCTGGGAACAGTAGTACACCGCTCGTTCAGCCACACTATATAGCATTCTGTGTACTGTTCTGTGTCTGCTGGGAACAGTAGTACACCGCTCGTTCAGCCACACTATATAGCATTCTGTGTACTGTTCTGTGTCTGCTGGGAACAGTAGTACACCGCTCGTTCAGCCACACTATATAGCATTCTGTGTACTGTTCTGTGTCTGCTGGGAACAGTAGTACACCGCTCGTTCAGCCACACTATATAGCATTCTGTGTACTGTTCTGTGTCTGCTGGGAATAGTGGTACACCGCTCGTTCAGCCACACTATATAGCATTCTGTGTACTGTTCTGTGTCTGCTGGGAACAGTAGTACACCGCTCGTTCAGCCACACTATATAGCATTCTGTGTACTGTTCTGTGTCTGCTGGGAATAGTGGTACACCGCTCGTTCAGCCACACTATATAGCATTCTGTGTACTGTTCTGTGTCTGCTGGGAATAGTGGTACACCGCTCGTTCAGCCACACTATATAGCATTCTGTGTACTGTTCTGTGTCTGCTGGGAATAGTGGTACACCGCTCACCCGTCACTGTATAGCATTGTGCTCTGTGTCGCTGCTGGGAATAGTGGTACACCGCTCACCCGTCACTGTATAGCATTGTGCTCTGTGTCGCTGCTGGGAATAGTGGTACTGTATAGCATTTCTGTACTGCCACTGTACTGCTGCCAGTCAGCGTGTACTGTAAGGATAAGTGAAATGAGGAAGAAATCCGGTGAAAGAGGGAGGGGCAAGGGAAGAGGTGTTTCCCCTGACGGTTCACGTACAGGCCACAGGGGAGCACCCAAGAAAACCCACTCAATACCGCCCATGTTGTCCAGGACAACAACCCTCACAAATCCAAAAGAACAGGACCAGATAATTACTTGGATGACCTCTCAAGCGTCCAGCAGTGGGTTAAGCAGCACCAGCACATCACGCACGAGGTCCGAGTCCTCAGCCAGTTACAAGGAGCCAGTGGGCACAAAGCTGACACAACCGGCAGCGACACCACGCACACAACTGCCAGATAACCAGTCCGATGAATTACCTCAGGACACAATGGGGTATTCGCAGGAGCTATTCCCAGCCCAACAAACTTCCACCTTTCAAAGGTCAATGGAGGAACAGCCAGAAATGTTGTGCCTGGATTCACAACCGTTAACTGTGGGAAATGCACCGCGCACTGAAATACAAGGCGAGTCCGAAGAGGACTCGGAAACCCAAATCCCAGAGCAATTTGGGCAGGAGGGGTTGCAATTGCAGGAGGTCGGCCGACAAGATCTGGAAGACGACGTTGGAGTGTGCTGCGCAGAGGTTGTTGTGGGGAGCTCTACTCCACGGCGGTGGCCCACAATGACATATGACGAGTTTGAGGAGATGGAAGAGGAGGGTATGGACAATGTGGACAGAGACCCAGATTTTGTTTGTGAACGAGAACATCGCCGTCGTAGCAGCAGCACAGATGAGTCTGTTGAAGAACACACTGCTGCACGAGTTCGCCTTGTGCCACAAGGTAGGCGGCGCGCAATTTCAGGCACCACAAGCGTGGAAGTTCAAGTGAGAGGCAAAAGAGGAGCAAACAGAAATCGCCAGCAAGGAGGCAGGTGCTCCAAAGTCTGGGCTTTCTTTGAAGACTGCACTGAGGATGTTACCATGGCGATTTGCAAGGTGTGCAAGACCCGCCTGAGCAGGGGGAAAAATATTAACAACCTCTCCACCACCAGCATGAGCCGTCACATGCTATCCAAACATCCCACTCTTTGGGCAAACGCGTCAGAACAGGGTACCAGAAACAACACTGCCTCCCTTGGGTTCACCAGACTCACCACCAGACCCGCCTCAGCAGCAGCAGTAGCCCAGCCATTGCGTGGTTCACAACATTCACAAACATCAGACGACGCTGACACTGTCACTTTCCGGAGTAGTGCTCTTGAGGTCTCCCAGTGTTCATCAAACACAACAACCAACAGCCCTTCCGTGTGCAGCGCTACGGTTCAGTTGTCTGTGTCGGAGATGTTTGAGCGCAAGAGGAAATTGCCAGCAAATGACCCCCGGGCCGTGGCAGTAACAGCCAGCATAGCCAAGCTTCTGGCCTGCGAAATGCTGCCATATCGATTGGTGGAGACAAACAGCTTCAAGGGCATGATGTCAGTGGCCATCCCACGTTACGTGGTTCCCAGCCGCTACCACTTTGCACGCTCTGCAGTGCCTGAGTTGCATGAGCACGTGGTCAGCAAAATAACCCGAAGCTTGAAGAATGCCGTTGCCTGCAAGGTTCACCTCACCACTGACACCTGGACGAGTGCGTTCGGCCAGGGTCGATACATCTCCCTTACCGCGCACTGGGTGCACCTTGTGGAGCCTGGCAGCGATTCCTCACCTGCTACGGCACGGGTGTTGCCCACGCCACAAACAGCTGCACCGCCGTCCCTCCCACTGGATAACAGCAGCACCTACCTCTCTGACTCCTTCTCCTCCAACGCATCTCAAAGCTGTACCTCATCCGGAAACGCTAACCCAGCAGCAGTAGGATCGTGGAAGCAGTGCAGCACAGCTGTTGGCATGCGTCAGCAAGCGTTGCTGAAGCTAATCTGCCTTGGGGATAAGCAGCACACAGGGGAGGAAATTTGGAGGGGAATAAAGGAACAGACGGATTTGTGGCTGGCACCGCTGGACCTGAAACCGGGCATGGTTGTGTGTGATAATGGGAGTAATCTCATTCGCGCTTTAAGGTTGGCTAAGCTGACACACATCCCTTGCCTGGCGCACGTGATGAACCTAGTAGTTCAGCGGTTCCTGAGGACATACCCAGGCGTGCCCGATCTGCTGTTGAAGGTGCGTCGAGTGTCCAAACATTGTAGAAATTCCAGTACTGCTTCGGGGGCACTCGCCAAGATGCAGGAGCGCTTCAATCTCCCCCACCATCGCTTGCTGTGTGATGTCCCTACGCGCTGGAATTCTACGCTGCACATGCTAGCCCGCTTTTGCGAGCAGAAGAGTGCAGTGGTCCAGTACATGACGGCGCAGTACCGAGGCGCATCCGGCCAGCTGCCAAGCTTCTGTGGATCCGATTGGGCCAACATGTTGGACCTCTGCCAAGTCCTCCAAAATTTTGAGCAATCCACGTTGCTTGTGAGCAGTGACAACTCTTCAGTCAGCATTACCATACCACTGCTGTGTTTACTGAAGAGGTCGATGTTAAAAATCAAGGAAACAGCTGTCATGATGCAACTGGGGGAATCTGAAGGAGAAAACGATCAGCGTGATGGTACCAACATCAGGCCATCCGCCTCAGGGAACGCTGGCCCCAGCAGCTATGACGAAGAAGAGGAGGAGGAACAGCTGGAGTTGGAGCAGGAATTTCATGCCACCACTGACGAGGGCCAGAGCGGTGCACGTTGGACTTCCACAATTCAACGCGAATGGTCAGCAGAAGCAGACCAGGAGGAAGGTGACGACTATGATGCATCACAACAACTATCACAACGCTCACAAGAGGATGATGAGGATTCTGGTAGGACTCTGGCACACATGGCTCAATTCATGCTAGACTGCATTGAACGTGACCCACGCATTGTGCGCATTCTGGACAACACCAATTACTGGGTTTATACCCTTCTGGATCCACGGTACAAACACAATGTTCCAAAACTGCTTGAAGAAAGAGTCAGACAGGTCAAAATGGAAGAATACCAGCAGGCCCTTGTGGAGACTTTAGAGAGGAGATTGACATCCTCCCCCTCCTCTAGCCAGTTGTACGCAGACAGACTGACTTCCGCAAACCCAGGACGACCAGGAGGGCAGCAAACAACGCAAGCCGCAGCTAGTACCCAAAAGGGAATGGTATCGGCAGTGTCCTTGGAGTGGGAAAATTTTCTGACACCCATGCAGCCGCAGCCCACTGAACAGCAAGCGTGCAGATCCACCTCCAACACCGATCGCCTGGAGAAGATGGTCAAGGACTACATGTCAGATGGCGTAGCTGTGTCGAACCATCCATCTGCACCCTTCAACTATTGGGTATCGAAGCTAGACACCTGGCACGAACTGGCAATGTACGCAATAGAGGTGCTGGCTTGCCCGGCAGCCAGCGTTATGTCGGAACGCTGTTTCAATGCTGCCGGAGGCATCGTCACAGATCGGCGTATCCGCCTCTCTACAGAAAATGCAGACCGTCTGACTCAAATTAAAATGAATCAATCCTGGATTGGAAATGACTACGCAACACTCCAGGACCCCAACCAAGTAACATGACCAATGAACATCTGGGATGGTGTTGCGTTTCCGGGCCCTGTTTATTGAACCTCTCATCTGTATTACATTTATGACTGCATGGCGGCAAAAAGCATTGCTGCTATATCCGCACGCTTTTTGTCCACATGCAAGGCCTGGGTTGTTGTGTCTCACAAAGCGTGGCCTTCTCCTCCTGCGCCTGCTCCTGTTCCATCACGTCTGCTGCTGCTGGGTTAGCGTTGCCGCGTGGTCCCTGTTTATTGAACCACTTATCTTTATTACATTTATGACTGCATGGCGGTACAAAGCATGCTATCCGCACGCTTCTTGCCCTCATGCAAGGCCTGGGTTGTTGTGTCTCACAAAGCGTGGCCTTCTCCTCCTGCGCCTCCTCCTGTTCCATCACGTCTGCTGCTGCTGGGTTAGCGTTGCCGCGTGGTCCCTGTTTATTGAACCACTTATCTTTATTACATTTATGACTGCATGGCGGTACAAAGCCTGCTATCCGCACGCTTCTTGCCCTCATGCAAGGCCGGGGTTGTTGTGTCTCACAAAGCGTGGCCTTCTTCTCCTCCTGCGCCACCCTCCTCCTGTTCCATCACGTGTGCTGCTGCTGGGTTAGCGTTACCGGTCCCTTTTCCTGGAACCTCTTATATGTATTACATTTATGACTGCATGCCGACAAAAAACATGTTACCTGTGCAAAGAAAACAGACATTTCCCGCATTTAAAAGACAGTTTTCCCTTTGAAACTTTAAAATCGATTTTCTCAAAAACTATAAGCTCTTTTTGCTAATTTTTTTTCCTCTTGTACCCACTCCCAAGGTGCACATACCCTGTAAATTTGGGGTATGTAGCATGTAAGGAGGCTTTACAAACCACAAAAGTTCGGGTCCCCATTGACTTCCATTATGTTCGGAGTTCGGGTCGAACACCCGAACATCGCGGCCATGTTCGGCCTGTTCGGCCCGAACCCGAACATCTAGATGTTCGCCCAACACTAATTAGGAGTACGGCAGTTATGCCACTTCCACCACATAGTGTCAGTGTGAAAGGCCCCATAGACTTTCACTGGCGTATCGTTGGCCTGCAGTAAAAACCAGTGTGAAAGGGGTCAAAGCCTTGGGGAAATTGTCAGACAGCAGTGGCCATGTCACTAAGGTAAATAATATTTATGGCTTTAATTTAAGAGGAACTGTAGTGAAAATAACATAATGAGTAAAATTGCTTTTTTTTTTTTTTTTTTTTTTACAACATTCATTTAGAAATTAATTAGTCAGTGTTTCCCCCCTCCCTGATTTACAAACTGAAATTCATCACAGGTGGTGGCATCTTTAGTCCTGTCAGGTGATCTCTGTGGAATGTTTGGTGAAACCAGGAAAATTACAGTAAAAGTGAGTATCCTGAATAATTTACTGCATTCTACTTTATGTCACTACAGTGCCTCTTTAAGAGATTATCCTTGGGAGATTACAGAAGCTGCACCCCCTGCCTCTGGTGACCTGAATTCCCCGGTGCACTACAAATCCTTTCAATACATTTACTATTGACAAGCGATGATATGGAAGACAGATGAGCTGTTACGAGATTAGCAGGAGGCTGCTGTCCAGACAGTGTCAATAGACACGTTTTTTTAGATGGATTTTTTTTTTACCTCTAATTTTAAGCTAGTGGGTGGTGATAAAAATAAAATCATGGCTTTGCTTGGCAGGTGGTTAAAATACTCTGCCTTATCACACAGCTACCAGCTAGCATGGAAATTTTATACAATATATATATATATAGAGAGAGGAATGCACCCTGTATGTATTTTTAGAGAATTTAATTTAGTCTAATTCCCCCTCATCTGTGACTAATCACAAGTGTAACTTGATCTCTCAGCTGTGTCAACTGACTGCCTCGGCAGAGCAGCTAATTTTTTAAACACAGCATGTTAACTTTATGCCTGCTTCCACGAAAGCAGGAAGTAGACACAATGCAGATTTATTGCAGGATTTGTATCAGCTGTAACAAAGAAATGTTTTCCTTTTAAAGGTTATTATGCTGTTGCTTATCGTTTAGAGCAGAGGATGTTCAGGACTGTTTTAAAGAATGACCTTGGGTTCTGCTCTTCTGCTTGATCTCTGCTATCAAAATGGTATAAGGGTGGAAACACAGACACCTGGTTTGTGAAGGTGTCAGGTCTCAGTATAAGTCTGCCCACTCCTGGCGGCTGCAAATAATCCCGGGGTGGTTGAAGTAGAAGTAGTGGTTGACTGTGGCAATAGGGAATGAAGAACGTGATCCCTCTCCTAGGGACGCAGCGTCCTCTCCTCATCCAGTATTATAATCCAGAGTCGCTTTCTTGCTTCTCCCGACAAACTTTCCACATTTCTGTGGAATCATCTCTCCCCAGCGGCTGTGACCAACTCTTTCCACTGACAGACAAAAGACTCGCCTTACCAGAAGAGTTGTGTTATCCCAGACAGAGGTCTAATGTCTTTCTCTCTATTAACCCATGGGGGCCTGCTCGTCTGGGCTGGGATAGTCTCTGTCCCTGAGGCCGGATTTATACTTTGTATGATGTGGCTCCCCTTTCTTGTGCATCAGCGCCCCTCCCATTCCCTGTGCAGCCCTCTCTTCAGTATGTATCATCCATGTACAGCAGCCCCTTTGTTTCATGAAGCTCCTTTAAAGGGACACTTAAGCCAGGAATGAAAAATCAGTTTTACTTTCCTGGGGCTTCTACCAGCCCTCTCCAACAGGCCCGTACCCACGCAATCAAATCACTCACGGAGCCTCCGGTCCCTCGCCGCCAGCCAGTTTCGTTTTCGCTGACAGGCCTTGCCATGAGTATTTTTCTTCGGATTTCCGTCCGCAATAGCCTCCTGCTTCTGTGCAGCATGCTATTGAGTACGGGAACATGAAGGATACGCGTGGCCAGGCCTGTGCAGGTGCATAAAGCCCACCGACTCTCTGTCAGGGCCTGTCAGCAAAAACGAAACTAGCTGGCAGCGGGGGACCGGATGCTCAGTGAGTGACTGCAGGGGCACGGGACGTCTGCAGGGGGCTGGTAGAAGCCCCAGGAAAGTAAAACTGATTTTTTTTTTTTATTCCTGGCTTAAGTGTCCCTTAAACCACTTGAGGACCGCGGTGTTAAACCCCCCTAGTGACCAGGACATTTTTTACTAAAATGGCCACTGCAGCTTTAAGGCTTAGCTGCAGGGCCGCAAAACTCAGCACACAAGTGATTCCCCCACCCCGTTTTCTCCCCACCAACAGAGCTCTCTGTTGGTGGGGTCTGATCCCCCCCCCCTCCCCCCAGTGTTTATTTTTTTTTAAATAAATATGTTATTTATTTTGAAATAAATCTGCCTATTTTTTTAAATTATTTTTACTCTCCCCCCTCGCTCCCCCAGCCAGCCAATCACTGCGATCGGCTGTGATAGGCTCCAGGGGGACATCCATGTCACACTGCTGTCCCCAGTACAGTGCTGCCTTAGATCGCAGCGCTGTACATGTATATTAGACGGCGGTTTCGCTGTCTAAAAGATTGCCGCTGGGAGACTGCCTTCCAAGCAAGGATGCACGTGCAATCTCCTGCTAGCCCCATAGAAGGCCGTTCACGTCAATCGACATGGAGAGGTCCTGGGGATGCTGCCGCGTTTACGCCAATCGGCGTGGAGCGGTCGGCAAGAAGTTAAGCATCAGTTTCCCTTTTTATGTGTTACTCTAGCTTTTCGGCCTCCTCTTTTATATGTAGCATCCCCTCTTTCATGCTCAGGTGCCCCTTTGGGTTAAAGCTGCCCAAGGCATGGACCTTTGTGGCCTTTCCAGAAATCTTGGGGCTAGGTATGAAGGTGCTAAGAGGATAAATATTCATCAAAGAGGAACTCCCGTGAAAATAATGTAGTAAAAAAAGTGCTTCATTTTTTACCATAATTATGTATAAATGATTTAGTCAGTGTTTGCTCATTGTAAAATCTTTCCTCTCCCCGATTTACATTCTGACATTTATTACATGGTGACATTTTTACTGTGGGCAGGTTATGTTGCTGCTCGTAGCTGTTTTGGCTGTTAGAGACAGCTGTAAACAGCTAATTCCTGTCTGTGAACATTGTTACATTGTGGCAGTTTGCCCAGAGTACCGCGGTACTCAGAGCTTCTTGTGGGAGGGGTTTCAGCACAAAATCAGTCATACAGCGCCCCCTGATGGTCTGTTTGTGAAAAGCATTATTTTTCTCATGTAAAAGGGGGTATCAGCTACTGATTGGGATAAAGTTCAATTCTAGGTTGGAGTTTCTCTTTAACTGAGTGTCAGTGGGGTAGGAGTGGGCGTCTGTTGTGCACTCTGCAATAAGAGTGGTACCAGTGTTGGGTTATAAGGGTTCCCCTGGCTGTCCTGTCCCCATCTGCCTCAGAATTCAGCGTTTGCCTTCAGTGGTGAAGATAAACTGATACCGGTATACTGTTACAAGCTCTAAATAGCAGTCATTTTCCATTTGACTACACAGAATTGAGCTGAGTGAGTAGGTCTGGTGACATCATTTCATGGATCTAGGATTTTCCCTCACTTCAGTTCTGATTGGTTGCCCTTCAGAGACTGGGATGTGCTGAATAGCATCTGCGCTGAATGGAGGATTACCGGCCTCAATGTGAGCCTCAACTACAGCTCATTAGGCCTCAATAAGGGAAAACTCTTCACCACCAATGATGTATTAGAGGGACACTTAAAGAGACTCTGAAATGAGAATAAATCTCGCTTCAGAGCTCATAGTTAGCAGGGGCACGTGTGCCCCTGATAAAACCGCCGCAATAGCGCCACTAAACGGGGGTCCCTTGGTCGCAGACTTGGTTGCTCCTGGAGGCAAGGCTAACGGCTGCAGTCCTGCCTCCAGTCACGTCTATCGCCGCCTCTCCCCCGCCCCTCTCAGTGAAGGAAGACTGAGAGGGGCGGGGGAGAGATGGAGATAGGCGCTGACAGACGCGCGTGGGGCAGGGCTGCGGCGGTTAGCCCTGCCCCAACCAGGAAGCGCTCCCCCGCATTACGGAGGGGATTTGGGGGATCAGGGACCCCCGTTAAGCCGCGGGATAGCGGCGGTTTAGGAGGGGCACACGTGCCCCTGCTATCTATGAGGTCTGAAGCGAGATTTATTCTCGCTTCAGAATCTCTTTAAGCCAGGAATAAAAAAATCAGTTTTACTTTCCTGGGGCTTCTACCAGCCCCCTGCAACCGTCCCGTGCCCTCGCAGTCACTCACGGAGCCTCCGGTCCCCAGCCGCAAGCTAGTTTCATTTTCGCTGACAGGCCCGACACGGAGTCGGTGGGCTTTCTGCGCCTGCGCAGGCCTAGCCACGCGTCTCCTTCTTCATGTTCCCGTCCTCAATAACGTCCTGCACAGGCGCAGCACGCTATTACGGACAGGAACTTGAAGAAAAATACACGTGGCCAGGCCTGTCGGGGCTGTTAGCGAAAACTAAACTAACTGGCGGCGGGGAACCGGAGGCTCCATGAGTGACTGCGAGGGCACGGGATGGCTGCAACGGGCTGGTAGAAGACCCAGGAAAGGTAAAACTGATTTTTTTTTATTCCTAGCTTAAAGGAAACCAGAGCTTTTCTACATAAAACGTTTTATCCATACCTGGGGCTTCCTCCAGCCCCATACGCACGGATCGCTCCCACGCCGCCGTCCTCAGTCTTCTCGCACCTCCGATACTGGGTCCCCGCACTTCTGTCAGGCCAGTCTACGCAGGAGAAGTGCGCCCTCTATGTATCTCTGCAGTGGCTGCTGGAGAGATACGCAAACAGTGCACTTCACTTACGCCAGACTGTCTCCGACTGACGGAAGTGCAGGGACCCGGTATGGGAGCTGACAGAAGACTGAGCGGCGTGGGAGCGATCCATGCATACGGTGCTGGAGGAAGCCCCAGGTATGTATAAAACGTTCTATGTAGAACTTTAAAGAGGAACTCCAGTGAAAATAATGTAATAAAAAAAGTGCTTCATTTTTACAATAATTACTGTATGTATAAATGATTTAGTCAGTGTTTGCTCATTGTAAAATCTTTTAAATCCCTGATTTACATTCTGACATTTATCACATTGTGACATTTTTACTGTTGACAGGTGATATAGCTGCTGCATGCTTTTTTGGCAGTTGGAAACAGCTGTAAACAGCTATTTCCCACAATGCAACAAGGTTGACAGACAGGAAACTGCCAGGAGTACCACGGTCCTCAGAGTTTCTTGTGGGAGGAGTTTCACAACAATAGCAGTCATACAGCGCCCCCTGATGGTCTGTTTGTGAAAAGGAATAGATTTCTCGTGTAAAAGGGGGTATCCGCTACTGATTGGGATAAAGTTCAATTCTTGGTCGGAGTTTCTCTTTAAGTGTCCCTTTAAGATGAAATGAGGCCAAAGGCAAAATAGTAGCTTTGGCTCATCCTGGGGCTCCTTTTGGCAATCTGAGGTAGGAGACAGGACAGATAAAGTGGCAGTTGGGCCACCTTGATGCCCACTACACCCCAAGCACCTGCGTAGGTTGCCTTGTGAATGATCCTGCTCTGTTCACCACTGAAAAGTAAAGAGGATACACAGGGCAGGGAAAAGGGCAGAGGACAGGAGAATAAGGAGGAAGGAGCAGCAGAAGAAACAGGAGGAAGAGGAGTTGGGGGAGGGAGGCGGCACTGACAAGAGAAGGAAAATTGAGGAGAGAGGAGCAGCACGGAGGGGGGTGGATAATGTGATAGGGGCAATTAAGGAAACAAAAAAAGTAACATGGGCAGAGCACACAGAAAGATGAGGAAGGAGCAGCAGAGAATGCAGAAGGAGGGGAATGTGGTGGTGGGGGGCAGGAGGAAGGGGCAGCAGAGGGTAAAAGAGGAGCAAGGCCCCAAGGCAAGCTTTCTTGCAGCCTCCCTTTTACTTGGAACATCCCCTTCCTATTCCTTTTGCAGCCCCCTATTTCATTCATGTCAGCCTCCTATTCCATTCATGTCTAGCAGCCCCCTTCAGTTGTATACAGATACTTTGGGCAGAAGCTCCCTATTCCTACATGTTGCTACTTATTTGCAACCTCTATATTCTATGTGCAGCCTCTTCTTCCATATGCAGCAATCCCTCTTTCATGTCAAGCCAACCCTTTGCCAGCTGCCGCCCAACACCCGGGCCTTTGTGGCCTTTCCAGAAATCCATCCCTGGGCACAGAGAAGCAGCAGGGCACACAGGAGGGGGGAATGGGAAGAAAGGAGCAGCAGAGGGCAAATAATGTGGGAGGACAAAAATGAAGGAGGGTGCTGTAGAGGGTGCAGAAGATGAAGGGGCGGGGCAGAGGAGCAGAAGATGGCAGCCGGAACGATAAATAGAGAAGCTGCAAAGGACATAAAGGGAAGGTAATGGAGAGAGAGAGAGAGGAAAGGTAATTGTGGTGATATATTGGGGTGCTGATGATGTTAGGGAATACAGGGACATATTTTGTCATTTTTCTGTCTGCACTGCCTCAGATACGGATGTCTGCTAAAAGCTAGTCTGGCTTTTGAAAGTGTCACCTGGCCAGGAACCTGAATGCTAATGTGTTATGCTGGGTACACACGATGAGATTTCCCGTTCGATTCCCGGATCGATTCAATAAATCAAACATGTTCGATTGGATTTCGATCGTTTTTTCCGTCGATTTTGCATACCTATCATGAAAAAATCGATCGAAATCCAATCGAACATGTTTGATTTAATCGAATCGATCCGGGAATCGAACGGGAAATCTCGTCGTGTGTACCCAGCATAAGTCTGTATGTAGATCAACTCTACCATTGTCTGCTAGAAGGGAGCTTTTGCCTGGAATTACTAGCTTGGGGCAAGGAAATGGCTCATTAGGCCATCTGCTGTCTCAGGTGTGATGGTCTGTTTGTCAATGACCACTACAGGTGCCTCTGAAGGTGACCGATGGTGAATAGGAACACAGGAATGTTTGAAATGTACATGACAGCCTACTGGAAATGGGTGAAGGGGTGAAGTCCTTTTGATACCATTTTTTACCTGTGGAAATTGAATTATTGGTGGAGGTGCAAACTATACCCTGTAAATTACATCTATTGGAAGGGGGTTGGAAATCTCTGCAGACTTTAAGGGCTGAGACAGGAAAGCTTTGATGCTAGGAAATAATGGGAGGAAGCCTTAATCAAGTTTTCACCTGGAGTTGAAAGCCTCACTTCACAATCTTTTGATGTATAGACTTTTGCCTGGAAATGGAATTATGTCTGAGATTTAATTAAAAACTAGTTCCTCCCCTCCCCAAGGGAGTTGCAGCCACCAGGCGTATCTCACAGTATAAAAAGCAGAGCCAGATGCCTAGGAAGAATCTTCTCTTGGAGGTAGCGCTTTAACTAGGGATGATCGCGACTCCGGCGTCGTCCCGTCAAACAACGTTCTAACCTAAGCTGGTAACGTTCTTTTTTCCGCCGTTTATTTTTACGCAAATATCCGTGTGTGTATTTTTGTAACTTTTATCTTTGTAACTTTTTATTTTGTTTTTTGTAATCTTTTGTATATATTCTGTTCTGCATTGTTCCACTTTTTTATTATTTAATAAGCTTGACTTCTGCTGTACTAAAACTAACACTCATAGCCTAGAGGAGACTGCAGTGTAGCTGTGTATATTCCATGCCTAATTGTATGCTTGAGCAACACTACCATATGAAATTGTAATTGCATTGTGTGTATGGGGCACTTCTGAGCTCGACAGCCGAGTGGGAAGTCTAACAGTATCGTTCGGAACGACTGTTAGTGGTTTTGCTTCACTACAATGTGAGATTGCAACTGTGTGTGTGTGCGTGGCGTTCTCGTATTCGGCCTAAGCGCAAAGCTGACCCAAATACAAAAACGCAGATTGCGTATTGAGCACTTGACAGCTGAGTGAACGTGTCTAGCAAACCGCTAGTGGTGGCAGTAAGGAGCTTTTGAGGGGTCCCAGCCTTGTTTGTAGCTCAAATAAGGCTGCTTCCCGCTTGATCTGGTCAAACCCGCAGTCGGGAACCGTATACGCAGGCGTGCCGCGGGCCGGTTCCTGACAGTAATGGAGAGAGAGGGCACAGGAGCAGCATTGGTGGGCACAGAAGCAGGGAAGAGAAGCAGCCAAGGGCACAAGGGGGTCCAGAAAGTGGAGAAAGGGGATCTAGGAGCAGCAAAGGGCACTGTGGGAGATTGGGGGGGGGGGGGGCACAGAATGGGAGAGAAAGCGACATCAAAGGGACAGAGGAGCTGTACAGAAAACTAAAGGAAAAATAAAAGGGTGTCTGCAGCCTGGTACACCTCAGCACTCGTGTTTTGTAGATGTATTTTATTAGTCTGACTGGAGCTGCTCTTGTTATCTGAGAAGAGCCAGAACCAAATTCAACAGGTCCATTTTAATAAAATCTTTTCATCTGCATGTGAGGCATGCTGTGAACGCTGACTGTCACACAAACTCAGGGATGCCTCCCTATTTCTGACTGGTTTCCATAGTGACAGAGGATGAAGGTGAGGCCTGCAGACTCTAAGAAGCCTGGCTTTCCTGCCCGCCCGTCATCATGTGACGCTGGTTCTGTACATCCGAGAGGCTGCAGCCTGTCCTACATTCCTCATTCCAGGAGGATTTTATATAGAAATGGAGATTTGGCTCTGGGAGTGTGACTGACACACGGCAAATAAAGGAGATTATCGTCTCTGTTCTTACAAAGAAAGCTGCCCAATCGTTTTATTATAATCCGCAGGAAGTGATTAGCCTACAAAAACTAGTTCACAGTGAAAGCCGAAAATGTTTCCTAGTTTTAAATAGAGCTGAAAGAAGATTGCTTTGGGGATTTTACTGCTGTTTGTATTCCCATCTGGAAGCAGGTCTTTCACTTCCTGTCCTGACAGGAAATAGGAAAATCTTTAGCAGGGACAGAGACGGCAACATATATCACCTTAGTCAGATGCTCTCGTCCACCAGCTGGGCTCTTGCTAGCATTTGGCAAAGGCAGTGGACAGGCAGGAACAGATTTCTGGAAAGGCCGCTAAGGCCTGTGCCTTGGGCAGCTGCAATCCCAGGGGGCACATGCAGTCCAGGGATGACACATATGAAGGAGCAACAGCACATGGAATGGGAGGGACACTGGTGCACTTGGAAGGGGAGCCCCAATATACTTGGCCTAGGGGCGAAAAAAGTATAAATCCTGCCTTGACAGGTGGTGGACAAGTGACCCACCCATATAGTTGCATCTGAGTACGGCGGTTGCCGTGATCAGACACAACACAAGACATTTTTTACGCCACTAGGTATTTCCACTGAGTGTCAAACATGGCAGCCACGGTGTTACTAAACGTGCCATTCAGCTGCATGTAATTGCATCCAAATGATGCTTGTGGCTGGCAGGCAAGCAGCAGAACTGCTCAACAAACAGGCAGTTCAGCCGTCTGTGGACAAGAGGCCCAATGACGTGCAGTTCGAGTTCCAATCAATCTTTTCCACTGTCCCTCATTTTCTGTCCCCCAGGAACCACCAGGATTCCATCAGAGTTTTGGAAAAGGAGACACAGACAGCAGTAAAAACCTCAAATTAAGTTCAAAGTGCTGTCCACTCTATATAAAGCTTAAAATTGCCATAAAAGGAGAAATATGATCATTCTAGCGACCTCAGTGGTGTCACACTGGTTAAAATATTAATAAGCATTCTAACATTTCTAGAGCGCTTTTCTCCTGTTGGACTCAAAGCGCTTGAGATCTGGCAGCCAGCCAAATAAGGGCACACTCAGTAGGCCACCCTGCAGTGTTAGGGAGTCTTGTTCAGGGACTCCTTACTGAACAGGTACTGGTTTAGTGAATACTGGTTTACTGATCAAGGCATCGGAGGATCTGTTAGCGCTGGGATTGCCATAGAGGAAAGTGAGTATAGCTAACTTTAAAGATGGAATGTTCCTTTAAGAGGCAATGACATATTTATAGGAGCAGGTTGGTGTGCCTCCTCTGCAGTTTCCATGGTGAAAACCTTCCGTGATTCGCAGCTGTAGCGAGGGACAGGCGACTGCAGCCAAGATAAATACAACTTGGGCTATAAACACTGCGAAATTAGCACAAATTACATGTCAAGCTCGCTGCTTATCGCACTTCAAAGAGGGGCCCGACAGCTGTGCAAACTTTGATTACTGCTGCAGGGGGGCGGAGCTGCTGAGATCACCAAATACAGCCAATTAACACTTTGGGCTCCAGTCTTAGTTCAGGGTAGTACAGCTAACAGAAGAACCCAGTTCCTGATACCCCGACAAACTGTGCAACCATGCTGGCGCTCTTTACGATGCCACATTGAGCACTTTGTCTTTCAAGGGATTTTGGATTGACTGTCCCTTTAAAGCAGGGGTGTCAAACTCAAATACAAAGTGGGCCAAAATCGAACACTCGGACCAACTGGCGTGCCACCTCCATGACTAGTAGCCACCTTCCTTCCTTTATAAAGTTCCCTGGTGTCTAATGGTTCCCCTTCAATGCCTATACAGTTCCCGGTGTCTAATGGTTCTTCTCCCTCCCCTATACAGTTCCCCGGTGTCAAGTGGTCCTCCCTCCCCTCCCCTATACAGTTCCCTAGTGTTTAGTGCTTTCCCCCTACCTCCCCATATGGCTTCCCTGTTGCTCTAAGGCTTCAACTCCAATATAGCTTCCCTGGTGGTCTAGAGTGGGACAAACATAATGCAAAGTGCGGAAACCACTTGGGGGCCAAATTTAATGGCTCTGAGGGACAGATTTGGCCCGCGGGCCGGAGTTTGACATTTTGCTTTAAAGGATAAAGGGGGAAGAGGTGCCCAGTTGAGATAAAATGCATTAAAAACAGGTAAAAATAAAAAATGTGAGGTGGCTTGCCTCAATGAAGACCAATTTATATGAGATATATTTTTATTATAAAGCAGAGGCAATGCGTTCTGTGGTAACTCACCCACTTCCTCAGGCCAAATAAAGTACCAATGCTAGCCGCATAAAAGGCGCCTGACCCTTAGTGGTTCCTACCACTTTAAAGACACATCAGAGTGTGTGTGCTTTTTACAATATTGTCACCATACATTATACTAGGGATAGAAATCCACTTAAGCAGGCACCGTCAGGATATAAATAAGCTCTTTATTGTTCACATGGGTTAAAAAGCAGTTAACAACGACAGACCGCTGTTTCGAGCTTCATGCTCTTTGTCAAGTTGTCAAGACTGCAATACATTTAAAATTCCACTTTCCATACAATATATAGCCAGTGCCCACCAATCGGAGCGCAGTGTTACAAAGCAACCAATCAGATCACGCCACCTTATAAGAGGACCTGATGGGGAACTTCACAAAACAGAGTTAACCCCACCCCTTAGATCAAAATCCACCACCAACAAACAAAAATGTTTCATATACATAGTAGCCTGACAGCTAATTGGTCGGCAGTCGGAGTTTAGGATTATAGCACATTGAGGGCTTTCTTTGACAGCTGAAGCGTTGCGTCTGCTATATAAATACAGGGGAGATACATGGCGTTCTCCTTTTATTGTTCTATTGTTTTTGGGTTTGATATGAAACATTTTTGTTTGTTGGTGGTGGATTTTGATCTAAGGGGTGGGGTTAACTCTGTTTTGTGAAGTTCCCCATCAGGTCCTCTTATGAGGTGGCGTGATCTGATTGGTTGCTTTGTAACACTGCGCTCCGATTGGTGGGCACTGGCTATATATTGTATGGGAAGTGGAATTTTAAATGTATTGCAGTCTTTTGACAACTTGACAAAGAGCATGAAGCTCGAAACAGCGGTCTGTCGTTGTTAACTGCTTTTTAACCCATGTGAACAATAAAGAGCTTATTTATATCCTGACGGTGCCTGCTCAAGTGGATTCCTACAATTCTCAGTCCCAGTGGTGTGGAGAGCTGTGAGCTGAGGCACGTCTTTGAATCTTCCAGTGGATGGGTGCTGCTCTACCATTTGAAATTGTCTGCATTATACTAGGGATATAATTTTAATGTTGCAATAACCGGGACAAATGGCCAAATAAAATGTGTGGATTTTAATTATGGTAGCATGAATTATTTTAACAACTGAGAAATAATGAATTTTTTCAATTCTTTTCTTTTTATTCCGATTATAATGCATTTAGAATAAAATAATTCTTAGCATAATGTACCACCCAAAGAAAGCCTAATTGGTGATGGAAAAAGCAAGGTATAGATCATTTTGTTGTGATAAGTACTGATAAAGTTATTGGGGAATGAAAGGGAGGAGCGCTGAAATGTGAAAATTCTTCTCGTCCATAAGGTGAAAAATACCCGCTGGCTGAAATGGTTAAAACTGATTTGTCCGTGCTGTACACGTTAGATCTTCATCATTAGAAACGGCCGTTCATTGACTCAAAATCTAGCATCAGTAAAACTCCCACAACATTGTTTAGGCATCCGCCATCATGGATCGCTAAACGGTAAATAAGCTCAATTGTTTTTTATTGTACTCAGCACTAAGGGGCGCCTCTTACTTTTCCACCACTTATTACTCCTCTTCTCTCTCCATAAAACAGCTGCAGAGTAGCATGTCCATACAGTGCTTACTCCTAAAGCCAAAATAAAAGAGGGGACACCGAGAGCTCAATATATCTTAGTAAGCAGTGATATATAGATAGACTCACAAACCAGGGTTACCACATAGGCAACCACTGTAACGGCAGTTGGGGAGATTAGACAGTCGCTAACGCCCCTCCACCAAGGGTGGACTAGGGAATATACTGAGATTTGTAAGAAAGGCGCCAACACAGGATAAAAGTTGTTAAAATCTGTTTAAAAAGAGGAGGTGGCGGTGGACCTCCTCCAAGTAGACACAAAAACATTGATTAGTTATCAGCAATAACGTTTATTAAATCAGGTTTGATCCCGCTTCATCAGGCAATATCGAAGCATAAAAGTAGTACAGGTGTATAATATAGCCAAGCGCCTCTGGAGTTTCAGCTTCCCAACATAAGCGGAGTTTCACTTTAATTAAGCCAAGTGCTGTGATTTCAGTACATTCTCAGCTGCACGTCTCTGATCGACCAGTAGGTGGGGGGGCTGAGTCACCAAAACATCACAGTCTTGTCACCTGATTGCGGACTGTCCCCAGGCTCTGCAATGTCACATTGCCAGGTGCTGTAAATTAGCATTTTGCTGAAATTTATGAGCCGGCTGCCTGGTACAGCCTCTGCTCCTGGCGCGTTTATTGGTTTGCGTTTGGTTAAATTCCCTTTTTATGAACTGACCTTGAGCACTCTGCTGCCAACTGAAATAAACCGAACATTACTGGCCAGGGGTGAGTTTCCCAATGACATACAGCACCCCGGAGCAAGGACAAGCTCTACTATTTCCTTGTGAAAGGACAAATGCACTTTTTTAAAGCCAAAAGTACTAATAATTTGTTAGAACTGTTTTATACTTCCTCACCAGCTGCTTCCTGCAGCACAGACTCCCAGGGCTGCAAGCTGCTGTCTTTCCAGAGAGCCCTGTCTGTGCCCCGCCCATCTGCAGTTGGAACGCAGTTGTATCCGCTTCTGTCCGCTTTTCAGCATCTCTAACAGATGCCTTACATTGATGTGTAACTGAAAAGCGGACACAACTCCATTAGTGGGCTCCGGCCCTAAAGGTGAACATTTCCACTCCAGTCAGGAATACTGATAGAAAACTGATGTACGGCCCCATTTACACTTGAAAGCGCAAAACGCAGGCAATTACCGCCGGCGTTTTGCGGGAGTGATTTTCCCGCATTTCACGCGGAAAAATCACAGGACACTGCAGCGATTTTCCTGCGATCGCATTTAACCCTTCTACAGCACTGAAACGCGATCGCCGGGAAATCGCTGGAAAATGGTGCAGGCTATGCGTTTGCGTTTGGCGATTTGCGTTAATCGCTGGCGATTAACGCAAATTGGCCAAGTAAGAACGGGCCCATAGGGTATTAAAGCACTAGCGCTTTCAAAAGCGCTACAGCTTGAGCGTTTTGCCGAAATCGCCAGCAAAACGCTCTAGTGTGAATGGGGCCTTATTAACAGGACAGTACTGGTACAGAGATGTGCAGATTTATGTGTAAACCAGGCCTTAGGGCCCTTTTACACTACATCACTTGCAATTCTACAATTCTATGGGGCTGCTCACACTTCTGTGGTGTAATAGATCATGTTATTCTAAGGCCTATTCTCAGGCTTCTATTTCAAAACATTTTATGCACACTTACTGTAGGTACTTAAGTACATTAGCACTTTAAATATAGAAAGAAGAGTTTGAGAACTTCAGCGCACCCCAATGGCATTTATTTAAAATAACTTGAGACAGCGCAGCTGAAATCTTACAGACTCTTCAATCAGTCCTGGAGCCAGTGTTCATGCTATAATCTCTGCCTCAATGACATCACCCCTTATAATAATGATGTCATACTCCCAGAGGATTCCCAGGATCTGTTTTTTTTTTTTTTTTGCTGGCAAGTTGACATCTGTTTAACATCAGACCTGTGTAATTAGTTTCATAATTGCAGCCTATCATCCCCCGTGGGGTAGAGAGGCATCAGGGAAAAATGACAATACTTTTCCGCACGAGTTTAGCAATTCTGCTGTGTGTCATATCTGAGCCGTCCAAGGAAAACTATTATGGGGGATGTTAAAGGGAAACATACAAAATACTACCAGGACACAAGGTACCAGTTGTCCACCTGTGCCTGTTTTAGCCTTTTGTGTGTGCTTGTTCCGATGAAACAAAATGTTTCTTAAAGGCGAACTTCATCCTAAACAAACATACGGTCATTAAAGAGAGTCTGAAGCGAGATTAATTCAATGGTTTTAACTTGTATTAATGTTAAGCACTATAGCTAGTGCTAAAATGCTGCTATCCCATGGCAAAACGAGGGTTTTTAAAAACCCCAAATCCCCTTTGCAAACTGCGGGGAGCGCTTCCTGATCGAGGCAGAGCTAAAGCTCTGCCTCTTAGCGCGTCAATCCCCACTGATCGTCGCCTCTCCCCGCCTCTCTGTCTTCCTTCACTGAGAGGGGCGGGGAGAGGCGGAGATCCGCCGGGAGATTGACGCGCATGGAGGCAGAGCTGCAGCTCATAACTCTGCCTCCATTAGCAGCAAAATCCACGACCAAGAAAGTCATGGATTTTGCAGAGGGGATTTGGAGGGTATAAACCCCTCGTTTTGCCACGGGATAGCGGTGTTTTAACACTAGCTATAGTGCTTAACATTTATACAAGTTAAAATCAGGAGCACAACAACATCAGAAATCCCATCATGCTTTGCACAGCATCAGGGGAAAAATGCCCGGGCAGTTTTCTTCTGTGCAGCTATAAATGAGGCTTGGGTAAGAAAAACAAAGTTCTGATGCTGTGAAACTGTTAAAAAAAACACCAAGCCTTTTCAGTGCTGCTGAGTAGATTTTTAGTCTGGAGGTTCACTTGAAGGGGACCCCGAGCTGAGCAGAAACATGAAAATCTGAACTTCCAGAGGCTTCCTCCAGCCCCCGTAAGGTCCTTCGACAACACTGCCCCCCCTCCAACCCCGTGGGCCTGCTGGCGGCATCACTAGTCATGCTCAACTGCACATGCGCTGCTCATCTGTGCACATGGCTCGATCACATGCCAGTTGCTGTAAGCGTTCTGCACATATGTGGCTCTCAAAAGACTGACCCGCGCATGTGCAGGACGCTTATGGCGACTATCGCGTGATCGAGCCGGGCACGCACACTTGCGCACGACTTCCTCTGAGGTCGCGCACCTAATGGAGCCACCAGCAGGACCAGGAAGTGGACCCAGAGGACGTCGAGAGACCTTGCTCACGGGCGCCGCCAGCACAGAGGCGAGGCAGGCCCCCGCTTGGGGCATCACAGTGCGGGGGGCCTCGCTCTGCTGCTGGTGGCGGGCGTGCAGGTGGGGGCACCAGACGGAGTGGCAGGAGGGTGGGCATAGCGGCGGGAGAGAGGGCAGAGAGATGTTTCCACTTACCTGCCTGAATCCTGTACACAGCTATCTACTTCCTGTCCCAGCGTCTGTTGCTATGGTAACAGCGCCCCCTGTGATGACGTAACAGCATATCATCACAGGGGGGACTCTTACCGATGCGGTGGGACAGGATGAAGATAGAAGCTGCGTACAGGATCCAGGCAGGTAAGTGGAAACTTCTTTCTGCCTGCTCCCCCCGCTGCTGCGCCCACCCTCCTGCCTATACTGGGGGCATCTACCTATCTAATATATACTAGGGGCATGTACCTATCTAACTTATACTGGGGGCATCTACCTATCTAACCTATACTGGGGGCATATACCTATCTAACCTATACTGGGGCATATACCTATTTAACCTGTACTGTGGGCACATATCTATCTAACCTATACTGGGGCATATACCTATTTAACATGTACTGAGGGCACATATCTATCTTACCTATACTGGGGGCACCTACCTATTTAACCTATACTGGGGGCAATACTAGCTAACCTATAGTGTGGGGAACCTACCTGTCTAACCTATACTGGGGCAAATATGCTGGCTACCTATATTGGAGGCACCTACCTATCTAACCTATACTGGATGCATCTACCTATCTAACCTATATGAGGGCACCGACCTATCTAACCTATACTGGGGCAACAGATTGATATTAATACTATCTTGATGAAAACAACCCTTTATCAACCGTATACTTTATTTGCTTATCTTTTAGAGCAGACAGGGAGTTCTGAGTTTAAAGTGAACCTAAAGTCAGGATGAAAAAATGAGTTTAACTCACCTGGGGCTTCCCTCAGCCCCCTGAAGCTGATCGGTGCCCACGCTGACTCTATCAGATGTCCCTGGACCGGCCGGCGGCGACTTGCGCTTTTGCCGTCACCAGGCCGACAGGCTGGGAACGCGAGTGATTATTCGCGTTACCAGCCAGAATATCGCCCCCTATGCTGCTATTGCAGCATAGGGAGGCCGCAATCGCAGCATAGGGGGCGCTAATCTGGCTGGGAACGCGAAGAATCACTCGCGTTCCCAGCCTGTCGGCCGGTGACGGCGAAAGCGGAAGTCGCCGCCGGCCGGTCCAGGGACATCTGATGGAGTCAGCGTGGGCACCGATCAGCTTCAGGGGGCTGAAGGAAGCCCCAGGTGAGTTAAACTCATTTTTTCATCCTGACTTTAGGTTCACTTTAAGTCCGCTTTCATGACTGAGAAGCCTGTTTGTTGTTGATGATTATGAGAGATAGGAGGACAGTGAGGCTACGCTTGTGTACACAGGCCTCATTGTAGGAGTCACGTCGTGTTTTCTAAACGCAGGTACTGGGTAAAAAGTTCACAATGTTGTATTTTCTCAGGAATGTGTCTTTGAGCAATGACAGAGCCTCAGAAGACAGTATCGGTTTGTCGTGTTTCTTCACGCCTCTCTCTGCGGCTGTCATCAGTTCTTGCAGAGAGCAGCTTGTACACTGGTAGCCCTTACATCCACTCCTAAGCTAATAAGAGGCATAGTTTCTTTTATTATGGTGCAAGCAGTAGCCTTACTACCTAATAACTACAATTCACGGGAATTTAATTTAAAGGGTACCGGAAGTGACGTGTGACATGATGAGCAAACATATGTATGCACAGTTTCAGTCCCACATAGAACTAGGCTGCACTCCTGTTTTCTTACGTTGAAGCGGGGGTGGCAAACTCAAATAGAAAGTGGGACAATATTGTACACTGGGACCTAGTCCCAGGCCAAACTCAATGTCTACTGGCCACCTTCCTCCCTTATAAAATTCCCATGTGTCTAATGGCCCCTCTTCAACCACTATACAGCTCCCAGGTGCCTAGAGGCCCCTACCCCCCCCCCCCCCCCCCGCATCCCCCCCTTCCATACAGTTCCCTAGTTTTTAGTGCATTTCCACCTTCAATGGCTTCCCTGGTGTTCTAGGGCTTCACCTCCAATATAGCTCCCCTGGTGGTCTAGGGTGGGCCAAACATAATGCAAAGTGGGGAAACCACTTGAGGGCCAAATTGAATGGCTCTGAGGGCCAGATTTGGCCCGCGGGCCGGAGTTTGACATGAATGCGTTAAAGGAAGTCTGAAGCCTAAAAAAAAAAAAAAAAAAAACACATACTCACCTAAGGAGAGGGAAGGTTCTGGGTGCTATAGAGCAGTCTTCCCCAACCCTGTCCTCAAGGCCCACCAACGGTACACGTTTTGTAGAAAACTACAAGCATGCACAGGTGGGGTAATTAGTGTCTCAGCAGAGCTGATTAACCACTTCGCATCTAGACCTTGTTTTCCCCTAATGGACCAGAGCAGTTTTGACGCTTTAGCGGTGTCCCTTTTTAATCACCAATAACTTCATCTGTACTCATGGCACTTAAATGATCTATATATCGTTTTTTTCAAGACAAACTAAGCTTTCATTGGGGGGTATTTGCTCCCAAATAAAATGTTCCTCTCTATGCATTTTAATGGGAAAAAGGTGGAAAAATAAAAAAATGCATTATTTCTCAATTTTGACCAATTTCTGTTTAAAAAAAAAAAGTGCGATTGACATAAAAACTGTGCCACCTGTTAAAGTCACCCCAGTATAGATATCCAGATGTGTCCCCAGTATCACCCCCCCAGTATAGCCAGATGTGTCCCCAATATCAGCTCCCCAGCATAGCCAGATGTGTCCCCTGTGTTTGCCACCCCCAGAATAGATTGACAGATGCACCCCCAGGAATAGTGCCCCTCTTTATAGCCAGATGTGTCATTGGGATCAGGATTACCCCATTATAGCCAGATGTACCCCCAGGATTAGCGCTGCCCCCGAATATAGCCAAATGTGCCCCTAGTTTTAAGTTATGCCCCCCCCCCCAGGTGCCCAGATGTGCCAAATTATTAAACCCCCCTCCCCTTGGTTACGTAAATGTCCCCCAGTCAGTTTAACACCCTCCCCTTGACATATCCCCCCCCCCCCCAAGAATCGATAGCCAGATGGCCCCCCTCCCCCCCCCCCCCCCCAACAGGCAGCCCCCTCCGTGCAGAAATAGTAAAAAAAAAAATGCACAAGCAAGCAGTCTCACTCACCTTACCTCGGTCCTGCGACTATCCTGAAGCCTGAGCTTCTGATCCCCGCTCTGCAGTCTGCTGCATATTGGCAGTTACCCGGGTCACGGCTTGATGACGTCATCAAGCCAGGACCCGGGTTTCTGGCAATATGCATGCAGAGCGGGGATCGGAGGCTCGGACTTCAGGATAGTCGCAGGACCGAGGTAAGATGAGTGAGACTGCTTGCTTTTGCATTTTTTTTTACTATTTCTGCACGGAGAGGGACAGATGAAGGATCGCTGCAGTTCACTACTGCAGCGATCATTCATGGGAGAGGGTGGACTAATTGGCCAAAAGGGAACATGTTCCCTTCCACCAATTAGTAATGCAGCTGACAGTACCGGGGGAGGGGAGGGGTGCGCTCTGAAGCTGTAAACAGCGGGGATTTCTTCCTTCCCCGCATGTTTACATTTCGCGTGCACAGCAGGGCTGCTATTAAGTCAGTATATCTACGTCACTGTGGCTTGGAGGGTGCCACTGCTGACGTAGATATACTGTAGTGGTAGACAAAGTGGTTAACTACCTCTGTGGATTTCCACAAAACATGCACTGTTGGTGGGCCTTGAGGACAGGGTTGGGGAACACTGAGTCTTCCCGTACCTCCTATGGTCCCTGTCTACCCTGTTAGCCGTCACCGTCCGATGGGTCAGAGACTGCTCTCTCGGCTTCCCGCAGTGGAAGAAAGAGCAGTCTCCATCGGTCGTAGACTGCTAACGGGGTAGACAGGGGTGGAACGCAGGGACCATAGGAGGGACAAGAAGACTCTATACGGCCCAGAGCCTTCCCTTTCCTTAGGTGAATATGTGTTTTTTTGTTTTTAATTTCAGACTCACCTTAAAGCGGTATAAAACCCTGACATAATATTCCATTAAAACATTGTTTCCTACTTTTTATATGCCATACAGTTAGCATATTTGCTTTTGTGCATAAGTATTATTATTCATTTAGAAATTATACATTCCCAAATTATTTTTTTTTGCTCTGAAAGCTGACTTTGCATTTTATTCATAACTACTTTATTGATCTTCTAACGTAAGCAGAAATGCTTTCTGATTGTCTCACTGTCTTCAGGAGAGTTTGCAGTGTCAGAGGAGGGTTTGTTTACATTTCTCACTTGATACAATTAAACACAAAATAACATTATCTCTAGTTCAGATTTGTTCAGCTTTCCCTGCAGGGCAGCTTCTAAAGGTGGCCACTAATGGTCCAATTTCTAATGAAAAATCTCTTGAGAAGAAAAATCGTTCACTATGTCACCAACGAACCAATCTTTGCTTCCTATCTATTACAACCAATCAAGAAAATCCAAATTTTGGTTTGACAAAAATCCAGTCGGACGAATCATTCATAATCTATTGTGCCCATCAACTGAGATTATTTTCAACCAATCCGATCAGAATTTCTGATCCCTCTAACGATTTGCGTTCGTCAGTTACAACGCAGTTCTGTGAACAGGCCCATAGAATTGTGTGAGCTGACATGATACAGAATTATTCTGCAACGTAGCTGAGCACTGTGAGCCCTAAGGCCTGGGACCCACTACCAGCTCTTTTCTAAGCACTTGTGAATTGTAAAGCTCTTGCTAATGTAATGCTATGGGGGATTAGCAGAATTATTCTGCAAAGCAACTAATGCACTGTAAATGGAGCCTAATGGCCCATACTCACGGGCTACAAATGTTGCCGCAACCACGTGGCGCGCACGTGTTGTGGCGACAGGTCGCCCGTGAGTATGAGGCGCGCACCCCGAACCGTCGCTCGCTGCTGCTGTCACCAGGCGATTGGCGGCGTTCAATCGCATGGCGACAGTTGCCACCGCAACTTCGCCGCAACTGTCGCTAGTCGGCGTGTGTATGCGGACTAGCGACAGCAACATAATAGATAATGTACGGCGCTTCCAGCAAGGGGGAGGAACGTCGGCGACAGCTTCCGTCACTTCAGTAATCCCTCTTCTGCGTGTGTACGCGGAGGGACCTGGCGACAAGCTGTCGCCGAACCTGTCGCGCACACGCTCCCGTGTGCTAGCGACAGGACAAAAAGTAGCCCGTGAGTATGGGCCATAAGGCTAGGTCCACAGTGAGAGTTGCGTTCCCTGTAATAGCAATGGCGTAGCTAGACATTATGGTGCCCCATAGCATTTTTTTTGCATTTCCATGGGGCCCTCAGATGTAGGCACTCTTGAGCAATGCTACCTGCCCCTACCCTATGAATATGAGTTGATTGGGTAATTTGCATTCTCATGTAATGCACACTGTGTATAGTCCATGAGGACTGAGACAAAGTCAGAGGGTGGAGCAACAAAGCAAAGTTAATAGTGAGCACCAGGGGCATAACAATAGACCCTGCAAGGAACGCAGCTGCAGGGGAGCCTAGAAGCTACAGAGGGCCCCGTCCTGAGAGACTGACACCTACGGGCACAGAGAGAAATAAACGTTCTGCTCTCTGCACAATTGTTCTAATGACTGCATCTGCTCTGCCACTGATAGGGAATCATATAAAGTTTTGTAGACAAAGATTTGGATGTAGATAGTCCCTATTCACAGTCTTGTGCACCTAGCCCCCAACCTCTCTACCCCTTCCCAAGTGATTTGTACTGTAGAAATGCTGGAGAAGTCTGCAGAGCCAGTTCTGCTCCATCAGGGATGGACAGAGTGAGTGTAATAAGTGGAGGATGGGAGCACACTCCTCTGTTGGTTTTCTGTGTGCATTTTCTGCACAGCATGTGTCTCTGTATGTGTGAAAACATGCATGTTTTATCACAGAAGCTAATGTAACTGATAGAGAAAATGCCTGTAGTGCTTCACATAAAAGTGTCCACTAGCCAATTGGATAACATTGGATCTTCGTTTACCTGTGCAGAAAGCGTGTGTGTGTGGAGGCGGGGGTTGGTGTTGGCAGGGGGGGGGGGGGGGGGGGCCCATAAAAAAAAGTTTTGCAGGGGGGGGCCTAGTGATTTCTAGTTATGACCCTGGTGAGTACATAAAGTTCCATTTGGGTCCCCCACTTCCCCTGGGTCCCATAGCAGTTGCTATAGCTGCTATGGCTAATGCTAGTCCCCTGTGTAAAGGTGCCCATACATTAGAACGAATATGGGCAGATTCGACCAAGAGATAAATGTGTCTCTAATCGAATCTGCCCATACACTACAGGCCGATTCCCGTCCGATTTCAGCATGAAATCATCAGGGAATCGGCTGAGCCGCCGCTGTCCGCCCTGCCGCTGCCCCCAAAATGTATAAATGTATGTAATGTAGTGCATTTATATATTACCTGTCCTGTAGCAGCTCACCGGGGTGACGGGGGTTTTGTCGTCCCGTCGCTCGTTCGCAATTCGGCCGCCGTAGTGCCGCGCACCCGACAAACTAACCTCTGTCCTGAAATTGGCCGCTTTTTCGGTCGGGCATGCATTTGGCAGCACCAATTTTCATCCAATAATAATCGAATTGGATGGTAGATTGTTTGGTTGGTTGGTCGCCTAGTGTATGGCCCCCTTAATAGTGGTAATGCAACAGAACAGGAAAGTGGCACCACACTGGTTAAAAATACACTTACACCTTTGACACACCTTTGACACAGAAGATTGGGGTTCGACCCTGGCTGGAGCCAGTACCTATTCAGTATGGAGACTACCTAACACTACATAGTGGCCTACTACTGAGTGTGCTCTTAGTGCAGACAGCTCTCAGTTGCATTAAATATGACAGAAGTAAAGCACTATACATTAAAATTATTATTGTTATTAATAAAACTGATCTGTAGTAGGATGTGAAAGGATTAGGCTGTGGTTATAGGTAGGTTACCCCTGTCATGGGGCCGTAAACATCTCCAGGAGGACAGACAGCTGCTTGGAAGAGAACAATGGTGGCTTCAAGGGACAAGGTGACCTCAGTGCTCTTGGCAATCGCTTCCATTGCTTGTGCCAACGTCTTCCATTGACAGCAAAACCGAGAGAACAGCAGATCAGTCACTTTAGGGTTTGTATTTCATTTTCCATTACCCAGCTGGAGGGGAAACCGCAGTCCTCTGCCAAAAGTCTCCATCCATTTGTAACGTGACAGAGATCACCTGATGCAGCTAAACACCTCCAGCCACGCCCCCCGGGGCGTAACTAGAAATCACTGGGCCCCCCTGTGAAACTTTGGATGCCCCCCTTCCCCTCGCTTTCTACACAGGTAAACTGAGAACTAATGTTATTGAGATGGCTAGTGTACACTTAAAGTGTACCTGTCGGGCATAAAATCAAAAATCAATTCTTTATTTTTATCTGGTAAACAAGTAATGAGGATGCTAACCAGGCAATCCAAAAGTTAAAATCACTCTTACTTTTCTTGTTGATATATGATCATTCCCCAGTTTACCCGACTCTTATTTGGTACACATAACATTTGGTACACAAAAAGGAAGGTGCAGGGCATGCTGGGTTGTCCTTTTTTGCTTCTCTACTTCTCAGAGTTAACTAATGCAACCTGATTGACTAAAGCCTCTTTCCCTCCTGTTTTCCCCTCCCACACCTCTGTTCCTCTCTGATTGGCCAATATTTCTCATGCTGAGACAATGCACTTTCTATAGTGAAGGGCGGGCAAATCAGGAAGAGGAGACTAAGGGAGGAAATGACATCAGGATTGGTTTCAAAATAGCCAGAGTTAAAATGGGAAATGCTAAGAATGATTTTCTCTTTTTTTAACTGTAGAAAAATCACTAAAATCAATATGTGCACAGTGCAATACATATGTAATGTAAGTAGAGCAAGTATTTATCTACGTATGTATGTGTTTTTTTCTGAGATAGTATGGCTTACAGCTCCTCTTGTTGTGTTTTCCCCATGCAGATAAAAACTGACAGCAGTGAAGCATTAGGAGCATTTTCTCTATTAACTACATTCGTTTCTGTGATAAAACATGCATGTTTTCACATACACAGACACACATGGTGTGCAGAAAACGCATACAGAAAACCGACAGACCTGCTCCCAGCCTCAGCCTATTACACTCACTCTGTCCTCCTCTGTTGGAGCAGAACTGGCTCTGCAGACTCCTCCAGCATCATTACAGTACACAGTCCTTGGGGAGGGGTAGATGGGATCGGTTGAAAAGGGCGCCCGAGCTGCCTGTATGAAAAGGGCGCCGCCATAGACATCAATGTTATTTCTGGAAATATGGGCTACAAGGTGTAGAAAAGGGCGCCCGAATTTTGATATAGGCTACAAGCGGGCTCCCTTTTGTAGCCCATATTTTTTCGGCTACAAGGTTTTCGGCTACAAGCGGGCTCCCCTTTGTAGCCCGTATTTTTTTCGGCTACAAAGTTTTCGGCAGTGGCGTAGCTAAGGAGCTGTGGGCCCCGATGCAGGTTTTACAATGGGCCCCCCCCCCAAGCACTCTATACATGACAATTGATACGGCGCACCAAAACCTGCCAATGGCAACTACAGTGTCACAGATGCAAGAAGGGAATGGGGAACAGTTTGTTAATGATTACCACTATTCAAAGTATCTATAGAAGTGATTATTATGAGCACAGGACCAATAGAGAGCTAATACTGTGGTTGAGGGAGGGCCCTTCAGGGCCCCTCTGGCCCAAGGGCCCCGATGCGGTCGCTACCTCTGCACCCCCTATTGCTACGCCCCTGGTTTTCGGCTACAGTAAGGTGCCCCTTTGTAGCCCATATTATTGCCTTTTTTTTCTAGCCTAAGTTTTTATATGGGCTACAAGCACTGTAAGCCGAATTATTTCATTCCCCCACTATCCATGGCGGCCTGGAGGGGGAATAGTAATTAACACATCCCGGATGTTTTTTTGTAGCCAAAGTTTTTATATGGGCTACACCAGGCGCCTTTTTTGTAGCCGAAGTTGGTATATATGGGCTCCACCAGGTGCCTTTTTTACCGGCGCCCTTTTCATGTAGACCCGTCTAGATAGGTTGGGGGCTGGGCACTGTACACAAGACCCTTCTGCACACTGAATAGGGACTGTCTACAAATCTTTGTCTACACAACTTTGTATGATTCCTAATCACTGCCTTAGCAGATGCAGTCATTACAGCAATTGTTCAGAGAGCAGAAAGCTTTTTCTCTCCGTGCCCTTAGTTGTCATTCTCTCAGGATAGGGAAAAGAAACTTCTCCCCCATGGGGCTCCCTGCTGCTTCTGGGCCCCCCTGCTGCTGCATCCCACCCACGGTCTATTGTTACGTCCCTGCACTACCCCCTTTTGCAGCCTTCTCATGCATGCTGCAGCACAGGTTTGCTCTTCAGTGTTGTGTCATTGAAGCACTGTCAGACTGCTGTCTTGTGATGCCCACGGCTGCCAGTTTCACTCACACTATCAACTGCTGGCTTGCACCAGTCAGAAGCATGGAAAGACTTAAAGGACAATTGAAGTGAGAGGTATGTGGGTCCTGCCATATTTATTTTTAAAGGACGCATGAGGCGAATTATAAAAAATCAGATTTACTTACCTGAGGCTTCCTCCAGCCCATAGAAGCCTATGTGTCCCTTGCCACAGCTCCGCTCTCCTCCATTCTCCCGGGTCCCAAGCCCCCCTTCTTCACCACCACCACCACCTCCGCCAATGCCACCTGCACAGGTTCAACAGATTAAACTGTCAGAAAGAAATAAAGAGCAATTTTTTGGCTTTTGCAAATCCCAAAATGCTGTTCACGTTGCTTGCGTACCTGTTTCCAAATCCTCCATCCATCTCTGGAGTAGTGATGGGTCGTTCGCGAACGAGCCGGCTCTAAGAGCTGGCTCTTTGCTGCGAACGACAAGAGCCGGTTCTCAGTTTTGAAAGAGCCGATGCCTCAGCCGCCCCACAGAGCTCTGCTTTGCTCTGCAATAAAGGGCGCTGAGGCATGTTGGGAGATGTAGTCCTCCTCTTGCAGCTTGTAGGAGTGTATGGGGCGGAGCCATAGCCCCCAACCATCCCGTTTTCGGCGGGACAGTCCCGATTTGGGGGGGCTGTCCCGCTATCCCGTTATGACCCCCCAGTGTCCCGGGCGCCTGGGGGGTCAGATGTGCAAAAAAAAAGATCGAGGACCCAGCCAGCGGATGCGGTGTGTGGGATGCGGGTTTTGGATAATATTGTCCCTCCCTCCCTCCGAATGTGCCCCCCAGTGTCCCCCGGTATGTAGAAATTAGGAGCGCAGCGAAGAGCAGGCAGTCTTACCATTCCTCCTCGTACCGGGCATCTCTTGCTTCCATCTACTTCCTGTGACGTCACAGGAAGCAGGAAGCGGAGAAGACCAGATGCCCGGTACGCGATAAGGAATGGTGAGTGCCTGCCCGCTCCGCTGCGCTCCTAATTTCTACATACAGGGGGACACTGGGGGGCACATTCGGAGGGAGGGAGGGACAATATTATCCCAGACCCGCATCCCACACACCGCATCCGCCGGCTGGGTCCTCGATCATTTTTTACCTCCTCACCCTGGGCACACTCACCCTTCTCCCCACCCACAATTATTTTTTTTTAATAAAGGAGATATATATATATAATGATTGACTAGGGGTGTGTCAGGGGGTGTGGTTGGGGGTGTGTCGGGGGTGTGGCTTAAGTGTCCCGCTGTCTCATCTCAAAAAGTTGGGAGGTATGGGCAGAGCAGTAGCAGGAGGGATTGACCCAGTCAGAGAAGCAGTCTGGAATTGTCATGGAGACGGGGGCGGGGCTTTTATTCCGATTCTGAGTGGTGTTTAGTGATATTTAATGAAGAGCCGATTCAGAGCCGTAAGAGCCGGCTCTTTAATGGGAGCCGATTCAGAAGAGACGATTCTCTGAAAAGAGCCGGAATTCCCATCACTACTCTGGAGCAGAAACTTCCCTTCTCCCGGGCTGTGTTGTTGGCTTGTGCAGGGGCGGGGCTCCAACACGGACACATCACATTCTTCGCTCTGTGACTGCATCTGTCCCCTGGCTTTCTTGCTCCAGTGTCTGTGTGCAGCCAGTGACACAGGTGGGGGGTCAGACTGTCGGGGGCATAAGCTGGCTGGCCGCTGGCTCCTAGTTTGACTGGCGTGGGGCGGAGTTAAAGGCTGGGCCACACGAGGTAAACACTTTACCTGTGTGGCTACTGAGAAGAAGGGGCACGGCTTTAAAGAAGGAGCCTGGCAGAGAAGAGCAGTATTGATTGCTCTATTGGCTGAGGAGAAGTGGAGGTGGAGGCAGTGCTGAGCACATGGTAGCGTGCCAAGCACCGGGGACTGAGTCGGGAGATAATATAATATAAAAAAACAAAAACATGGTCACGGTAGCAGCGGCGGGGGAATGCGCCTCACCACCTCATGGCGCCCCAGGCAACCGCCTATACTTGCCTGGTGGGTGAGACGCCCCTGACCAGAACTTCAGCCACTAGGGCGCTCTATACGCAGTAGCAATGTTAGGGAGTCTTGCCCAAGGTCTCCTACTGAATAGGTGTTTGCTTACAGGAAAAGCTGAGAGCTGAACCCTGGTCGCTTGTGTCTGTGGCAGAGCCCTTAAAGGTACATACACACATCTGATTTTTCCAAACGACTGGTCGTTTGGAAAAATCAGACATTTGTATGAACCTCAACCAGTACACTTTACACAGCCACCGAAAGTAGTAAGGCACTACTGGGAGGCAAAGCTGTATTATCCACAAGGCAACTTAGGCAGGTGCCTAGCCCTGGATAATATCTAGGGGCCTGGCTAACTCCAGGTCCTGCTGAATTTTACTAACAACCAGGTGGCATGCAGTGGTTGGCCAATCCGTCTCTGCTGGGAGGTAGGGAGGTGGCCATACACAGAGATGTTTTTACCACTTTGATTGAATCTACCGGTGATCTATGAACCCCAGCATATCCGACGAAGAAACCTCCTATCAGATTCAAACTGGGACCTCCAGACAGTGCTGTCAGGGTGACAAGTTCAAGCAGACCTGAACTTAGAGCTTCCTCTTTGCTCTAAAAGATAAGCAACAGCATAATAACATTTCTTTGTTACAGATGATTCAAATCCTGCAATACATCTGCAGCATGTCTACTTCCTGCTTTCATGGAAGCAGACATAGGGTTAACATCCTGTGTTTACAAATTAGCTGCTCTGCCAAGGCCGCCAGCTGACACAGCTGAGAGTTCAAAATACAACTTGTGTGATTAGTCACAGATGAGGGGGAATAAGACAGGCTAAGCTCTCTAAATACATACAGGGTGCATTTCTCTAGGTTCTCCTTCTGTCCTGTGCAAGAGTTCAGGTCCAGGTTCATGCTCCATCTGGGCGCCCTGTCAGCAATTTACACTCTCTTATCAGGTGACGCCACACCTGGTAATCCTGAGCCTATGCTGGTGTGATTGGAGGCTGGGGGTCACAGCAGGGGGAGGGTGCAGCCAGCATAGCGGGCCAAATATGAGCCAGCGAGATGTTTTCCAGCCACATCTGGCCTCTGGGAGAGTCCCTGCATCTTCAGGACAAGGCCGGGAAAAGTGGAGCATTCCAGAGACCAGATGCACCACTAGCACAGGCAGCTTAGACGCTCTACGTGTAGGCGACTACAAATACCAGCATTTCCACATCGTAGCTGCAGTGTTAATATGAAACTACAGCTACCAACATCCCAGAGCTAATGATACTACTTCTCTCAGGTCCAAAAGCTCTGCAGCTGCTGGAGAACAACAATCCAATCACAGTGATCAGGAAGTGTCATATAAAAAGGCTCTGGTCCTTAAAGAGGAACTCCAGCCTAAACAAACATACTGTCATTAAGTTACATTAGCTATGTTAATTAAAATAGATAGGTAATGTAATCTCTTACCCACATTGTTTTAAAAGAACAGGCAAATGTTTGATTTCATGATGGCAGCCATCTTTTTGGTTGAAAGGAGGTGACAGGGAGCATGAGACACAGTTCCAACTGTCCTGTGTCCTGAGCACCTCTCCCAGTTGCTAAGCAACATGAACAACAACATAGGAAATCCCATCATGCTCTGCACAGCATCAGGGAAAAAAAGCCCAGGCTTTTTTTCTTTCATGGGTGGAGCTTAGGTAAAAATGCAGCTAAAAATGATGCTTTGGTAAGAAAAAACAAAGTTCTGATGCTGTGAAATTGTTAAAGAAACACCAAGCCTTTTCAGTTCTGCTGAGTAGATTTTTAGTCCGGAGGTTCACTTTAAAGTCAAAGGGAATCATTTAAATATAAAAACAAAACACAGCCATATACTTACCTAAGGAGAGGGAATGTTCTGGGTCCTATAGAGCCTTCCCTCTCCTCGCCCAGTGACCTCGTTGCAGCGGCAGCTTCTCTGTTTGAATCGCCGCTGCGGGGGACTTTGGAAGTCTTCAGGGGCTGAGTCCTCCCGAAGACAGGTGGCTCCATACTGCACATGCGTGAAAGAGAGTGCTCACTCATACGCAGTATGGAGCAGCCCTTCTTCGGGAGCACTCGGGCTCCTGAAGACTTCCGAAGCAACGGAGAGAGCAGAATTTGACCAAATTGGTTGAAAACTGCTACGGGGCGCCAGCGCTTGAACGTGGACCAAGAGGAGCAGGAAGGCTCTATGGGACCTAGAGCCTTCGCTCTCCTTAATGGACAACCGAGGTGACATGTGACATGATGAGATAGAAATGTGTATGTACAGTGCCAAGCACACAAATAACTAGGCTGTGTTCCTTTTTTTCTTTCTCTGCCCGAAAGAGTTAAAAATCAGGTATGCAAGTGACCGTTTCTGTCCGGGTCGGGACTGGGTCTGGGTCAGACAATAGCATAACCCTTAGTAATAAGTAATTACAACCATAAAATACTGTCCTGTCAGTAAATGGCTTCTGAGGACAGGATAGAGATAAAAAGGGTCAATGATTTATAGATTTTAGCTCTGGCATACTTCAATGAATGTGTCATTGAGCAGAGACAATGAAACAGAAAAAACGTAAAAACTAGATTTAAATATAAAATAAAACTGTGGGATATCTAGAAAAAAAAGTCATTTTAGGAGAAGGAGGATAGATACAATTATTTGTATCATCAGTTTATTTTCACCTCGGATGTCCTTTAAGTATTTAAAAAAAAAATGATTCCCATTGACTTTAAGGGGCCAGGGCCTGTTAGTCCGCAATGATAATGCGGTTGTTCAAGATGGATTAGTCCCACCAGATTCTCTGTTTTTATACAACACTATCTTAATAATTTCATTTAAAATTGTTCTGTACTAAAAACTGTAGCATTAATGGGCAGCATCCCACAAGTGAAAGTTTCCCACCATTCTCACCCTCCACTGCCATTGTCGCCAGAGCAGAGCCTCTCTGTCACAGCTGCATGAGCTGTTACACCCCCAACCCCATCACGATTGATGGAGGAACTACACGCAGGCGTGACTCATGGCAAACGAGGCGTGCATTCTTCTGTCTTGGCGAAGGTGGGGAGTTCGGTGAAGAGTTTGAAACTTTATATACAAACTTTTCCTCAGCATTATGTCATGGAGGCGGCATCTGCCCCGCACAGAAAGGGAACAGGGCTAGGCCAGAACCATGCTTGTTGCAGGTAACTGACGGAACCCAGCATGTGTTCACAATTTAGGCCACGCTCAGCTCATCTCTGGTCATCTTGAACTTTATAGGGTCATCAGTGGGTCGGCAATTGTTTCTACTTAGCTTGTAAAAATGAGATTCCGCCCATTCTGCATTCTGCTGCAGAGTGTCAGCATCCCTGTGGAAATATCCTTCCCAAGTGGCCAACGTTTCCTGGCAAAATATCAGGCGACTACAGGGACCCTGTAGTGGGACCAAAATTAACTTAGCTGTTTCTTGTGCTGCAAAAGTTGTTCCTATACAAATGCAGCCAGCTGGAAACTGTGCTGAAATATGACTATAGTATTATTATTTTTTATTTATATATCGCCAACCTCTTCTGTAGCGCTGTACATACGGTAGTACAAAACAAGTAATGGGGAACAAATAATACATAAAAAATACAAGACACTGTACAGTCATAACATTCAATAGTCGAAATACAAAATTACGCAGTATGAGAAACACTAGGAGGAGGTCCCTGCCCTTGCGAGCTTACAATCTACAGGGAGTGGGGAGGAAACAATAGGGAAGGAAACACAGGGGTTAGTGGGTGAGGCAGGGTGCCTTCAGTGCTGCCTAAAGCAACTTATAGGCTTGTCTGAATAGGTGTGTTTTCAGAGTACGTTTGAAGGTTTCCAAAATTGGGGCATGACGAATCGGGTGAGGGAGAGTTTTTAAGGAAAGGGACAGCCCATGAGAAGTCCTGGATGAGAGGGTGAGAGGTGACTAGGCTAGAGGACAAAAGGGTCTCCTGTGAGGAACTGAGGATCCGGGTGGGGAGGTATCTGGAGAGTAAAGAGGAAATGTATGGAGGTGGTAGCTTGTGTATAGCTTTGTATGCAAGCGTGAGAAGTTTAAACTGGGGACTGGAGAGGTGCTTTTTGGTAGACCAGAGTAGGGTGTTATAGTAAGGTTGAATTTTTAGCACTGCCCAGTCTCTTTGTTTCCCCCTCCTCACCCCCACTGCTCTGATGACTCTGACGACTCATACTCTCTGTACTTATGTGTGCAGTCATCAGCTCTTCTCAGGCTCTCTCCGTCACTGAACACACAGAGCAGCTATCTTGTCTCTGCATACTGATTGCAGACAGCATTACTAATCAGAATGTAGGAGGAGAAGGGGAATAATGCTGGGAATACACTATGAGATTTTTCAGCCGATTTAATGTCTGATCGATTTTCCGATCGATTTTCCGATTGTATTTTTCTGATTGATTTCCATTCACTTCTTTGAGAAATTGATCAGAAAAACTCTCAAAATCAAATCAGACATGTCGGAAACTATCTATCGAAACATCTATCTGCCAAAAAATCTCGTGGTGTATTCCCAGCATTAGCAGAGAAGCTGGACAGAGCTTCAAATCAAACTGTGCTGTGATCAGATCTTAGCACAGTATTCAGCTGGCTGGATTAGTAAGATGGAAACTTGTATTGGGTAAGAAGCAGCTCTAATACTTTTAGTAAACACTCCTCTTTCAGGATGTAGTTGTGGACTGATGTATTTAGAATCACTTTCCTAAAGCCTACCTCTAGACACAGATAGGGCTGGATAAGCAGGAGGATAGGTGGATGAGTCTTGCAGCAGAGTTCATGATAGACAGAAGAGGGGGCGAAACGGTTGGCGGGGAGGTCACAGGGTAGAGAGTTGCAGTAGTCTAGTCGTGAAATAATCAGGACTTGCACCAGACATTTGGGAGTGTCCTGTGTCAGAAATGGTCGGACGTGAGAGATGTTTTTAGTTGTAGATGACAGGCGGAGGATAGTTTGTTAATGTATGGTTTTAATGAGAGACTCAAGTCCAGTATTACACCTAGGCAGCAAGCCTGGGGGACCGGCGTTATTGAAATACCATCAATAGAGATTGTGATGTTGGTCAGGGGTATTGAATTGGGGGGTGAAAAGTCTTGCCAATGTTGAGTTTCAGAAAACGGGAGGACATGAAGAAGGAAATTACATTGAGATAGTCAGGAACATGAGCTGTTTGAGTAGCCAAGTCAGAATTGGAAAAGGGCTCTTTGTTTCAAGCTCTGTGGGTATAGCTGCTGCTGCTCAGATTTCATCATCCTGCTGCTCAGCTTGAAAGGGGGTGTTGCACAGACTGAATCTCTCACAAAAGATGTGCGGCCTATAGCACAGACGGCCGGTGTGGCAGGAAGTGGCCAGTGCCTGGGTTCTTGGCCAGGTGGTTTACTAGTGATTTAGTTAATGTTTGAGAAAAGAGAATGAAAGCAGATCTGGCACCGGCTACAGTTAACCAATTCCTTTAATCCAGTGGATACAGCATACAAACAAGCAGTGAAAGGGTCGGCCTAAAAGCCGTTTCGCAGGTCTCCCTGCTTCTTCAGAGGCACATAGATAGGGCAGGGAATTGTAGGATTTCAAAAGCCAGCTCACATACACTGGCTGGGAATCGAACCCAGGTCTAGTGCTTGGTAGGCAGCTCTTCTCACCACTATACCACCACCAACACTACATGCTGAAGCCAGCCTAGCATGTACCATTATGATATATCCAAAAGAAAAATGATCTTGCATAGGGATTTGTAGGATGTCAAAAGCCAACTCACATACATTGGCCAGGAATCGAACTGCTATCCTAACCATTATACCACCAACACAACACACTACAATGCTGTGATATATCCAAGAGAAAAATTAGCTTGCTTAGGGATTTGTAGGATGTCAAAAGCCAACTCACATACATTGGCCAGGAATCAAACACAGGTCAACTGCTTGGAGCGCAGCTATGCTCACCACTATTCCACCAACACTATAGGCTGAAGTCAGCCTAGCTGGCCTGGGAAGGATGAAAAGCTAGGTGGCCATGCAACCATTCCTGCTAACCTAAAGCTTACTTGTGTCTTTTACAACACATTGGCTTAAGACTTTACCAAATTCCAATGCTCCAATATGGGGAAGCTTCTCTGTTTGCTGTTTTGTTTTGTTTTTTGTGTGGTGTCACAGTTCACTCATCTCTTCAACTAGCGGCCATAGCCCCTTAAGAGAAAGTGTCATTAGGGCCTTGCTGTAACATAGATTGTAGTGTAACTATTTCAACTAATGTACCCTTCTTAAACTTGAAGATTGTATACAATGTAAGCAGACTGCAGAGTGGCGCAGCAAAAGTGTGCTGGGCCCATAACCCAGAGGTTGATGGATCTAAACCATCCTCTGCTAGGTGTACTTTATTTTTTTACACCTTGCTTTACCACATGGGCCAATCGGCTTTTGACGTGTGTTGTCTCTATCCAGGTTTTAGACCGTTTGAAACATTTTTTCCATCATTTTTCTAGCCACCTTAATTATTTCTAAATTTCCAAGTTCGCCTCTACATTGAAGTCTATTGCGGTTCCGAACTTTTGCGGTAGGTTCGCGAACCTAAAATCGGAGGTTCGGGCCATCTCTACTCCTGCGACGTCCACTTGATGACAGTCGTCAGCGGCGCTTCTTCCTGTCGGCGGGTTAAAGAGCGAGAGCGAGACTTCCGCGATCGCGGTACTTTGCACTGTGTTGTCAGGGGTCTCAAAGATCTGATCCGCTGCGTTGGTCCTTCGTCAACGGCACGACGCTAGGCGATGTACGCAATCGTGCACCTGTACCCTCCTTGCGACGTCGTTTGAAAATGCTGTTCGGCAAGAAATTCACCAGGTGGGTACGCTGCTTAATAGAGAGCTAATACTGTGGGTAAGGGAAGGCCCCTCGGGGCCCCTCTGGTCCAAGGGCCCCAGTGTGGTCACAACCTCTGCATCCCTTATTACTACGCCACTGCAGCCATCCGTGTGTCACCTATGCTGCCTGTGATGTCCTCAGTGTCACTCCTGGTCAGCAGCATATATCCCTATCGGGCCCCCTTTATTGCCCATTATTTATCTCTAACTGTGCTAGATATCTCAAATACGCTCATCAAGCACTCATCAATATCCTCGGCTCTCTCCTAGCAGCCATTAGCAACAGGTGACAGCTGGATAATGGCTTTATAACCTCCTGGACTTTGCGACCGCTCTCACCCAGCTCATGCGGTCGCAGCAGCTGAACAAATGCAGGTTTAGCTTGTGCAAACACTGCGCTGCTAAAATAATAACATGCAAATTCCTTTCTGTTCCATACATTCCCCACCTACTCCCCCTTCCCCGGTCTGGAGAGGGCTCTTTACCCAGAGCAATATATACCGCTTTTATAGAGTTCCTAAACGTGTTAGTTTAGGAGCTTATAGGGGAAATGGATACACTCACAAAGTCTGGAGGCTGCAAGGTGCACAAAAGCGTCAGTTTCAACTGATGGTCATGTGTGGTGAACTCGTTGTTTTTCCACTTTACTTTCAATTTACTTCCAGCACTCTTCAGCTGTTCAGCACAACCAGTATGGCTAGAAATCAATGGGACATCTTTTAGGGCCTGTTTCCACTATTGCGAATTCGCATGCGCATCCCGCATGTGAATGTGCATGGGCAATACAAGTGGATGGGACTGTTTCCACTTGTCAGGATTTCTGAGCATTTTTCTGTGCAGAAAAAATCTACACAGCAGAGCCATCAGAATTTGCATACCGCTATGCGAATCACATACAATGTATTTAATAGGAAATTTGCATGCGGTTTTGCATAAAAACAATGGAAAAAACACACAGGCACTGCAATGGTTAAATTCGCATACATAGTCATCCATGCGAAATCGTATGCGAATTCGCATGAAAATTCACATACAACCGCTTGCGAAATTAGCATCCGCAAGCAAATTTTTCCCGCGATGATTACCACCGCACAAGTGGAAACGGGCCCTTATTGTAAATAGTGTAAAATACATCATGGTACTTGCCTGCATTTTAAAACACAGCTAAAATCACTTGATGCAAGTTTAATGCAATACAAGACATTTTAAAAAGTATACAAATGCTTTGAATCCTCAATACTGTATATATACTTTGTAACAAACATTGTTAGGAATACTACTGTTCATCTGACAGCTCTCATATAAGCAGGGCTAATAGGAAGAGTGCAGAGTCTTGACCTGCAGAGTTACCCCTCCTATAGGAAGAGTGCAGAGTCCTGGCCTGCAGAGTTACCCCTCCTATAGGCTGACCAGGCGTCCACTTTTGCCCGGACAGGTCCACTTTTTCAGACCTGTCCAGGCCGTCCGGCTGGGATTTTGAATTGTCCGGTGAGAGAGCCGAACAGGAGCTGAACACCAGCGGCAGAAGAGCCGCTTGCAGAGAAAGAGAGCCGAACTGGAGTCAGAAGAGCCGCTTGCAGAGACAGAGAGCCGAACACAAGTCAGAAGAGCCGCTTGCAGAGACACTGTCTCTGCAAGCAGCTCTTCTGACTCATGTTCGGCTCCCCAAACGGCTCTTTGGCAATTAATCCCTGCTGCACTGCTCTGCTCCGCCCAGGGGTGGACTGGAGAATTCGCTGGCCAGGAGGAGGAGAAGGATGGAGGACAGAGGAGGTCGGGTCGGGTTCACTCCAGACACAGCCAGCCAGTGAGGAGATGCAGAGATAGCGTGGTGCACCTATCCTCATTTGAAATGGCAGAGACTGCCAGAAGAGTCCAGTCCTGCCTCGTGTCTGCAGTGTGCTCCTAGAGTGCCAAGTGTCCCCCTCAGCTCAGTCCCAGAATCCTGGTTCTTGAAGCTCCGATGGGACAGGGACACTGGCCGTGCAGACACCACAGACACTCTAATTGGTAAGCCGACACCTCTTCTCTCCATTTGTCTTCTGTGCATTGAACAGGCAAGCGCTGCTAGCACAGCCCACATCTGTCTCCTGTAACCCTTTCATTGCTGGTATTAGCTGAATGAATCAGCTTGTTGCAGCACTGGTACATTGCATTTAAAGGAAACATCAAGGCTTTTTATAAAAAACAAACAGATCTTATCTGGGGCTTCCTCCTGCCCCTTGCAGGCTATGTGTCCCTCTACTCCCAGACGTTATTCTGGGGTCCTCTCCGTAGCATTTGGCGACCTGGTGTGGCCGGGAGCATTATGCGCAGGCGGCATGGCTGTGTGCAGTTGCAGAACTGGCAACCTCACCAGGTCCCCGGCTGCTATGGAGGGGACCCCAGGATAACTCCTGGGAGCAGGGCTAAGGTGAGGGACACATAGGCTGCCAAGAGCAGGAAGAAACCCCAGATAAGATCTGTCACGCTGGTGCTGTGTGGCCTGTGGGAGCAATTCTCATTGCATTAGTGGGGAAATCTGCTGCCAATCTTATAGCATTTGTGGGGAAATCTGCTGCCAATCTTATTGCATTTGTGGGGAAATTTGCTGCCAATCTTATTGCATTTGTGGGGAAATCTGCTGCCAATCTTATAGCATTTGTGGGGAAATTTGCTGCCAACCTTATTGCATTTGTGGGGAAATCTGCTGCCAATCTTATAGCATTTGTGGGGAAATCTGCTGCCAATCTTATAGCATTTGTGGGAAAATCTGCTGCCAATCTTATAGAATTTGTGGGGAAATCTGCTGCCAATCTTATAGCATTTGTGGGGAAATCTGCTGCCAATCTTATAGCATTTGTGGGGAAATCTGTTGCCAATCTTATTGCATTTGTGGGGAAATCTGTTGCCAATCTCATTGCATTTGTAGAGAAATATGCTGCCAATCGGATTCCATTTGTGGGGAAATCTGTTGCCAATCTCATTGCATTTTGTGGGGAAATCTTCTGCGAATCTGATTGCATTTTGTGGTCGGTCGGCCCTCCACCATGTGGTCTGGAAAAAAAACTGCCCTCCATGCCCGCGAAGTTGGACAGCAAACTGCTAAGGTCTTGTATATTTGGCCCCACCCATGACCACGCCCACATGCTGTTGTGATCGTCCTCTTTTTTGGAAATCAAAATATGGTCACCCTACCCTCCTATAGGAAGACTGTAGAGTCCTGGCCTGCAGAGTTACCCCTCCTATAGGAAGACTGTAGAGTCCTGGCCTGCAGAGCTATCCCTCCTATAGGAAGACTGCAGAGTCCTGACCTGCAGAGTCACCCCTCCTATAGGAAGAGTGCAGAGTCCTGACCTGCAGAGTTACCTCCCCTATAGATAGACTGCAGAGTCCTGACCTGCAGAGTTACCCCTCCTATAGGAAGAGTGCAGAGTCTTGACCTGCAGAGTTACCCCTCCTGCAGAGTGCAGAGTCCTGGCCTGCAGAGTTACCCCTCCTATAGGAAGAGTGCAGAGTCCTGACCTGCAGAGTCACCCCTCCTATAGGAAGACTGCAGAGTCTTAACCTGCAGAGTTACCTCTCCTATAGGAAGACTGCAGAGTCTTGACCTGCAGAGTTACCTCTCCTATAGGAAGTCTGCAGAGTCCTGGCCTGCAGAGTTACCCCTCCTATAGGAAGAGTGCAGAGTCCTGACCTGCAGAGTCACCCCTCCTATAGGAAGAGTGCAGAGTCCTGACCTGCAGAGTTACCTCTCCTATAGGAAGACTGCAGAGTGCTGACCTGCAGAGTTACCCCTCCTATAGGAAGACTGTAGAGTCCTGGCCTGCAGAGTTACTCCTCCTATAGGAATACTGTAGAGTCCTGGCCTGCAGAGTTATCCCTCCTATAGGAAGACTGCAGAGTCCTGGCCTGCAGAGTTACCCCTCCTATAGGAAGAGTGCAGAGTGTTGACCGGCAGAGTTACCTCTCCTATAGGAAGACTGCAGAGTCTTGACCTGCAGAGTTACCTCTCCTATAGGAAGTCTGCAGAGTCCTGGCCTGCAGAGTTACCCCTCCTATAGGAAGAGTGCAGAGTCCTGACCTGCAGAGTCACCCCTCCTATAGGAAGAGTGCAGAGTCCTGACCTGCAGAGTTACCTCTCCTATAGGAAGACTGTAGAGTCCTGGCCTGCAGAGTTACTACTCCTATAGGAATACTGTAGAGTCCTGGCCTGCAGAGTTATCCCTCCTATAGGAAGACTGCAGAGTCCTGGCCTGCAGAGTTACCCCTCCTATAGGAAGAGTGCAGAGTGTTGACCGGCAGAGTCACCCCTCCTATTGGAAGAGTGCAGAGTCTTGACCTGCAGAGCCACCCCTCCTATAGGAAGAGTGCAGAGTCCTGACCTGCAGAGTCACCGCTCCTATAGGAAGATTGCAGAGTCTTAACCTGCAGAGTTACCTCTCCTATAGGAAGGCTGCAGAGTCTTGACCTGCAGAGTTACCCCTCCTATAGGAAGACTGCAGAGTCCTGACCTGCAGAGTCACCCCTCCTATAGGAAGAGTGCAGAGTCCTGACCTGCAGAGTTACCTCTCCTATAGGAAGACTGCAGAGTCCTGACCTGCAGAGTTACCCCTCCTATAGGAAGAGTACAGAGTCCTGACCTGCAGAGTTATCCCTCCTATAGGAAGAATACAGAGTCCTGACCTGTAGAGTTACCTCTCCTAGGAAGACTGCAGAGTCCTGACCTGCAGAGTTATCCCTCCTATAGGAAGAATACAGAGTCCTGACCTGTAGAGTTACCTCTCCTAGGAAGACTGCAGGGTCCTGACCTGCAGAGTTACCCCTCCTATAGGAAGACTGCAGAGTCTTGACCTGCAGTTACCCCTCCTATAGAAAGACTGCAGAGTCCTGACCTGCAGAGTTACCCCTCCTATAGGAAGACTGCCGAATGCTGACCTGTAGAGTTACCCCTCCTATAGGAAGACTGCAGAGTCTTGACCTGCAGTTACCCCTCCTATAGAAAGACTGCAGAGTCCTGACCTGCAGTTACCCCTCCTATAAGAAGACTGCAGAGACCGGACCTGCAGAGTTACCCCTCCTATAGGAAGAGTGCAGAGTCCTGACCTGCAGGATTATCCATCCTATAGGAAGACTGCAGAGTCCTGACCTGCAGAGTTACCCCTCCTATAGGAAGAGTACATAGTCCTGACCTGCAGAGTTATCCCTCCTATAGGAAGAATACAGAGTCCTGACCTGTAGAGTTACCCCTCCTAGGAAGACTGCAGGGTCCTGACCTGCAGAGTTACCCCTCCTATAGGAAGACTGTAGAGTCTTGACCTGCAGTTACCCCTCCTATAGAAAGACTGCAGAGTCCTGACCTGCAGAGTTACCCCTCCTATAGGAAGACTGCAGAATGCTGACCTGTAGAGTTACCCCTCCTATAGGAAGACTGCAGAGTCTTGACCTGCAGTTACCCCTCCTATAGAAAGACTGCAGAGTCCTGACCTGCAATTACCCCTCCTATAAGAAGACTGCAGAGACCGGACCTGCAGAGTTATCCCTCCTATAGGAAGAGTGCAGAGTCCTGACCTGCAGGGTTATCCATCCTATAGAAAGAGTGTAGTGTCCTGACCTGCAGAGTTATCCCTGCTATAGGGAAAGCGCAGAGTCCTGACCTGCAGGGTTATCCATCCTATAGGAAGATTGCAGAGTACTGACCTGCAGAGTTACCCCTCTTATAGGAAGACTGCAGAGTCCTGACCTGCAGAGTTACCCCTCCTATAGGAAGAGTGCAGAGTCCTGACCTGCAGAGTCACCCCTCCTATAAGTAGATTGCAGAGTCCTGACCTGCAGAATCACCCCTCCTATAGGAAGAGTACAGAGTCCTGACCTGCAGAGTTACCCCTCCTATAGGAAGAGTACAGAGTCCTGACCTGCAGAGTTACCCCTCCTATAGGAAGAGTACAGAGTCCTGACCTGCAGAGTTACCCCTCCTATAGGAAGACTGCAGAGTCCTGACCTGCATAGTTACCCCTCCTATAAGTAGATTGCAGAGTCCTGACCTGCAGAGTCACCCCTCCTATAGGAAGACTGCAGTCACCCCTCCTTTAGGAAGAGTGCAGAGTCCTGGCCTGCAGAGTTATCCCTCCTATAAAAAGAGTGCACAGTCCTGACCTGCAGAGTTACCCCTCCTATAGGAAGACTGCAGAGTCCTGACCTGCACAGTTATCCCTCTTATGCTGTGCATACCGGGTCGAATCCGGCGGCCGATTAGCCGCCGGATCGACCCCCGCCGCGTCCCCGCTCGTCCGCGCGGATCGATCCCTGCTCGTCCCCGCCAGTGTTCTTTATCAGCCGCTTGATACCCCGCTATTGTCTACCAGAGGGGATCGAGCGGAGAATCTATTCGGCAGGTCATCGGACTTGTCGGATATTATCAATCGAGCCATCAGGCTCGATTGATAAGGCTGCACAACTCCCATGTATGCCGAGCATTACAAGTGAGCCATGCATTTGCTTAGAGATTGCCCACCAATTAAAAAATCTCTATTCCTCAGTATGAAGTGCATATCCTAGGTTGTTTTTTTCTGTTTGGATGTTGGTTGTTTAGGATGTAAAAGTTTCTGTATTCAGAAATGTGTAATTTCTGACAGTTTCTCCAATACTCCGGCTATACGTACAGTGGCGGCTCAAGCTTCCAATTTTTATGGGGGCACAAAAAGGGGCATGATGGTTGGCTGGTGCAGCCCATTTGGGCTATTAAAATCAAAGTATGTATTGCAAGCTTTAGATATTTTTTGCCTAACTCAGGTCACAGGTGATACAATTAAGGCTAACTAGTTCAGCAATAATAGGAACTAATCGTAAGCATAACTCAGAGGCTTTTGAGCAGTCAGATTGTCCAAATGATGGTGCTAATATGGAAGAAAAGTTACCTACAGATGTACTTGGCTAGTTGGCTGGCAATCTTGAATCCTTACTTGCTAGCAAGCTGCTCCTGTGTGGATAGGTCACAGACAAATCATTCCAGCCCCCAGCCTTTGTCTGACGACTTTACAAGCAAGGGGAGGGGGGAGAGACAGGATGGAGAGAAACACTGTGTGTGTAATTCCTTATCTTAGTAGCCAAGCATTTCTGCAGACTAGAGCTTGTATTTTACAGACAGGAAGTTTTTAATCAGGATTATACCTTTTATTGGCCAATTTAAAAGAAAAACAGTAAGCTTTCTGCTAGTAAGCATTCTTCAGACTCTATTCCTGTTGACTGAAAGTGTTAGAACATACAATCAGGAGGTAGAGAGATTTTTTTGCAAATATATGTGTCATCCAGATACATTTATTACAAGAGATATTGCAAGGATTGTGAGGCATTTATGGCACATAGATAAAACCCGTGGTTTATTTAACGCCTACATAGACTCAGGCTGATATGGAGAGCTTCTTACAGACCCTTTCCTGTTCACTGTACGCTGCCGGAGCCTGGAAAGAAGGGGGGGGGGGGCAATGATTCCTGGGGGGAGGGGCAGTGCCACCACTGTATATGTGGGATGACTACCTTTAAATACTCCATGTATTGCTAATGTTCACAGCTATTTTCAGGGTCACTCTGTGGTCAGCCATACGTGCAATGCATACAATAACAGGTTCTGGTACAGATGGGAGGAGAAGGGAGTTTCAGGAAGAAATTATCTATTAGAACTGAGATTACATCTGCAGCATTGGAAATGGTAACAATAAATCCAATTACTGAGTTTGTACGTCTGAGGGAATAAAATGCAAAGTATTTCAGCATGTGAAGCTCACAGATGAAAAGGCACTCCAGCTAAACACATATATGGGAATTGTTTTACCTGCCGAGACATATGGAAATATTTTTAACCACTGTTGTGAGTCCAATCAGGAGTGAGGGCTGTTTCCTATAACATCCTACTGCAGGCACACACACACACACACACACACACACACACACACACACACACACACACACACACACACACACACACACACACACACACACACACACACACACACACACACACACACACACACACACACACACACACACACACACACACACACACACACACACACACACACACACACACACACACTTACTTTCCCTGCAGTCGATTGTGTTGCCTCCACTCAAAAATTGTGAAATTTCCCTGCAGTAGTTTGTCTCTTCCACTCCTATTATGGTGTTCTTTCTCTACAGTAATTTGGGCCTCTGCCCCTCATAAAATGATACCTGCAGTAGTTTGTGTCGGCCAGAAAAGGATTAGGATGAAATGGGGTCCAAGGTACTAGCCTTCGCTCCCTCCTATGGTCTTTTTGGTAAGCTGAGGTGGGAGAGTGGCCCAAGAAAGAGGTAGCTGGGCCCCTTGATGCCCACTAGGCCCTAGGCAGTTGCCTATATTGCCCTGTGGATGATCCTTCTCTGGTGACGGTGCCACTAAAAAAAATGGTGAGAGTTCCTTTCAGTAGTTTGTGTCTCTTGTCCTCCTACAAGGTTGAGATTTCACTGCAGAGGTTTGTATGTCCTCCCCTCCATTGCAGGGATCCAATCCTTAAAGAGGAACTCCAGTGAAAATAATGTAATAAAAAGTTCTTCATTTTTACAATAATTATGTATAAATGATTTAGTCAGTGTTTGCCCATTGTAAAATCGTTTAAATCCCTGATTTACATTCTGACATTTATTACATGGTGACATTTTTACTGTTGGCAGGTGATGTAGCTGCTGCATGCTTTTTTGGCAGTTGGAATTGGAAACAGCTGTAAACAGCTATTTCCCACAATGCAACAAGGTTCACAGACAGGAAACTGCCAGGTGTACCACGTTCCTCAGAGTTTCTTGTGGGAGGGGTTTCACCACAATATCAGTAATACAGCGCCCCCTGATGGTCTGTTTGTGAAAAGGAATAGATTTCTCATGTAGAAGGGGATATCAGCTACTGATTGGGATAAAGTTCAATTCTTGGTCAGAATTTCTCTTTAAGGAGGAACTTTAATCCAGGATTTAACTTCATCCCAATCAGTAGATGATACACCCTTTCCCCCAAGATATCTTTACCTTTTCTGGAATAGATCATCAGGGGGGTCTGTATGGCTGATATTGTGGTGAAACCCCTCCCACAGTGTGATGTCATGCTCATGGTCCTGACAGTTTGCTGTCAGTGAACATTGTTGCATTGTGGAAAACTTTTGTTTGGCCTCTTGCGCAGGTGCAGGTTTCCCCCGTCCCCGCTACCCCCTCCAGCTAGTTTGTGCAAAAGTAGTTACAATGTTTGTATGCGCGAGCGGGGAGCTTACCTGCTCTCTACTTCCACTCGCCGCGTCACTGCCTGCAATGCCACTCTCCGAAGTATAGAGGACAACATTGCAGGCAGTGATGCGGTGAGTGGAGGTAGAGAGCAGGTAAGCTCCCCGCTCGCCGCATACAAACATTGTAACTACTTTTGTGCAAACTAGCTGGAGGGGGTAGCAGGGACTGGGGACCCAGTTGACGGAGGGGGACGTCCCTACTCCCTGCCAACCGCTGCCACCCGTCCTGCCTGCTATACCCCTCCAGCATGGCGGCCCCCTCTCCCCCCACGGCTCTGCATACGTTTCCATGGACTGGAAACGTATGTTACCAAAAATGCATTTTTAGGCGGGGGAGGGAACAAAAAAAAGTTTAGAAAAAAGATCCATTTAAAAAGGATCCGATCTGCAACGGACCTAGTGTGGACCTAGCCTTATGGGGCCCATACACCTAACTATTTTCCCGCCGATATACAGCCGTTTCGATCACAGTGATCGAAACGGCTGTGAAATCGCCGCGCACACCGCTGACAGAACGATCGATTTCCGTCTGAAATCGATCGTTGCCGTCGATTCCCGTCGACCCATCCGTGCGGAAGATTTTTCTTGGCCGCCGGCTGGTCGGGAGCGCATCGTTAGCGGCGTTCGAATGCCCGACGACCAACGCAATACAGCGGTAATACATTACCTGCTCCAGCCGGCGCGAGTCCCCTGGTCTTCGGGCTCCAGAGCTACACAGAACTTCCTGTACCAGCAGGAAGTTTAAACAGTAGAGCGCCCTCTACTGTTTAAACTTCCCCTGGACAGGAAGTTCAGTAGCTGGTGCGTGTCGGGGCCGGAGCGGAGAAGAAGACCAGGGGACTCGCGCCGGCCGGAGCAGGTAATGTATGCGAAGGGAGGGGGCGGCAGCTCCACATATTGTGATCGGTTTCAGGCTGAAATCGATTCACAATCTGTTTGCAGTAAAGGCAGCCATACCATCCCTCTCTGATCAGATTCGATCAGAGAGGGATCTATCTGTTGGTCGAATCTGATGGCAAATCGACCAGTGTATGGCCACCTTTATAGGACAATGCAGAGGATGACATCAGTGACCGGTTTAGTGAGGACTCTCAGCAGGATTAGTCATTGCTGTTTACCTTCCTATAGATCTACACTGTAGACATGGCCAGTCATTAGAAACGCATTTGTGGATCACATTCGTCTGTGTACAGAGAAGGCGTGTCACAGCTTAGGATGGGTTCTGTATTCATTAACCAGCCATAAAACCGCACTTCTGCAGCAAAACAAACTTTAGCAATGCTACAAAGGGAAGTTCCTCCTAAGCTGAGACTCCGAGGGAAATGATTGATGACTGCTTTTAATAAGAACGTATATTCATTACATTTACCTGAAAGTCAATTTAAATGGGACAACCACATGGTTCCATGCATGTTGTTCCTTATTTTCATTGTTTGTATATCATATACGGGTTGGCGGACACACCCTCTGGTGGTTGTCTGGTCTGTAGGCCTGATAAATCCAGTTATGGCCTCTTGTGAACTACTGTTGAGATAAGGCCGAGTGCACGATAAGCCACCTATAGACTGTGTAGCTATAACTACTGATCTGACTGCCACCACTACTACCACTGACACAGATTCACTGCATGGGGAGGCATGCTTCTTACAAGATTTGCAACCCCCACCCCAGAGATTGAGCATTGGAGATCAGAGGGTGGGCACAACTATGATTGTTTCCTGTTTGACCATAGATTAACTGGCATTTCATTTTCTTAGGTAGCTCCATGTTTAAGGCTGGTTTCACACCAGGACGTTGCGTTTTAGGGGACGTTATGGTCGCACAACGTGCCCCTATTGCAACGCCTGGTGCTCTCTGCTTTGGACGTCAGAGTGAGCCGCGTTGTGCAGCTCACTCTGGCGTCCGTGATGCCGTGATGCGCACTCTTGGACGCATGCGGCATCACGTGGTCCCACCGGCCAATCGCCGCACAGAGCGGCCGCTCCAGGAAGTAAACACTGCACGTCACTGAGTGCAGTGAATATTAATTAGCCATGTGCCTGGCCGCTCTCCGCTCCTCCCGAACGTTACTGAGCATGTGCAAACAGTCTAACGTGGCTCTGCCGCTTGCAAAGTACTGCATGCAGTACGTTATATTATGGCGCAGCGTTACACTGTAACGCAACGTGGGCACTGCGAACAGCCCATTGATTTTTCATGCGTACGTGCACCTGTAACGTCCCACTGTGAAACCAGCCTTAAAGTGAACCTGAGATTAAAGAACTTAATGCATTTATACTTACCCGGGGCTCCGTCGCCATCTCCTGTGCCGCTTCATTTGCCTTCTGGCCAGCTCGTAACTCTCCTCAGTCGTGTTTCGTCGCACAGCCGTCCCGTCGCGCTCCCATGGCAGGGAGCATTCTGTGTCTGCACAGCACATGGTCTACGAAGCGCAACTAAATAAAGTGACGGGCTGGCCAGCACGTGATCGGAACGGCCCCGGGCCACAGCGAGGGAGCCCACATTCTGAAGGGGGTTGGAGGAATCCCCGGGTAAGGCCTCGTTCACATCTGGTACGTTTCTGTGCGCTTTTCAGAACGCCTTGCCCTGTGCGTTCTGCAAAGTATTGATTTTCCCATATAATTAAATGTGCCTCGTTCACATCTATGCGCTGCACTGAGCAGGTGTTACAAAAACGTAGTGTTGCATGCATTTCTGCGCATTGAGCTGTAAAGTGCACATCCATGCAAGTGAATGGGTCCCCTTTTTTAGTGCGTAGAAGCGAATGCATTTTTTTACCCTAATTGGAAAAAAAAATACATTTACTTATGAAAACAAAACTTTATTGACAACTGCTACAATAAGAAAAACGGGCTTAAAAAACACAGCACAACGCACTGAAGCGCACATGCGTTTTTTAACATGCGCTTTTACACATTTCTCAGCGCGCCTAATGTGAACGAGACCTAAATATAAATGCATTTGTTTCATCTCAGGCAGGGAACACACTTGTCTTTCAGTTTTCTGCATGCGTTTTTCTGCGTATGTTTTCTGCACACCAAGTGTGTTTCTAAGCAGAAAAACCTGCACGTTTTTTTCACAGCAGCTAATGTAATTGATAGAAATAACTGACAAAATGTGCAGAATCGTGATGCAGAATGTCCGTTTTTTTTCTGCATGCAAAAATAGTAATAAGTGTGATTTAGCCCAAAGATTAACATCAGTTCTCAGTTTTTCTGTGCAGAAAACGCGTACGAAAACAGTCAAGTGTGTCCCCTGCCTCAGGTTTACTTTTAGGATGGCTACATTTGATACAATAACATTATCTGATTCTATGGCTATTCAGTAAAAACGATTTCCCGAAAGATCGAAAGCTTGTTCTTTCTTTGAGCAAGAAATCTGATCGGATACACTATTTTTTTCTATATAAGTCAAGCAGGAGTGGTGGATTTGTCTGATTAATTTTTTGCCCGAGCCATTTTCTGGCAAAAATTGAACACATTTTGGTGGTACATTGGTCAGATTTTTCAAATGTTACAATCAATCAGAAAAATTGAATGTAATCCTTGAATTGAAAAGAAATAAAAAAAACTGTTTGGTGTGTGGCCACCTTAAAGGTAGCCATTAACTATACGACTGTTTGGGTGATTGATCAGAAACGATCGTTCTGCCCCACTAACGGAAGGATAGCTTCTATCCAATTCAATCAGATTAATGGAGTCGATCCGCAAAATGGATGGAGGCGATTGATATTACGATTGAATCAGAGAATCGATGGTCCAAAGAATCTAATTTTTGATGGCCACCTTTAGTCTGTTAAAATTGTGCTGAGCATGCCTTACTGCACAGACACGCCGTACTCGAACAGGAGCAATACGGCTGCACACATGCCTAAAGAGGAGTGTGGCCCCGATGTGGTTACAAGTCCTTGTCGGAAATCTTCAGGGGGTCCACGCTCAGCAACAGAGGACCGGAGGATGGTTTATGAAGCCTTTACTTTTTGACCTGAGCTTTGACTCGAGTACACTTTAAAGTGAGTGTTTACCAATTTAACCACTTCACCACTGAGGGGTTTTACCCCCTGACCACCAGAGCAATTTTCACCTTTCAGCGCTCCTTCCATTCATTCGACTATAACTTTATTATTACTTATCCCAATGAAATTAACTATATCTTGTTTTTTTCGCCACCAATTAGGCTTTCTTTAGGTAGGACATTATGCAAAGAATTATTTTATTCTAAATGTGTTTTAATGGGGAAATAGGAAAAAATGTGGGAAAAAATTATTATTTTTCAGTTTTCGGCCATTATAGTTTTTAAATAAAGCATGCTACTGTAATTAAAACCCATGAAATGTATTAACCCATTTGTCCCGGTTATAAAACCATTTAAATTATGTCCCTATCACAATGTTTGGCGACAATATTTTATTTGGAAATAAAGGTGCATTTTTTTCAGTTTTGCATCCATCCCTAATTACAAGCCCGCAGTTTATAAAGTAACAGTGTTATACCCTCTTGACATAAATATTTAAAAAGTTCAGTCCCTAAGCTAACTATTTATGTTTTTTTTTTTATTGTACTTTTTTTTTTTTAAATTACAAAAAAAAAAAAAAAAATTGGGGAGTGTGGGAGGTAATGAGTTAATTTATTGTGTAAATGTAATGTTTGAATATGTAAAATGCTTTTAGGGTGTAGTTTACTATTTGGCCACAAGATGGCCACAGAGTGTTTGTTTACATGCGACCTGTAAGCGTCCGGAAGGACGCTTACAGGAAGCAGTAGGAGGCTGGGAGACTCACAATGATCTCGCTGTTTCTGAAAGAAGCAGCAGATCATTGCGGGGGCTAGATCAACGAACGGGAATGGATTTTCCCGTTCATTGATCTCCGGGCGAGCGGGCGGCGGCGTGCACGAGCGGCGGGTGCGCGCGCACGAGCGGCGGGAGCGCGGACAGCGGCGGGAGCGCGGACAGCGGCGGTAGCGCGGAAGGTACGGATTTCTCCGTCCCTGGTTTTTTAGGGGGGAAAAAAGGGGCGGAGAAATTCGTACCGCTGGGGGTAAAGTGGTTAAAAATAAAAAAGTCGGATACTCACCTAAGGAGAGGGAAGGCTCGGTCCTAATGAGCCTTCCCTCTCCTCTCCCGGTGCCCGGTCCCACGCAGGATCCCCCGTGGCAGTATTCGACCAGTTCGGTCAAATACTGCCACTTCCGCATGCTGAAGGGAGCTTTCGGAAGCCTTCGGGAGCACTCGGGCTTCCGAAGACGGGCCGCTCCTTACTACGCATGCGCGAGCGCCCTTTCTGACGCACTCGCACGTGCGTAGTATGGAGCGGCCCGTCTTCGGAAGCCCGAGTGCTCCCGAAGACCTCTGAAGTCCCTGCGGCGGCGGACGCGAACGGAGGAGCCAGCGCAGCACCGAGGGCACCGGGAGAGGAGAGGGAAGGCTCATTAGGACCGAGCCTTCCCTCTCCTTAGGTGAGTATCCGACTTTTTTATTTTTAAACTAGTACCCATTGGCTTTAACCACTTCACCTAAGGTTTTTTTTTCCCTTAAAGAGCAACTCCAGTGAAAACAATGTAATAAGAAAAAGTGCTTCAATTTTACAATAATTATGTATCGATGATTTAGTCAGTGTTTGCCCATTGTAAAAGCTTTCCTCTCTCTGATTTACATTCTGACATTTATCACATGGTGACATTTTTACTGCAGGCAGGTGATGTCAGTGGAAGTAGCTGCTGCTTGTTTTTGTGGCAGTTGGAAACTGCTGTAAACAGCGATTTCCCACAATGCAACAAAGTTCACGGACAGGAAACTGCCAGGACCATGGTCCTCACAGCTTCCTGTGGGAGGCGTTTCACCACAATATCAGCCATACAGCCCCCCTGGTGATCCGTTTGTGAAAAGGAATAGATTTCTCATGTAAAAGGGGGTATCAGCTACTGATTGGGATGAAGTTCAATTCTAGGTCACGGTTTCTCTTTAAAGAGAATCTGTATTGTTAAAATCGCACAAAAGTAAACATACCAGTGCGTTAGGGGACATCTCCTATTACCCTCTGTCACAATTTCACCGCTCCCCGCCGCATTAAAAGTGGTTAAAAACAGTTTTAAAAAGTTTGTTTATAAACAAACAAAATGGCCACCAAAACAGGAAGTAGGTTGATGTACAGTATGTCCACACATAGAAAATACATCCATACACAAGCAGGCTGTATACAGCATTCCTTTTGAATCTCAAGAGATCATTTGTGTGTTTCTTTCCCCCCTGAGGGGGGAGTGCATAGCAGAACCACAACACTGAAGAACTTGGCAGCCTTCCAGACACAGGCTGACAAGTCTGACAAGGGAAAGATACATTGATTTATTACAGAGACTGTGATAGTACAAAGTGCTGCAGTAAGCCAGAACACATTAGAATAGCTTTTGGAACTTGTAGGATGATAAAAAACAGGATGCAATTTTTGTTACGGAGTCTCTTTAAAGGACCACTGTCGCAAAAATCCTAAAATTTAAAATATATCTAAACATGCAGATAAGAAGTGCATTTCTCTCAGAGTAAAATGAGCCATACATTACTTTTCTCCTATGTTCTGTTGTTGTCACTTACAGTAAGTAGTTGAAATCTGACAGAACTAACAGGTTTTGGTCTAGCCCATCTCCTCTTGAAAGATTCTCAGTTATTTCTTTATTTTCAAAAGCACTTTGTGAATGGCACTTGCTACGTCCCACTGTCAAAAAAGTGTACGGTTAGCAGGGAGACTGGCCATCATCTTTATATAAATCTTTTTTAGGGAGTGTCTTTATAAAGAATAAAGGCCATGCTGAGACTACCCTATGGAGAGGTGGACTAGCCCAAAATCTGTCGGTTCTGTCAGCTTTCTACTACCTACTGTAAGTGACAGTAACATAGGAGAAAAGTAATTTATGGCTCATTTTACTCTGGAAGAAACGTCCTTCTTATTTGTACATATTTATATATATTTTAAATGTTAATATTTTTCCGACAGTGGTCCTTTAAACACCAGAGCAATTTTCACCTTTCAACGCTCCTCCCTTCCTTTTGCCAATAACTTAATCACTACTAATCACAACAAAATGATATATACCTTTGGGTGGTACAATATGCCAAGAATTATTTTATTCTAAATGCATTTTAATGTGAATAATAAGAAAAAAATTGAAAAAAATCATTATTTCTGGTTTTCGTCCAATAAAGTTTTAAAATAAAATGCTCTACTGTGGATAAAACTCACACATTTTATTTGCCCATTTGTCCCGGTTATTACAACGTTTAAAATATTACCCTAGTGCAATGTATGGTGCCAATATTTTATTTTGAAATAAAGCTGCATTTTTTTTGTTTTGCTTCTACTTATTACAAGCCCATAATTTAAAAGATAACTGTAATATATCCTCATGAGTTAATATTAAAAAAGTTACAGACATATTAATAAAAGTTCAGACCCTGAGTAACTATTTATGTATTTTTTTTAATTGTCATGTTTTTTTTATACAAAAGTTTTATTTGAGTAACTAAGAGTGTAGGAAGTAAGGGGTTAATTTTAAATGTATGTTTAGGTCTGTTTATTAAAAAAAAATGACGTAGGTGTAATTTTACCATTTGGCCACAAGAGGTCCTCACTCATTATCTTCACAGGAAGTAATTTGTGGTTGTGTTATTTTTCGTTATTACAATGACCGCAAGCATCTCATTGATGTCGGCGATCATTGACACAAGGACTTAGATCAATGAATAGGAACTGTGTTGATCTCACCTCTAACAATTGGCGTCGAGAACACGCTTGGGAGTGCGTAGCGGCAATAGACGAGTATCTACGCGCCTGTGAGCTGTAGTGGTGATTTTCAGGAATGTAGATACTCCTGTGGGAGGTCAAGTGGTTAAAGTAATGTGATGCAGATAGGGAATCAGAATCAGAATCAGAAAATTTTATTTCGCCAAGCATGACTGGGTCATGCCCGGAATTGTTTTTGGCACAATACATCTGGCTCAGAGAGAAGACATAGGCAGAGACATAGATAGATAGCAGCGAGCCGTAGAGGCATCGGTTAGCGTGAGTTAGCATTACATTTCAATGAGCAGTTATCAGAACTGGATCATCCACAAGGCAATTCTAGGCAGCTGACTAGGGCGTGGAGTGAGTCTAGGGGCCCAGTGGATGCAAGCCCCCACCAAATCTAACTAAAAAGGCCGGTGATCATCAGCGCTGGGCAAAAAGTGCTATCTTGTCTAGGGCCGCATTTCATCTTAATCCCTTTCTGGTTGTTATTATTTGGAAAGTCCCTCCCTCCCTTCTGAAGTCACTCCAGAAAGCTGTTTATAAAGATCACATGTAGTCGTAATGCATTTTGCACACTTTGTAATAGGCATCTATTCCTAGGAGTTGGCTTGTGGACTGTTTTCTTGTGATTAGAGAAAATGAGAAGATTTTAGATACAGAAAACAAGAATGCGCCTTTTGTCCTTTGTTTAGTGGTTTTCTGTTTAGTGGCTTATTTAACTGATTGTTTCCGTGTTTTTCAAACACGGACCTTAATTTGGTCTCACAGAACAAGAAATTTCAGCCTGAATCAGACACAGACACCATCTGACTCCAAACTGACTCCAATCTGACATTATCCAACTCCAACCAATTCTGCACTGGCACCATTTGACTCCAACTCACCCCACACCGACAGACTTTGCACTGACACCAGCTGACCCTGCACTGACATCTGACCCTGCACTTTAACTAGAAATGGGTAAGCACCACACGAGGAATCCAGCACTGGAGTTTTGGGCGCAGCAGGCACTATCATAGGCTGTAATAGGAATTATGGCTATAGGGGTGCCCCGTGAGTAACTTCGGCGCCGTCAGAAGACGAAGCTGAAGTTACTTATAAAACACTGTAATTCGGCCACCAGCAATAGCTGGAAGCTGTATTACATCATTCCCCACCATCCATGGCCTGGAGGGGAAATAGTAATTAACGCCGCCGGGACTTGTGCAGCAGCAGGATGAGCCATATATCGGCTCCTGGCAGCAATTTTCTTTGTATGCTCCTTAAGTATCAATACTAAGTAAGCTAAGTATATCCATAAAAACAATTAGGGAGTGTGCAGAAAGCATCAATTTATATAGACCAGAGCACCAAGAAAAAGTATTGTAGATCCTATAAACAGACCGCACCACTACAACCAAATAGAAAAATACAAAAACTAACTTTATTGGTACAATAATGAGCACAACAAGAAAAAAAACACTTAAAATGCAAAATAAGCAGGGGTACAGTAGATAAATAACTGAAAATACAGTATAATTGCACTCACCTCACATATAATGGTCACATATGCATGAATAATGGACTGCCAGTAACCTCAGTAGAATCCTAGTAAAGGAGTTAACTAATAGTGTTAAAGGAGTACTGTAACCTTTAAAAAAAGAGTTCAACTTTCCTGGGGCTTCTACCCCCCCCCCCCCCCCCCCCCCGCAGACGTCCTGTGCCCGTGCCAGGACAAAATGATTCTCCAATCCCCCACCACAACTCACTTCCGGTCTTTGCGACTTTAATGTCGCAAACAACTGCGCCTGAGCAGGCGCAGTACCCTATATCCAAAGAAAGGACAGGCTGGTACTTCCAGGATGAAAAAGACGCCAGCCCACGTGAAGAGGGATGAAGCAAAATGCTAAGGGTGCAACAGAATGCAGAGACGTAAAGTGACAGATGCGCACAGCAGCGCAATGAAGTCTAAAGTGGACACTGAAAAGTGCAAATCTTACCGAGGCAAAGACATGTGAGAAGGAAGAGCGCAGACCCCCGCTCAGGGCTCATGTACTAATGCTTCTTGACTTAGCTTACCATGTAACTCCAACTGACTCTGCACATACACTGTCTGCTCTGCTAAACTGACTCTGCACATACACTGTCTGCTCCAACTGACTCTGCACATACACTGTCTGCTCCAACTGACTCTGCACATACACTGTCTGCTCCAACTGACTCTGCACATACACTGTCTGCTCCAACTGACTCTGCACATACACTGTCTGCTCCAACTGACTGCACATACACTGTCTGCTCCAACTGACTCTGCACATACACTGTCTGCTCCAACTGACTCTGCACATACACTGTCTGCTCCAACTGACTGCACATACACTGTCTGCTCCAACTGACTCTGCACATACACTGTCTGCTCCAACTGACTCTGCACATACACTGTCTGCTCCAACTGACTGCACATACACTGTCTGCTCCAACTGACTGCACATACACTGTCTGCTCCAACTGACTGCACATACACTGTCTGCTCCAACTGACTCTGCACATACACTGTCTGCTCCAACTGACTGCACATACACTGTCTGCTCCAACTGACTGCACATACACTGTCTGCTCCAACTGACTCTGCACATACACTGTCTGCTCCAACTGACTCTGCACATACACTGTCTGCTCCAACTGACTCTGCACATACACTGTCTGCTCCAACTGACTGCACATACACTGTCTGCTCCAACTGACTGCACATACACTGTCTGCTCCAACTGACTCTGCACATACACTGTCTGCTCCAACTGACTGCACATACACTGTCTGCTCCAACTGACTGCACATACACTGTCTGCTCCAACTGACTCTGCACATACACTGTCTGCTCCAACTGACTGCACATACACTGTCTGCTCCAACTGACTGCACATACACTGTCTGCTCCAACTGACTCTGCACATACACTGTCTGCTCCAACTGACTCTGCACATACACTGTCTGCTCCAACTGACTGCACATACACTGTCTGCTCCAACTGACTGCACATACACTGTCTGCTCCAACTGACTGCACATACACTGTCTGCTCCAACTGACTCTGCACATACACTGTCTGCTCCAACTGACTCTGCACATACACTATCTGACTCCATAGTGACGCTATCTGACTGAGGCCTCTTGCACACTACATGCGATTCCAATTTTTTTATACATACAATTTTTGATTCTGATTACAATACATAGCAGCATGCAGTACGCTTTTTAATAATCGGAATCAAAAATTGGATCAGATAAAAACCAGAATCACATGTAGTGTGCAAGAGGCCCGACTACAAGTCTGCACAGACAGCATGGGACTTCAACTGACACCACCTGATCTCAACTGACTCAGCACTGAGCTCCACACCGCTCTCTGCAATGACACCATTTGAACAGGCTCTGGCAATGGATACGGTGATGTTTGCTGCACAATGTCTTACTGCTTGTGAGGAACACAGCCTTTCAACACAATAAAGCAAAGAGGTCAAGGTGCCCAAAAGTAGATAAAACTAGGTTAAAAACAAATACAATATGAAAATGAAGAAGATGACACCAGGTAAAATACAGAAGTGTGTTTATTTAGACAATTTAGACGTGTTTCGTAGGCCCTTGCCCTTTCCCCAGGCCAATAATCAGGCAAAAGTAATAAAAAAAAGCAGAGCTCTGAGTGCCTCTCAGCACTTACATGAATTACTCAGGGCCACTATAGCGAAATACACAGCGTTTCCCCACATGCGAGCTGGGCGGGGAAACGCTGCCTATTCAGACACCAGTATGCAGTGGTGCTCATCCGGATTCCGGATATCCGAACTACCCATATAATCCGAACTTTTTCCACTATCCGAACTTTGAATAGCAATTTGGATATTTTTTTAAAATCCGAATAGACTATCCGAGCAAACTTGGATTTCCCATCTGAGGTCGGATATACGTTTCGGATCTAGATTGGAAAATTTTAAACTCGGATATCCAACCCGGATCGGATATCTGGGTATCCAGATCTGAATTAGATCCAGATAGTGAAAAGTGGTATCCGAGCAGCACTGCCAGTATGCCGTCCAAATCTCTTGCCGACAAAATTCTGGATGGCAAGCTGAAGTTTTCTGTAGCATCACCCGAATCCCCATAGCCGTCCATGGCACATTTACATTCGGCTGGGTACTCACATCAGTGCAAGTGCCGGCCTGGTGGAAACCGGCCCTTACAGATAAGCCAAGATATTAAACCCACCTGCCTAACATTGTGTAGGTCTACCTTATCTCATCAAAACAACTTGGACTCCACAAGACCTCTGAAGGTGTCTTCTGGTGAAGGAGGCATGTTAACCTATTTTGGTTTCTGGACGTAGAAACTACGTCCAGAAACCATGTGCGCTACCGCGCGCCCCCGCGGCCGATCGCGCGCGTGCACGCGCACTCCCGGCCGCGGATTCGGTAGTCAGGGAATCAATGTATCGGACTATGAAGTCCGATCACTGATTCCTCTCCCCCGCTGAAAAAGCGACAGCTTCTCTCGGAAGCTGCGCCTTTTCTGGCCATTCACTGCCTGATGCGCCACTCTAAGCGTGTGTTACGCTTAGAGTGACGTCATGTAAACAAACTCATGGCCGCCATCTTGTGGCCAAAAAGTAATACTACACCTGAAAATAAAAATGAATTAAAATCAACACACATTTACATTATAAATCTATTGTTTACCCCCCACCCTCCCAAAACTACCCAAATAAAATGTTTACTATAAATAAAAAAAAACATTACAATAAAAAAAAAAAAACATGTAAATATTTACCTAAGGGTCTAAACTTTTTAAATATCAATGTAAAGATGAAATATTTCTATATTTTTTTTATTTTAAACTTGTTAATAGTGATGGATGCAAAATGGAAAAAATGCACCTTTATTTCCAAATAAAATATTGTCGCCATAAATTGTGATAGGGACATAATTTTAACGGTGTAATAACCGGGACATATGGGCATATACAATACGTGAGTTTTAATTATGGAGGCATGTATTATTTTAAAACTATAATGGCTGAAAACTGAGAAATAATGAATTTTTCCATTTTTTTCTTATTCTTCCTGTTAAAATGCGTTTACAGTAAAGTGGCTCTTAGCAAAATGTACCCCCCAAAGAAAGCCTAATTGGTGGCGGAAAAAACAAGATATAGATCAGTTCATTGTGATAAGTAGTGATAAAGTTATAGGCTAATGAATGGGAGGTGAACATTTCTCTCGTGAAAACTACGGAACCTGAATGGGTTAAGGAGCTTCTTGCTCTTCTTCCCACCTTAACCACTTAACGACCGCCTAACGTCCATAGGCGTCGGCGCGTCGTTAGTGGTATAGCATGGAAACGGCCGCTCGATCGAGCGGCCTTTCCATGCTAGTTCACGGAGACTGCCTCCGTGAACAGTGTACGAGCCGCCGATCGCGGCTCGCACGCATAATGTAAACATGCGGGGAAGAATTCCCCGCTGTTTACATCACACGGCGCTGCTGCGCAGCAGCGCCGTGACGTAGATCGGCGATCCCCGGCCTCTGATTGACTGGGGATCGCCGCATTCTGATTCGCTGGCATTGACTCTAGGCGGCTGCCCATAGGAGGAAGGGGAGGGACGGAAGGGGACAGAGGAGGAAATTCGCTGCGGAGGGGGGCTTTGAGGAGCCCCCCGCCGAACGAACAGAGCCGGCGGCGATCAGACCCCCCCAGCAGGACATCCCCCTAATGGGGAAAAAAGGGGGTAAGTCTAATCGCCCAGCCTCCTTGCTGATCTGTGCTGTGGGCTGTAGAGCCCACGCTGCACAGATCAGCGAAATCACCCCTGGTCCTTAAGTGGTTAGCTGTCAGCCATACTATCTCAGAAAAAAACACATATATATCAGTAGATAAATACTTGCTCTACTTACATAACATACAGTATGTATTGCACTGTCCACATTTTGATTTTAGTGATTGTTCTATAGTAAAAAAAAAAAAAAAGAGAAAATCCTTCTTAGCATTTCCCATTTTAACTGTGGCTATGTTGAAGCCAACCCTGATGTAATTTCCTCCCTTACTATCCTCTGCCTGATTGTGTATGCATTGCCCACCCTCCACTATAGAAAGTGCATTGTCTCAGCATGAGAAATATTGGTCAATATGAGAGGAACAGAGGTGTGGGAGGGGAAAACAGGAGGGAAAGAGGCTTCAGCCAATCAGGCTGCATTAGTTAGTCTGAAGGGAAAGTAGAGAAGCAAAAAAGGACAACCCAGCATGCTCTGCAACTTCCTTTGTGCGGCAGATGTACCAAATAAGAGTCAGGTAAACTGGGGAATGATCATTAACCAACCAGAAAAGTAATAGTGATTTTAACTTTTGGATTGCCTGGTTAGCATTCTTATTACTTGTTTACCAGATAAAAATAAAAAATAGATTTTTGATTTTATGCCCGATAGTTACACTTAAAGAATGACTGACTAAGAGGTGTATTGAACCTCTATACATACTAACAGTACAAGGCAGCAGGCAATGAGGCACTGTGTCACCTCCATTTCCGGATGTGAACTGAAGGGTTCATAGCGGAAGGTGACATCAGTTGTTTGCAGTTGTTTCTCTGAAGTAAAAGTTTTCCTCCAGGCAGTTTCGGTTCAGGAGAAATTCTGAAAACAACAACAATCTGTTCTGCACTGTCACATTGTCACACACCTTCCTTTCTGTTTGCAGTCAGCCTGTAGTCTGTGCACCTTACAAAAGAGGATGCAGAGGTGTGACCTTCTTCTGCAGCCAAATCACTAAAGGGATCCCTGCCTCCATTTCTATGATTAAAAAATTAAAGTAAAATGTAAGGCTTACTAGGGGCTTGATTCACTAAGACAAATAGCATGCCTTATCAGAGTTAACACGTCTTATCAGAGTTAACATGCCTTATCAGAGTTAACATGCCTTATCAGAGTAACATAATGGCCTCGATTCATAAAAGTGCTGTCGGTAAGGTAACGTCGAGCGGGGAAACACCGCTGTCGGTATTTCAGCCTTCTGGGTGGTAATTCATAAAAATGTTTCTAGTTGTGACAGGCGTGCGGAGATATTCCGCTGTAGGCAGGCGTTAGGCTGTCGGGAGACATGCGGAAACAGGAGAAGCAGGCGGAGTCCTTCCGTGCGGTGTTCTCTCTGCAGCTGCTTGGGAGGTCTGTCCCATTCACTGCACTGTATTCCGCACGCTTCTCGCCACATCAGAGGTAGCGGTAATACCCGTCCGCATACCGCTACCTCTAATCTTTATGAATTGACTACTTGTTACTTTTGTTATGATAATCACCGCGCAAGGCGGTGATTTATCACTCTGCTCGCGAATGTCGGCTTTTCATGCGGAAAAACCCTTTATGAATACAGATTTTGCTGTGTGGTCGGTAAAGTGAGCCGTTTTCAGCATATCCGCATGCGGAAATGCTTTATGAATCGAGGCCATGAGCGCTACAAACTTATGCCTACTAATTGGCAATGACGATAGCGCCACTCGTCCTGCCGTGAGCCCCTGCAGGTCCAATCACTTTAAAGGACATTATCCCCGCACTTTGATTGGCCCAATAGGCTGCCTGACAAGTTTCCTGTCAAGTGACAGGCAGCCTATTGGGCCAATCAAAGTGTGGGGCATAAGGCGTGTTGACTCTGATAAGGAGTGTCAACTCTGATAAGGCATGCTGTTTGTCTTACTGAATCAAGCCCTTCCTTTATGAGTAATGGTTTTGAAAGTGCAATCCAAAGCAACCCATCATTATTCACTTTAAAGGGCAACTGAAGCGAGAGGGATATGGAGGCTTCATATTTATTTCCATTTAAGCAATACCAGTTGGCTGGCTGTCCTGCTGACCCTCTGCCTCTAATACTTTTAGCCATAGACCCTGAACAAGTATGCAGCAGTTCAGGTGTTTTGTCAGATCTGATCTGCATGCTTGTTTCTGGTGTGATTCAGTCACTGATGCAGCCAAATAGATCAGCAGGGCTGCCAGGCAACTGGTATTGTTTAAAAGGAAACAAATATAGCAGCCTTCATATTCTTCTCACTTCAGTTGTCCTTTAAATCAAGATACTTAACTATGAGAGGGGAGGCTCTGGATACCTTAGAGCAGTGATGGCTAACCGCGGTGCTACAAATCCCATCATGTCTCTGCCTCCCCGAGTTATGCTTAGTGCTGTCAGAGTATTGCAATGCCTCATGGGATTTGTAGTTCCACCACAGCTGCAGTGCTAAGGTTAGCCATCACTGCCTTAGAGCCTGCCCATTCCTCTCTCCGTCCCATTGTCCCAGTGCCATTCCCCCGTTGAATTTATTTGCTCTGCTAGGTTGAATACCTCTTTGACACTTCCTGGGCAGACTTCGGCCCCTCCACCCCAAAGTCCTCCAATATACTCCATGAAACCCTTACAAATTCCAGTGATGTTGTCATACTGGGACTTCCAGGTATCCATTATCTTCTGGAGGTGGGCCACCATGTCATCACAGCAGACCAGCCTCAGTTTGACACTTCACGGTGACTGAAAACGGGGAATGGCTGTTACAGCCGATGACCTCTCCTGATGGGGAGGCATGAATGTGGCAAGTGATTTAGCAAGGGAGTGAAGATGTGATGTGGAAACAATGTGGGGTATCTGGGAGTGCTGTCTTGGGGGAGGAGTTGGGAAAGTTGCAGAGACAAAATTTTGGTTCAGTGGCTGACTGGTGAGATCACATGGCCTCAAATTTGGTGAGTATAAGGTGGGGGTGCACAGTAAGGTTAGCTTTTTTTTGGAGGGGGGGGGGGTGTATAGGTAAAAGGAAATACATGGAAATGTGTTTAATATACTGCTGAATCTGTTGCACAACTAGCCATATAGCACCTTCTTTTCTGATTTGGTTTTTTGGTTTTATATGACATTTCATGTTGTAACATGTCTCATTTCCTTCCTCAGGGTTAAGATTTTATTTAGCGATACATTTTGACTTGTGCAAGTTTTTATTTATATCATTCTTGTACAGTCAGGCCTCTTTTACACAGAAATTTAGGCAGTCGTTTGCCAAGAGCATTTCCTACCATGAACCCGTTGTATTACCACTGGGAAAATAAGCATCGTAGGATTCTAGAGGACAACTTCACATGGTGCAGGGGTCATGGACCCTTGAAGATAAAACAGGTGGGCTGGGACTCCATAGGGAAAACGTGCTTGAGAGTTAAAGAGTAGAGCAAGTTCAGCAACAGGATGTCAGGTCAGGGTAAGCAACAGGACCAGTAGTTAGACAGGCAGAGGTCAGCAGTAAATTGGGTAGTCAGCCAGGCAGAGTTCAGCAATAAGGCATCTTTCAGACAGATACGAAAGGAAAACCGAGAGACCACGATAGTGTAGTATGTTATAAAACAAATGTTGAGTAATTAAGGTGAATAATATATACTCACAAACGTGAGTTACCTTTTAGGCAACCACTATATTGGCAGGTAGGGAAATGACCTGACCCCACTCACGTTAAGAAGTCACTCTAGATCGGATAAAGGGGGTTACACCCCTCCACCAAGGGTTGACTATATTATGAACTGTAGGGTGGAACAGAGGGGCCAGTACCAGTATAAAATGAATTAACATGAAATGTATTCACAGAGGCGCTTGGCTTCCTAACATACCTAATATACTTTTGCTCCAGTTATTGCCTGATGAAGCAGGATTGTACCTGTGAAATGCATTTCACTGTGGAGTATTTGAATAAAGCTACTTGTTGACAAAAATCAACAAAATCGTGTTTACTGATTGGGGAGGAAAGTTCACCACTAACTACATTCTTAAAGTGAACCTCCAGACTAAAAATCTACTTAGCAGCACTGAAAAGGCTTGGTGTTTCTTTAATAGTTGCACAGCAACTATTTGTTTCTCTTATCCAAAACTCATTTTTAACTGCACAGAAGAAAACTGCCCGGGCATTTTCCCCCTCATGCTGTGCAAAGCATGATGGGATTTCTGATATTGTTGTTCTTGTTCTGCTGTTTTGGTGCAATTTTTTTTCTTGAATTTGAGATTTGAAGCCTAGCGTGTGCAGCTGGGAGGTGTGATCAGGACACAGGGCAGTTGGAACTGTGTCTCATGCTCCCTGTCACCTCCTTTCAACCAAAAAGATGACTGCCCCCATGAACAAGATGGCTGCCCCCATGAAATCACAAACATTTGCCTGTTCTTTTAAAACCGGGTGGGTAAGAGATTATATTACCTATCTATTTTAATTAATATAGCTAATGTAACTTAATGACAGTATGTTTGTTTAGGCTGAAGTTCCCCTTTAAATGGTTTTTAATACATTTGCTACTTGTACTAGTGCCTCAGTCCCAACCTACAGTTCTTTCAGACGGATAGCTGAGCTGCGCGCTTGTCAAGCGGTTCAGCGACCCGTCTATCACCAACAAACGCCAGTGACGGTACTGAGTGCTAACTAATGCCGGACTGGTGCAAGAGAGCAGCTGATAGTCAACCGCCCATCAGCTGTCCATCTGAAAGAAGCATAAAGGTGACCATGACATTTTTTATATATTTTTTTTTTCCGTTTGAGAACAACAATCAATTTTTTATTACGGTAACTGCAACATTGGTAAATTCAGACCATGCAAGTATGTTCAATCTTTACGCAATTATGAAGAGACTTTCAAGAAAAATCAAACACTCCAACTCCAACAATCAACTTGAATAAAAAGAAAACCTTTTTACTCTTCTGAATAACCAATCGTTTTTACTGAATTAATTTAAAATCTTATTTTTTTTTTTATTGTATTATTTTTTACAATATTGACCTTTAGTCAGATAATCAGAAGGTGGGTAACAAAACCCTCTTCTCTTGTTTTCAGTCCCTCCTCTTCTCAGTCCCGCCTCTTCCCCTCACCTAAATTATTTGCCTTCCTGTCAGAGGCGTAACTAGGTGGAGGGAGGAGCTCCTGCGACTGCAGGGGGGCCCAGAGGTGTGTGTGTGTGCGGGGGAAGGGGGGCAACTACTAACCTTCCCTTTCTCTTATACTCCAGATCAGGTGTTTTGTGGTTACACTTGTTATGAGTGAGAAGATCCTGATGGCCACGCTTGTCTTATGGTCCTTGTAAGATGGGCCCTCAGGCTGTGAGGATCACCAAGAAAAGGTAGTGGAAGGATTGTAAACATTAAGGGGGCCCCAGCAAAGTTTTGCTGGGCCCCCCCCGTGATTTGTAGTTGTGCCTCTTGTGGATGTTTCTCATCCTTTCCCCATTCCTTTATCCCGGCTTTTTCTTTCCTCCTTTCCTTTCTATTTTTTCCCACCTCCATCCTTCTTATTTATCTCCTCTCATCTTCCCCTTTCTCTATTCATCTGTAGGGATCAATGGTATGCAAAATTTCCGGAGTTTTTGCAAATGGATTTATATTTATACCGTATGTAAATATATGTAGCTTGAAAATGGACCAATCAAGTCCCACCCAGGTTTAAAACGATAGGTCCTTTTTTTAAACTGCATATATTTGCATAAAAATGTACATAAATTTACGGTAAATAAACTTGGGAAAATGTGCATATCCTTCATCTTCCCTATTCATCAGGAGTACGTTATAGATTGGATTGCTTCCTATTATTTACTGTTATTTATTCACTTTTTTTAGGCATTACCATCTTAGTTCTGCAACTGGAACTGTGCTCCAGAGGAAGTGAATCCTGTTCACGAAACTCCTTGCATTGATCCAAATCTGCATGGAAGCTGTAAGGCTATTGATTGGTTTCTGTAGTGGAAAAAATAATTTTAGTTTAGCAAAACCCCAGTGGAAAAATTGTTGGTTGCCTTTCACAGTTTAAATGACGTGCTAGTATATGATGTGGTGCCCAAGTTATGCATGTGTAAGCTATACACATATTGTAACTACTGTACTATGAAAGGTATGTGCATGGCTTATATTTTATGGCTCATAACAAACAAGTTCCTGTTATTTTATGAAGTGCTATTAATAACAGCTATGTTTATCCTATTCACACTAGCAACCTTATAATTTTAAAGTCACCTCCGAAGTGTTTTTTTTTTTTTAATTTAAATTATATACTGAATAAATAAGGATGTCGGAGTCATATTGTAAATATCATTTAAGCAACCCTGAAGCACGAAGAAAAACAAAAGACTTAAAGGTATCCTTAAGCCTACAAAAAAAAAAATCAGTTTTACTCACCTGGGGTTTCTACCGCCCCCTGCAGCTGTACGGTGCCATCGCAGTCACAATCGGATCCTCCTGTCCCCCGCCGCCAGCTACTGTCACTTTCGGCCGGCAGGCTTACTGCGCCTGCACAGGCCCTCTACGAGCATTCCCATCCGCAATGGCACCCTGCGCAGGATGCTATTGTGGACAGGAAGGAGTAGAAGTCTACGCATGGCCAGGCCTGTCGGGTGAAAGTGAAAGTAGCTGGCGGCGGGGGACAGGAGTATCCGATCGTGACTGCAAGGACAGCTGCAGGTGGCTGGTAGAATCCCCAGGTAAGTAAAACTGATTTTTTTTTTCTTGGCTTAAGTGTCTCTTTAGGCTAAATACTCACCTAACGATGGACTGGGGAACCTCACAGTGACTGCTCCCAACGAACGAGATTCCCCGATCCATCTTCCTGCCCGTGGGAACATGCAACGTTACATGGCGGAGCAAATGAGAGTTCCTTGAGCGGGATTCGTCGGGGATGTTAAAGATCCAATGTGATGGTCATTATCGCAAAGCGCCATTTGCTAAATTGTGTGTCTGTATCCACCTTGCGAAATTGCAGAATCAGTCGCTCGTTGCTAGAAAAAAAATCACTGGTCATCGGAAGAATCGCGGACAAAATCACGAGGTGGGTACGAGCCTGTAGATACTCATCTAAGAAGAGAGAAGGCTCATTTGAAGTAGATGGTTTCAGCTCTCCATGCCGAAGCTGGGCGCCGCCATAGCAGTAATACTATGGTGCGCAGGGCGCGTAAGGGTAATTCGAGGTTCTGGCAATTGCTAGATCCTGGATTACTTCTCCCTCTGAGTTGCTACAACTCAGAGTGGGAATAGTACCGTAGATTCCAGCATATAGGATGACTGGGCGTACAAGATGACCCCCTAACTTTTCTAGTTAGAATATAGAGTTTGGGATATAATCGCCGTAGAAGACTATCCCCACCTCTTCCAACGCACACAAAATAAAAATTAAAAAATATTATATACTGATGCTATGTATGAACAGATACAGGTGCTGTACTGTATGTGGTACCCAGTATATAACACTATATAGGCGATTGACTGGTTGGATTGGTCAGCTCTCCCTAGGTGGATTGGTCAGCTCTCCTTGTCTACCTGTTTATCAGAGCGGTATGGAAGAATAGATTACGCTGTGCCCATAAAACACGCCTCCGTCACCCATCTGGCCCACCCTAGTATCCTATTTACCTCCTTCTCTGCCTCTCAGATCTCGCACGTGTGCACCTGCACTGCTTCACTACAGTCCTCAGCAGAGAGAGTTGGTAACAGGATAGGGCGTATCACCCGGCATCAATGACATGACCCCTGACTTTTCAGAAGATTGTCAAGGGTTAAAAAGTAGTCTTATATGCCAGAATACATGTAATGCCGCTAGGAATTTGAGCTGTAGCAAGGTGAGCCGTCATTCGTCTCACTCTGTGCTCATCTCACTGATGGCGCACCTATACGTATCCCATAGAGCCTTCCATTCCTCTCTGTATCTCCTCGCTCCCTTGCTGTCCTCCAATGAAATGAATTAATATATATAAAAACACTGCGCTAACATAGTGTCCAAAGCAGTGGTGCGCTAATCCAAAATCTAACAATACACAACTCACAGCGGACATATGAAGTCCAGTATGAACCTCAAACCTAGACTTGAGGCTGGGATGCGCGTACGTGGAACGCACAGAGTGAAATTGAGTTCAGGGTGGTGCTTGGCAACGAGAGCCCAGCGGGACAGTGCAGCTGAGAGCCTGCCAGACGTCCCACCATCGGGGTTGAGCCCACAAAAAACTCAGCGCTACTTTTTAAAGTCATGAGCATGTGAGTGTTCCAGCATCATTTTAATAAATTGTTTTATATGGTTTACACTATGGAGCCTATTGGTTTATTTTGAGGTGCTTTTGGGTATGAAGCCAGTGCTGAGCAGTGAAGAGGACCTGTGGTGTTTGTGATAGGCAGAGGGAGCCCTTGATTTCCCTGAAAGCACTGAAGACCCAATCTTGCAGAGGGTCAACATATAGCGGTGAGCGCTCCATCTTGAGGGTGTGGTGGTGGTACACATGCTACAAGGCTATCTGCATCACGGACTGTGACAGCTTGTCAAGGGATAACCTCAGACTTATAAAGTCTGGGGTTGAGGCTCATATTGGACTTCATATGTGCGATTTGACTTATATTATGTAGTGAAATTATTTGAACTGCAGGTTGAATAAGTGTTTTGCCCTCCTCGAGCATCCTTCGGAGGTACTCCCCAGTACTTCTGATGATGAGCGATCCACTCTACACTCATGCGAGTCTGTGCTCAAGCATGCACAGTATGGATGAGTCCATCTTCAGAGGCACTCAGGGATGTGAGTGCTTCCAAAGCCCTCCAAGGAGTCTTGAAGATGCCAATTTTGAACATGGGACAGCAGGGGAAGTAGGAGATGGAGAGAGGGCTGGGGAGGATCGATGGGATTCATAGCCTTCTTTCCAGGGGTGTAACTAGAAATGACCAGGCCTCCCTGCAAAAATGTGGATGCCGTTTTGGGGGGCAGGAGAGGTCGCAATATGAGGGGAGAGCATTGGCCACACATCGACGGGGGACCCCCCTCACCTCAGGCTCTCCCCTCAGCGCTCCCCCTCCAGTATCAATCCGTGGCTGCAGGCAGGAAGGTGAGGGAGGGTGATGCCACGCTGATGCATGGCCAATGCTCTCCCATCATGCTGTGACCCCTCCTGCTCCCCAAAACGGCCCTGAGTGGGCCCCCCCTCCCCCCGCGGCAACATGGCTTGCAGCCCATATTGTTATGCCACTGCTTCTTTCTACTATCAACATTCTTTATGTTAGGCTGCTTTAAAGTGATCCTGAGCCGTAGATCAGGTAAAAAAAAAAAAAAAAAGTTACCTAAAGAGAGGAAAGCCTCATGATTCTATTGAGGGTTCCCTCCATGCCCTGATGTCCCCACTTTCTGAGCCTGGCCTCCCTCCACCTCGGGGCCACACTCCTCTCCTGTTACAAGCATTGCCTACAGTAGCTGCGCAAGCGCAGCCACACATGTGCAGTAGCACGAACGGCTCAGGTTTATTGCACATAGGTCTATCTTCTTGACTTTATTGCACATAGGTGGGCATTATCGCACGGCTACTGCGCGAATGCGCTGATGGATTAGGAGGTGCGCGGTCCTGATATGATTGGATACAATGCCTTGCTACCAATCCTCAGAAGGACCACGCTCAGCGAAGGGGGTCTTCAGGGCACTGAGGGAAGCCTCAATAGGATTCTGAGGCTTCCCTCTCTTTAGGTATGTATCTCATTTTGTACCCAAGCTTCGGCTTGGGTACACTTTAAATATAACTAATACTCTTCACCGGAGTTCCCTAACCCTGTCCCTTGGGGCTCACCAACAGTACATGTTTTGGAGGAAGCCACACGTAAACACAGGTCGGGCAATTAGTATCTCAGCAGTGCTGATAGACTACCTCTGCAGATTTTCACAAAACATGCAATGTTGGTGGGCATTGAGGCCAGGGTCAGGAAACACTGCTCTGTACCCTTGGAGAGGCTTCCCCTTGGAGAGGGTACTTTTTTCACTTACAGGTGTTCTTTAAAGGGAGAAGCCGAAAGACGGCTCTTTCAGTGCTAGGTAATCTCGGGAAATGTAATAAATATATTCTCCTACCGCTTAGCTGATTTCTTCCTTTGGTCGAGTAATTTGAAGTCCATCAATTTCTGGGATCCGAATTACAGTAATGTTATCGTAATCTAGGCTGCGTACGTATGTACGCGTCGCCAGTGAGTTGGGCGCAGGGCGAGCCATTCAGTATGACATCACTGCTATGGCTTGCCTAGTTTCGGTGCTGGCGTCGAAAATAACCTTTGATCAGGCAGTGGGACCCTGAGCAGTGGGGAAAAAAATGAAATCTAGACTTACCTCCAGCCCAACATAGGCCACAAGGTCCCTCGGTGTCCTCCGGGTCCCCTCCGTGGACCCACTGGCGGCTCCCTAAACCTGGGGACTTTGGCTGAAGACGTGCATGTGGCACGTCCAGGCACCCAGCAAGTCGTCCGGCCTGTCGTCATATGGGTCCTGCACATGCGCAAGACCCTTATGTTGATGAACATGATGATGTGCCAGGTGCCTGGAAGGCACATGCGCAATTTTGGCCCATGTTGCGCAACTACCGGAGCTGCATACCTCCTAACATTTTGAGATGAGAAAGAGGGATACTTAAGCCCCACCCCTGATCACGCCCCCTGCCATACCCCTAGTCACACATACCTCAAAGATTTCATATGAAAAAATTTTTGTTTTAGAATTCAAACCACACTGGTCCTTTCTGTCCTGGTTCATTTTCCTTCATAATATTTTAAATTAGTAATATATTAATGTAAAGGATGGGAATAAAGTTTAGAGTCAAACATTTTTTTAGTAGATATATATATATATATACATAGAAAGGGGGAGCTATGGAGCTGCCAGTGGGACCATGGAGGGGACCCAGAAGTCACCGAGGGACCTGTGAGTGTGGGGGGGGGGGAAGAAAAACACCAGGTAAGTCCAGATTTCCTTCTTTCCCCTCTGCTTAGGGTCCATTTAATAATTCCTTTGAAAAGATAGTGATCAAGCAGTGAACAAAAATGGGTTCATTAGTCAATGGGTCAAATCAGTCAAACGGAGGAGGCCGACCACTGTGAAAACTAGCAGAGAAGGGGTTATCAATCAAGTCTCAATCGGTAAGGAAGGGGTAAATGTGCGTCAACCAGCACGGAAAGGGTTACCTACAGTCACGTGTTCGGGAGAGAAGTTAGCGGGATTTATCAGAGGACGGTGGGCGGGGTCAGAGCGATTTATGGCGGCCGCTGTGGACTATGGGAGTTGCAGTCTCCGTGCCGTGGCTTCGGGATTGGGTCCTGCTGCGGCCAATGGATTGCACCGCCTCCCAGAGGTGTGACGCTTAAGGGGGCGGGGTTGTCCAGGCAGAGATCAGAGCGGAGTGGGGAGAGCGCTGGATGCGGCACGGTGAGAAGAAGCTGCATGTATGGATATGTTTCTATTATCTACAGTGCTGAATGTATGTGTTGGTTGTATAACTGTATATACATGGAAGCTGTGCGCGGAGCTATGCGGTGCAGGGGAGCAGTGTGGCTGGGGATACGTGGTGCAGGGCTGCTGCAAGCACAGGGCTGTGTGGTACAGGGTGGGCTGCGCACCTGGGGCTTTGTGGTACAGGGTGGGTTCTTCGACCTGGGGGTGTGGGCTGCAAGGTGTGGGGTGTACTGTGTGCCTGGGGTTGCGTGGGGTGGGGTGGGCTGCGCGCCTGCGTGGTGCGTGGTGGGCTGCGTGCCTGGGGTTGCGCGGTGCGTGGTGGGCTGCGCGCCTGGGGTTGCGTGGTGGGCTGCGCGCCTGGGGTTGCGCGGTGCGGGGTGGGTTGCGTGCCTCGGGTTGCGCGGTGTGGGGTGGGCTGCGCGCCCGGGGTTGTGCGCGGGGTGTGCTGTGCAAGTGGGGTTGCGGGGTGTGCTGTGCGCCTGGGGTTGCGGGGTGTGCTGTGCGCCTGGGGTTGCGTGGTGTGGGGTGGGCTGTGCGTCTGGGGTTGCGCGGTGGGCTGCGCGCCTGGGGTTGCGCGGGGTGGGCTGCGCGCCCGGGGTTGTGTGTGGGGTGTGCTGTGTGCCCGGGGTTGCGCGGGGTGGGCTGTGCTGTGCGCCCGTGGTTGCGCGATGTGGTGCGGGCTGTGTGCCCGGGGTTGCGCAGTATGGGCTGGGGTGGGCTGTGCACCTGGATTTTTGCTGAGCGGGGTGGGCTGTGTGCCTGGGTTTACAAGGTGTGGGCTGTGCGCCCGGGTTTCCACGGTGTGGGCTGGACTGTGTGCACGGGGTCACATGATGTGGTCTAGTAGGCTGTGTGCCCTGGGGTCTCATGGCGTGGAGTCGGCTGGGTGGCACGAGGTAGGCTGTGCGCCTGGGGTTGTGCGGCACCGTCTATGGGCCTGGGGTTGCATGATGTGGGGCGCACAGCCCACCCTGTGCTCTCCCCTCACGCAGCCCACTTCTGCCACACAAACCCAGGCACAATGTGCCCCAGTAGTGCTGTGTAACGCTCAGGAACATTCTCTCCTAGAGCAGTCTATAAGAGAGAGCTGTGTTCCTGGGGGTTGTGTGACACTAGGAGGGAGCATTGTGCCCAGGATTTTTCTCTGGGTTGTGTGGCACTAGTGGGGTGGGGCCCAGAGTTTTCCCTGGTTTGTGTGGCACTAGTGGGGTGCAGTATGCCCAGAGTTGTGTAGCATGATGGGGCAGTGATGTCTCCACGATTGTGTGGTGGGGAGGGATCAATTCTGTAGATAAATCTTGGGTCCCTCCAAACAAAATGTTTTTTTTTTTTTTTTTTTAAAGGGTTCTCCCTCTGTGCACACCCCCTTACCTACAGTGACTACCATAACAATACCTGCATTGGAGAGGGTTCCTTGTAGGGTTGGCTGGGATTATCCTGCTTCCCCAAATAACTGCAGGGGTTATTAACTGAAGCAGTGTGTCAGGGGTATGCACTGTACAAGGATACTGAATTGCTATGTGATTTGACTGCTGATTGTCTAGGCACTGGAGTGGTTTTGAGGCGTGTTCTCTTTGGTTGGGGTGACAGCTGTGGTGGGACAGAGGTAGCACGGTTTGAGCTCTGGATGCGTGTGCAGCAAATACTAATGCTCGATTCCCCCAGTGTATTCCCTACACACTGCCACACTCTCTGATGTTTTGGGTGAGGAGTCAGTTCTGCAGTGTTGGTCTGGTTTAGGTCTGTAGATCTCTCGGTGCAGCATCATATGACTGCGCTGCAGCAAGTACTGTGGCTTGCTTCTGCAGATTGCATTGCTTCACTGAAGAGGTCTGGGTCCTGTAGGGGCTTGTGATGCAGTGTTGGGGAGGCCTTCTTTATTCCTCCTCACTCAGGGTGACCTTTGAAAGTGTCTGTGATTCTGGGTGACCCTTCCATGACTCGAGGTGTAGTATGATACACCTGGTTAAGTTGTGACACACGAGATGGTTTTTCTTCTTCAGACTAGTGCTTGGTGTCTCCTTGGCATTCTGATGTCATTCTACAATCTGATATGACACCTTTGTTGAGGTTTGCATTACAGAGGCATAACAAATCTATCCATGCTTGCTGTGGTTTTTTTTTTTTTTTTATGACTTGCTTATTGTATTTTAAGCTTGAACTTAAAGGGTTCACCTTTAGTTTCATTGTGCAGTATCGCCAATCATCTTTAGATATTTTCTTATGACTGGTCCTACCCAGCTCCGTCCCACAAAATGGTATCTTAGGCCTGGTGCACACCAAGCGGTTTTTGAAGCGATCCACAAACCGCTTCCACCTAGGAAAACACTTGGCTAATGTATTTCAACGGGATGGTGCACACCGGCGGTTTGCAGAAGCGTTTCTGCCTCAATGTAAAGTATAGGAAAAGCTCAAACCGCTCTGGAAGATGCTAGATCAGAGCGGTTTTCCAGGCGTTTTTGTTACAGAAGCTGTTCAGTAACAGCTTTTACTGTAACAATATTTGTAATCTACTACACAAAATGCGCTCCAAAAAACGCCAGGCATGTTTAGAAAACGTCTCTAAACATGCCTAGAATAGCTCTGAAATCTGCTCCAAAAACTTCTAGAATTTTGGTGTGCACTGGGCCAATCTCTGGATCCTCCCTCCTGCTGATTATGTTTTGGGAACTTTTACATGGAAGCATGGAGGCGTGGGGTACTATTCCAGTAGGCAGCTGTAGAGCCCTTAAGATGTAATAGAAAGTCTTGGATGGTTCTTGCTATGATGGGGGGCTGATTTGTGCAGATTCTGTCTTAGCTGTGGGTGGTTCCGACATCTTATACTCTGTGGGGCAATAAAGGTACGTCAGGCCCAGTGCACACCAAAACCGCTAGCAGATCCTCAAAACACTAAAGGTTTTTGGAGCAGATTTCAGAGCGATTCTAGGCATGTTTTGAAAGTTTTTCTAAACATAGCTAGCGTTTTTGGAGCATTTTTGTGTAGCAGATTACAAGTATTATTACAGTAAAGCTGTTACTGAACAGCTTATGTAACAAAAACGCTTGGAAAACCGCTCTGATCTAGCGTTTTCCAGAGCGGTTTGCGTTTTTCCTATACTTTGAGGCAGAAACGCTTTTGCAAACGTGCAGCAGGAGGCACGTTTGCGGTTTGCTAAAAAAACCTCAAGCCGCTGGTGTGCACCATCCTATTGAAATACATTAGCCAAGCGTTTTCACAGGCGGATGCAGTTGGCGAATCGGATGCTAAAACCGCTCGGTGTGCGCTGGGCCTCAAAGACCTGGGGAGTGGAGAATTGCACTTTGAGATCTGGGGGCAAGTGATCTGTCTACTTCCAGTATTTGCTTGTCTTATACCTACATATTTGCATATTTGTATTGCATCGTGTTGCATTCTTAATCGTATGTCTGTTTTGTTTTTTTTTCTTTTAAATCCTGTTTTATTGGGTTATGTAAAGGGAACATCTGGTTTGAAGCATTTTTGTTCCAGTGGACGTTTTTCTAAATGAAATTTTGGATATTTCCCCATTTGTTCATCATTTAGTCTTATTCCTGTCTTATGAAAATGTAGCTTAGTTAGGTTTTTATTTCTGTATGTATCCCTGTTTGAAAGGAGGCCCTGCAGGAGAGGGTGAGCTGAAACCCCAAATTTCCCAGGTTCCGCCAGGAGATAGGCATACATGCCCCATGGGAGGTGGGGGCTCAATAAGCATTTCCTGAATGAGTCTGTCAAATCTAGGAGCAAATATAAAGTATTGAAGAACTAGCTTGATGGCAGAAGAGAACTCAATGTAAAAGTTTTGAAGTGACCTTTGGTTGCTCGGCCTCTGGAATTGGCCGGAAATCCCATGATGGGACATTTGTTCTGGGGACAGTTACATTCCCTTTTGAGGAGACTTCTGTTAGGGCTGGTTCAGACGGGCGTTTTTGTGGCGTTTAACGCAGCGTTTCAGACGCAGCGTTTTTTGGGATCTACTGCCATCCCATGCAAGTGAATGGGAGCGTTTAGAGCTGGCTTTTGCAGGCTTTCATGAAAGCCTGGCAGTAGATCCCAGCGTTGCGTCTAGTCTCAAAAGCAACATGCTGCTTTCAGAGGCCGTAAACGCGAGGAAACAATAGCAGAGACCAGAACTGCTAGCCTTGAACACTTTTCAAAAGCTAGCTTTTAAACGCTGGCGTTTGAACGCAATGCCAAGAAAAAGCTCAGCAGACGCCCGTGTGAACCAGCCCTTACCGTCTCAACAAGGGCAGGCATGGCATTAAAACTTTGTTGGATCAGACATCTCCTCATTCTAGTAAAAAGAAAAAAAACCTTTTGGTTAAAGTATTGCTGCATGTCTTTGCTGGTGATTTGTGGGCCAAACACTTGATGTCCAATTTGACTTTGCATGCCAAGAGATGGAAAATGGAATTTAGCTGCCAGTCTGTCCAGCACAGGAGTCGGAAGGGAATTTTAAGCAGCTTTGTTGACAACAGAGAAACTCAAACGTTGGGTACCAGCTGTCATTTTTAGAGTACCTTGGAATTTTTTTCCAGTCCTGTTTCGGAGTCAGTACTATTTAGCTATATATTGTTTCCACCAATGGCTGACATAGAAGACCACTCTACCACTACGACTGAAGGAAACGGAGGTGCCAGTGTGCTTAATTGCAAGAAGTGCCAAACTTTGGAACTTTTTTCTTCTTTGTTAATGGAAATGCCTCCCTAAATTTTCCTGTTGGCTGCAGTCTTGTAGGCTGTACAGGCTGTCCAACTTTGCTTTACTGCTATCTACTATCTTTTGGTTAGATGGTCAGTGACATGCAAATAATTCCAACTACTACTCAAAGAAATGCAAATGGATTTCCATTAAGATGCATTTCCTGCCAGTTTCCCACAGGAAATAATCAGTCCAATTTCATTGGTCAGCCAGTTTCATTAACAAGAAAACAGTGGAAAGTCAACTTGGTCAGCTGGAAAGTCTAGTGCACACACCAGACCTTGGCTGAGATGAGCCGTCAGGGCTGTCTCTGCCAAACATCTACTGTTTCTTCTACAGCGCCCATAGCCTCCTCTAATGTGCCATGAGAGATCTTACTGGCAGATCGTCTTGGCCAAGGGCACTGTTCTCCTTCTCTCCATACAGTCCCATTGGTTGTCACGTTGTTGGGCTCACCCATAGCAACAGAACTCTTCTCCTCCGAATTGTCACCTGAGCCCTTCAACTTTTAGGCTCAGTTCACATGGGCTTCAGGGATGTCTTATTTAGCCAATACTAAATACTTTTCTACAACCGGGCAACAGAAAGTGTTTTTCTGTTCCTGTCGGTCAGTTGTCAAATTTTGAGCCCCCGGCCTATGGGGGCACGGAAGTGCCAATAGTAGATATAGATCAGGTGTAGCTTTTACACAAATGGAAAAGGCCGGTACCGTCGTTTTTTAAAGGACAACCGAGGTAACATGAGACATGTGTACGCGTATATACCGGTATACAGTCCCAAGCACACAAATAACTAGGCTGTGTTCCTTTTTATTCTTTTTCTGCCTGAAAGAGTTATAAAATCAGGTATGCAAGTGACCATTTCTGTCTGGCTCAGACTATAGCATAACCCTAATTGATAAGTAATTACAGCCATAAAATACTTTCCTGTAATGCTGCATACACACTTGAGATAAAAGTCTCTGGAAAATGAAAGATCACAGACCAATTTTACCCCATTCCATGTAGTATGAGAGCCATACCTTCACAGTCTTTTCTATGGAGCTGAACTCCCCATCAGATAAAATCTTTGCAAGATGCTGCACACAGAGATGCCCGTACACATTCAAAAGATCATTATCTGCAAAAGATCTCTTCCTGCAATAGATCCATTCCTGCAAAATGCATTTATAGTCTATGAGATCTGCAGATCACCATACACACCTTGTTTAACAGGCAATCATCTGCAGATCATCTGCAGATCAGATCCACCAGGATGGATTTTCAGATCTGCAGATGATTGCCAGATATGCAGATGAAGTCTGTTAAACAAGGTGTGTATGAGGATCTGCAGATCTCATAGACTATGAATGCATTTTGCAGGAATGGATCTATTGCAGGAAGAGATCGTTTGCAGATAATGATCTTTTGAGTGTGTACGGGCATCTTTGTGTGCAGCATCTTGCAAAGATTTTATCTGATGGGGAGTTTAGCTCCATAGAAAAGACTGTGTAGGTATGGCTCTCATACTACATGGAAGGGGGTAAAATTGGTCTGTGATCTTGCCTTTTCCAGAGACTTTTATCTCAAGTGTGTATGCAGCATTAGTAAATGGCTTCTGAGAGCAGAAAAGAGATGAAAAGAGTCAATAATTCAAAGATTTGGGCTCTGGCATACTTCAATGAAGGTCACTGAGCAAAGACCATGAAACAGTAAAAACTTAAAAACTAGATTTAAATATAAAAGAGAACTTATATCCAAAAAAGTCATTTTTAGGAGGAGGAAGGATACAATTGTTTTTCTCATCAGTTTATTTTCACCTCGGGTGTCCTTTAACCACCCTGGCGTTCTGATTAAATCGCCAGGGTGGCTGCGGGAGGGTTTTTTTTAAATAAAAAAAAAACACTATTTCATGCAGCCAACTGAAAGTTGGCTGCATGAAAGCCCACTAGAGGGCGCTCCGGAGGCGGTCTTCCGATCGCCTCCGGCGCCCAGAATAAACAAGGAAGGCCGCAATGAGCGGCCTTCCTTGTTTTGCTTATATCGTCGCCATAGCGACGAGCGGAGTGACGTCATCGACGTCAGCCGACGTCCTGACGTCAGCCACCTCCGATCCAGCCCTTAGCGCTGGCCGGAACTTTTTGTTCCGGCTACGCTGGGCTCAGGCGGCTGGGGGGACCCTCTTTCGCCGCTGCTCGCGGCGAATCGGCGGCGATCAGGCAGCACACGCGGCTGGCAAAGTGCCGGCTGCGTGTGCTGCTTTTTATTTGATTAAAATCGGCCCAGCAGGGCCTGAGCGGCGACCTCCGGCGGTGTTGGACGAGCTCAGCTCGTCCAGACCGCTCAGGTGGTTAAGAAGCGCTTTCATGCACTTGAATGGACATAGCTTGAACGCCGCAACAGCTTCATTTAACACTTGTGTGAACTGGTCCTTAGGGAGCATTGGCTAACACTAAAGAGAGTCTGAAGCGAGAATAAATCTAGCTTCAGACCTCATAGATAGCAGGGGCATGTGTGCCCCTGCTAAAACGCCGCTATCCCACGGCTTAACGGGGGTCCCTTTACCCCCAAATCCCCTCCGTACAGCGGGGGAGCGCTTCCTGGTTGGGGCAGGGCTAACCGCCGCAGCTCTGCCTCAAGCGTGTCTATCAGACGCGTACCTCCGCCTCTCCCCGCCCCCTCTCAGTCTTCCTTCACTGAGAGGGGCGGGGGAGAGGCGGCGATGCGTGTCTGATAGACGCGCTGAGAGGCAGGGCTGCAGCCGTTAGCCCTGCCTCCAGGAAGAGCAACATTTACGACCAAGTTGGTCGTTGATTTTGCAGGGGGGGGGGGGGGGGTTGGGGGTGAAGGGACCCCTGTTTAGCCGCGGGATAGCGGCGTATTAGCAGGGGCTCACATGCCCCTGCTAACTATGAGCTCTGAAGCGAGATTTATTCCGGCCCCATGAAAAGAATAAAATAATTTATACAGTATCACTCACACACACACTTTTAGTGCTTTTATGTAATAAAGATTTTTGGCCTCTCGTTTACATATTTGACTTGTTGGCTGCCTGGAGGGCAGTTCCTTTAGAAACGGTTTATATTAAAAGATCTGTGACTGATGTGCACCAAATTACTTCAATTGACTTAGCAAAGTTGTGTCAATGCCTTCTCTGCGACCTTCCTCCAAGCCTCAAGTTGTTTGTACCACCGAGAAATTTCAGTTTCTATTGTGAAACTGTTGCTGGAACATCGGTCTGGTACAACTGCTCTTCTCAGGAAGGGTGGAGGCTGTTTTTCCTCTGGACTGTCATAAAATATTTGTCTGCTATCCTCCCCTGTGTAAAATCCAAAGAAGTTTTGTGTTAGCCGGTAACCTTTTGTCTGACTGCTCAGAGCACTCTCTTCCAGAAAGGCGGAGTCCGTGCAACTTTTATAAAGTTATTGATAGTTCATAAAAAATTTGAGCACGCTTAAGTCTTCTCTCTCAGAGAATGTGATGGTGCTGGTGGATGGTGGGGAGGTAGCGAGACCCTCCCAAGCTGAGATCATTGTTTGGGATCTGTCAAGTTCTGTCTTTAGGGGCTCTCAGTGTTTCTGGTAGATGAGGGGAGAAATATTTGGGAGGGTTGGGGATGGAGAGATGTGTTTTTCATTTATTGCAGAATTCACAAGAGGCTGAAAAGGAGGCTTTGCTTCCTGCCCGCTGACTTGCTCATAAAGGAACGTATAGGCAAAGACCTTTGTGAGGCAGGGTGGATGAGTAATATGGAATTAAGGAGCTAGTTTAATCCAGCAACTAACTGGAATCCTTTTTTGTAACTACTTTCACTGATCTGTTAGGTGCTCACTTAAAGTTCTTAAAGTACTTCTTATTAGTGGTGGAGGGGTTGAAATAGGGCCACAGGCAGAATCTTCAAAAGTTCAGTTTTGTAAAAAGATCCTGTACATAAAGCAGAATAAAACTCTTGCACAGTACGCAATGACCAGTTTATATTTTACATATACAGTAGTTGTGAAGAAATCCACTGCTCTGTGCTCCTGTTTAGCCGAATCAGAGTGTCTAAGGCCTCGTTCACATCATACGCGCTTCCGTGCGCATTTGGAAGCGCGTATGATGTGCTGAAACGCAGGAACGGTACAAGGGCATAGACAGCCCTTCTACCATTCACATCTACTGCACTGCACAGCAGTATGATGCGCTAGGAAGCACTTGCTGCATGCATTTTGCCTGGAAGTGCAGAGCTGATCCCATCACTGTCAAGGGATGGGATGAGCAGGGCAGCGGCGCAGATGGCGTGCGATCCTATGCGCTGTGTTGGGATTGCACGGCCATCTGCTCTAGGTAGATGTGAACGAGGCCTAATTGTGGTTCTCATCAGTGAGGCCAGAAACCCACTCGGAGCGATTTTCTGAGTGTTTTGCGATACTCTTGCTAATATGCTATGGGTGTGATCCCACTTGAGCGATTTGATTTTATAAAAATCCCCCATAGCATTGCATTAGCAAGAGCTTTTTCAAATCACTAGCGCTTAGAAATCGCACCTAGTGGGTTTCTGGCCTAAGGCCTCGTTCACATCAGGGACGTTTCTGTGCGCTTTTCACAGCGCACTGCCCTGTGCGTTCAGCAAGGTATTGATTTTCCCATGTAATGTAGCTGTTTCACATCGCTGCGCTGAGCAGCATTACAAAAATGTAGGGTTGCATGCATTTCTCTGCGTTGAGCTGTAAAGCGCACATCAATGCAAGTGAATGGGTGCGCATTTTAAGCGCATAGAAGTGCATGTGTTTTTTACCCCTATTTGGGGAAAAAAATATAATTTTACATAGAAAAACAAAGCTTTATTAACTGCTACTGCTACATTAAGCAAAACGTGCCTTAAAGAAGCGCAACACACTAAAGCGTGCACAAGCGCATGCATTTTTACCATGCGCTTTCACACATTTCTCAGCGCAGCAGATGTGAACGAGGCCTAACTGTGAATAAACTGCAGGAGCTCTGTCTAGACAGCTCTCCCCAAACAGTGAACGCTGAGGCCTAACTCTTTCAGGGCTCTGCGCAGTGAAACCAACTAATAAACTTCAGGGGATTTTTTTTATCTTTTTTTTTTTTTTTTTTTTTTCCCTTCCATAAATTGTAGTGAATTTTTTTCCCCTCCCTCAATAAAGGTTATGGCAAATCTTTTACAGCAAAAGGGAAATTCTGAGTTTAGTTTCACTTTAAAGAGAAACCGTGACCAAGAATTGAACCAGGGCTGTGGAGTCGGTCTAAAAATCCTCCGACTCCTCGACTCCGACTCCTCTAATTTGCATATTACAATTTTGTTGATTAAAAGTATGTAACATGAAATTCGTCTCTTAACTGCCAACGCTTAGGAATTTTACAAGACAACTGAAGTGAGAAGGATATATAGACTACTATATTTATTCCCTTTAGACTAAAACTAGTCCTTGGTAAGAGTACTTGTAAAAGGTACAAACCGGAACAAAGAACATCTATCAGGCCCTAGGCAATGTAAGTGTGGGTACATGTAAGAATGATGTGCAGGTACTCTGCAGCAAAATGAGGAGATTGTAAACAGACAACACCTCTGTGTTCAGTGTGCACAGCATTCTCAGTGGATTCCCTGCAGCTCTGTGGGGAGTGCATATGTAGAGTATAGTACTACTGTGTAACAAAGTAAACCTGAGACAGATGAAATTAAAGTTTTATACATACCTGGGGCTTCCTCCAGCTGCCTTCAGGATAATCAGTCCCTCGTTGTACTCCTCCACCACCTGGATCTTCTGCTATGAGTCCAGGTACTTGAGCCAGTCAGGCATAGTGCGCATGCACACACTCCGCCGCCAGGAGCATACTACACCTTTGCAGCACTATTGCGCAGGTGCAGAATGTTCCTGGCTGTGGGAGCGGCATATTTGTATAATGAAAGAGTCCAAAGACTTATGAGGTTTTTAAAGGAACCGCATCATTCTTTATTTTTCCTAAGTACAACTTCTTCTCGATTGCAGTCGTGAAATTAAGACAAGTTATAAAGGAATCCAATTCACAGAACCAAGTTGTCTGACACATGTTTCGTGGTCAAAAGCCACTTCCTCAGAGGCACACGTATATACAAATATCAGGAATAGCTGGGATAGGACAACCTCAATCTGAAAGCTTGTAAAGACAAGTGTAGCACATAGATGTGCTCTCCGCAGTGTCAACATGCAAATATTTGTATAATCCAACATCAAATAATTTGCATTTCATTGACCTTTCCCTGCTGTTCAAACGCATTACATCAATTTAAATCAAATAAACATAAAATTTGAAATCTGAAGCCTCAGTTTGTAAGCAATTCAAAGCATAGATATGATTGAAGCAAAACCATTTTTAAAGCAGAACTCTAGTTACTGGTTTTGATTTACCTTCTGAAGAACATTAAAAAATAAAGAACCATAATGCCTTGGATACAAAGAGCTGGTCACTGTGGCACTCTGCCTGGCGGTGTACATGTAATTAAGACGCTAGGAAATTTGGGAGCAGGATGAAGCCGAAAAACTGCTCACCGTGCTCCTCCACTAGTCCCAGCGCCCCCCCCCCCCCCCCCTCCAGGTCACCTTGGCCTGTGGGGTAAAATGTAATTACAGCTATTGCTGGCATCTGAATTGCGCTGTTTCTATCGTAATTCGGGCGGCCATCTCTTTAGCTCGCAGCTGTGTCAGTCCTCTGCAGACACAGCTTATATGTAAAAACAGGATGTTAACCCTTTGTCTGCTTCAATGTAAGTAGAAACTCTGCAGATTTATTGCAGGAGTTCTGTAGGCTGTAACAAAGTACTGTTGCTTATCCTTACCTCAGCAGATCAGGGCAGCTCCATCCCTGGACGTGTTTAAATTAAGACTGAAAACCCACCTGTTCAGTTTGGCATTTACAGAAATATAACTTTTGTTGTGTGAATACTTCATCCTACTACCAATTACTGAATCTGTGAGAGCCTAAGCGCTTTGAGTCCTATGGGAGAAAAGCGCTCTAGAAATGTTATTGTATTGTATCCTTTAGAGCAGAGAGGAAGTTCTGAGTTCAGTTACACTTTAAAGTGGTGATTACAACTACTGACACCTTTCCACACTATCCAAAACTAAAATACCATAATGTTTGTTTTTTTCCCGTCTGGGTTTGGACTGTAATTTATTACTGCTGGGTACAGCGTTCATCCAGAACCCTCAGTCCCCGATACTGTACCTTATTGTTTCTGTTGTGGCTTGTAGCTCGCTAGCTGGAGATTTACTGCAGGCAGTGCCCCATTTTCTCTGTCCATTCACTGATGTCCTCCCAGCTGGGCAACACATCATGCTGGGCAGCTCTTTTGAAGTAAAGAGGTTGGAACTTTGATGTGTGTCCTGGGCTGAGCAGTTTCCACGCTCCCTGAGATGCGGTGTCGCCCTCTGCTCCTGGTTGACTTTTTGTTTTTTAATTATTTTGCGCCCCCCCCTTAGCTAGTGTTATGTTGCTGTGATACCTTTTTCATGCAGAAGTTTTACTTGCAGTTACCAGATGCAAAGCAGGTTATTAGAGAATGTATGAGAGTTCCGTCTGACGTCTTGCCGTGTTGTGTAGCCTGGAGCCTAATGCTTCTTACATGCAATGCAATTTCCAGTCCGATTGATGGTGATTTCCTGCATCTCCAGTCTGCTCCTGTTCGATAACTTGATCGACTGTAGTCAAAATAACAACCTAATAAAATTACCTATTGTTAATTTATAGATTGATTAGTCAGGGTTTGGCCATTGTATAGTCTTTTCTCTCCCTGATTTACATTCTGAAATGTATTACAGGTGGTGACATCTGCCAGGTGATCTTTACAGAATGTTCATTACTGTGTGTTCTATGCACAGACTAACCAGCAAGCTCATGGTGACCCAGAACTCATTGGGGTGTGTAAGGGACTACAATGGTCCTAAAAGCCCCCTTACGAAGATGTTAAGAAAAACTAAAGTTTGCTTTCCTAAAACAGAAAGAATTTGCGATAATTCAGGTTGGAGTGAGCTCGAGATGTCTGCCAGTGCAACACTGCTGAATATATGCAAATTAACCATTGTACCCTTAGAAGCTAAACACACCTCCAGAACCGCTGGAATGCAATGATGTGTCAGCTTGTTAATGCACAGAGGGAGATGCTGTATGTTTGGCAGTTAGAAAAAGATAGTTTCCCACAATGCAACAAGGTGCACAGACAGCAAATGGTCAGGACTAAGATCCTGACATCACACTGTGGGAGGGGTTTCACCACGATATCAGCCACACAGACCTCCCTGATCTATTGGAGGAAAGGTAAAGATTTCTCATGGAAAATGGGATATCTGCTACTGATTGGGATGAAGTTAAATCCTTGGTTACAGTTCTTTAAAGATTAGCTGTCAGCCATACATTCTAAAAAAAAAAAAAAAAAAAATTGTAAATAGAGTGAGTATTTATCTACTTATATAACACATGTATTGCACTATCCACATTTTGATTTTAGTGATTTTTCTACAGTAAAAAGAGAAAATCCTTCTTAGCATTTGCCATTTTAAGATTGGCTATTTTGAAGCCAAGCCTGATGTACTTTCCTCCCTTAGTCTCCTCTGCCTGATTTGCCTGCCCTTCACTATAGAAAGTGGGGAATGATCATTTATCAACAAGTAATAGAGATTTGAACTTTTGGATTGGCTGGTTAGCATCCCTATTACTTTGTTTACCAGATTAAAATGAAGAATTGATTTTATGTAGCATATTTGGAGTTCATAAATAAAATATATTGACTGTCTTTACTACAGTCGTTGTGTGTCTACTTGGAGGAGGTAAGTCCACCACTACTCTCTCTATTTACCAAGAATTTGGTTTTTAAAGAGAACCCGAGGTGGTTTGAAGAATATTATCTGCATACAGAGGCTGGATCTGCCTATACAGCCCAGCCTCTGTTGCTATCCCAAACCCCCCTAAGGTCCCCCTGCACTCTGCAATCCCTCGTAAATCACAGCCACGCTGCTGACAAACAGCTTGTCAGAACTGGCTGTGTTTATCTCTATAGTGTCAGTCTGCTGCTCTCCCCGCCTCCTGCAGAACTCCAGTCCCCGCCTGCATCCCTTCCCTCCCTGCTGATTGGAGGGAAGGGACGGGGGCAGCGACTGGAGCTATGCAGGAGACGGGGGAGCAGCTGAGACTGACACTACAGATGTAAACACAGCCTCACAGCATGGCTGTGATTTATGAGGGATTGCAGAGTGCAGGGGGACCTTAGTGGGGTTTGGGATAGCAACAGAGGCTGGGCTGTATAGGCAGATCCAGCCTCTGTATGCAGATAACATTCTTTAAACCCACCTCGGGTTCTCTTTAAAGGAGTTCCGAGGCCAAATCTAAAAAAAAAAAAAAAGATGGCTGCGCAGTCCGCATAACCGCGAGTGCAACTGCGCAGCTCTAGGGCCAGCCCCCCTGATCCACGCTACAGGAAACAGAGCTGCGCCGCCGCACTCGCAGCCATGCGAACTGCGCAGGCCGCGGCCAGGCAGGAGAGCCCAACCCGGGCCATGTGGTCGGTAGCCGTTCAGGGGGCTATTGAGCGGCGGGGACCCGGCGGAACGGCACAGAGGGCGAACGGCGTCCTCCGTGTCTTCCAAAGTGATGCAAGTATCTAAACTTTTTTTTTTTTTTTTTTTAAAGTTGGCCTCGGAAGTCCTTTAAGCTAATTTTAGCTTCCTTTTATCCTTTTGACGCCTCTGTTCTCCTGCATAATCCCTATTTGTTTACCAGATTAAAATAAAGAATTGATTTTATGCCCGACAGTTCCTCTTTAATGCAGTGCAGCTCTGTGGCAATAAACCCTCTACCGCTTCTGCACTGCCCCATCGCATGGAGGATTTCCAGTGTGTCTGATCACTTTCGATTTGCCCAAAATCATACGAAAGTGATTTATTAGGGCAATAGGCAGGGCAACAGACTCCCCAGAAATCATGACTAATTGTTCCAATATTTGTAGGATTGTTTGCTTGAGGAAAACCATAATTTTTACAAGGGTTTTTTTGTTTTTTGTTTACAAATGTTTATTTGTTTCAAAACAAATGGAAAAATGTCAAACTGCAAGAGTTTTCCATCCATGCAGCATTTTAATTGCTGTTCCTGTTGACCTTCCTAATTCCCTCCTCCTGTGGTATTCTGCTTTTGGTTTACAGAAAGCACTGGAGAGAGGGGGGCTGGGCTGTGTTTACTTTGTGTTGGGTTCACAAGTGTTAATCTGGATTTAAAGCATGACTGTGTATAGGGGAAGGGGTGGGGCTGCTGTTTACATGTCAAGGAGCTCCTAATCTCAGGTGATTGATTGGAAATTACTGTAAACACTGACTTTCCAACATGTCCCATCTGATTTGCAATCACTTTTTTTTTTCTTTCTTCCCATTAACTTGTACAAAAAAATCGATTGGAAATAGATCTGGCAGCAAATCTGTCAGAAAATTGCATAGTGTGTACCTAGCATTGAAGAAAGGGGCTTTTTTTTTTTTTTTTTTCCCTGGGGCTTTCTCCAGCCCTATAAGCATGGATGCGTCTCTCGCCACCCTCCGTTAAGCCGCTATCTTGTCCGGTAAGTGGCTCAATGACATCAGCAGGGGACCTTCTGCGCATGTGCGGACCTTTTCCGCAAGTGCAGAATGCCCTGGCTGACGTCACTCAGTCAGACTGAGCTGCATACCGGGGGTTCGATTGCGGCTGAACGGAGGATTTTGGGCGGATTGTGATGGACGCATCCGTGCTTATGGGGCCAAAGGAAGCCCCGGGTGAGAAAAAAAAACAGCCACTTTCTCAGTGGTTTAATTTACCTGGGACTTCCCCCAGCCCTCTGCAGATGTCCTGTGCCCATGCCTTGACAAACCGATCCTCCGGGTCCCCGCAGGCAGCTAGTTTTGTTTCCAGCAACTGGCCAGTCACAAGCGTCCCTTGATTACGCTCCCGTGGGAGTCTTGTTGCAGGTGTACTGCTCAGGACAGCAACGGGAGTGCAATCGAGGGCTACGCAAGCGCACTGGCCAATTGCCAAAAACAAAAACTAGCTGCCTGCGGGGAACCGGAGGAACGGTTTGTTCACAGCATGGGCACAGGACATCTGCAGAGGGCTGGGGAAAGCCCCAGGTAACTGAATCCTATTTTATTTTTCATTTGTTAGTCAGTTAATTCTTTTAAGGACTTACGAGCCCAAAATGTCTAAAAAAGCAAAGTACCTGTAAGCTGTTTATATGCACGGAGGACGCCGTCTGCGCCCTCCGTGCAGTTCCGCCGGGTCCCCTTCCTGAGATCGCCCCCCGCGCCGACCCCCACCCCCCAGGCCGGGTCGGGCTCTCGTGCCGCTCTCAATATGGCCGCTTCCATTGGCCGCGGCTGCGCAGTCCGCCTGGCCGCGAGTGCGGCTGCGCAGCTCTACGGCCAACCCCCCGAACCACGCACTGTAGCGTGGATCGGAGGGGTTGGCCGTAGAGCTGCGCAGCCGCACTCCGTGCATTTAAACAGCTTACAGGTACTTTGCTTTTTTAGACATTTTGGGCTCGTAAGTCCTTTAAGAAAGCAAACTTTTGTTCTTAACATCTTAGTAAGGGGGCTTTTAGGACCATTGTAGTCCCTTACACACTCCAATGAGTTCTGGGTCACCATGAGCTTGCTTGTTAGTCTGTACCTCTCGGTGTAACAAGCCCTACTGCATAGAGCCAAATTAATCCATGCCATGCACTGGTGAGGATCAAACAATCCGAAACAGTCTGTATGCATGTTGGATTATTATGGCTCTGTACAAATTAACAAGCTGACACATCATTGCATTCCAATGGTTCTGGAGGTGTGTTTAGCTTCTAAGGGTACAATGGTTAATTTGCATATATTCAGCAGTGATGCACTGGGAGATATCTCAAGCTCACTCCAACCTGAATTATCGCAAATGCTTTCTGTTTTTAAGAAAGCAAACTTTTGGCTTTTTTTTTTTTTTTAGTCAAGGTTTCCTTTGAGGAGAGAAGGAAATCATTTTCTTGGAATATGTTGGGAATTGTGGTGTTCATATATTTTTTTTTTTTTTCTCTCCTCCCTTTCTTTCCCCCTCATTTGGTCTCCACCCACAACCCACCAACAGTTCATTTCAAAGTCTGCGCCTCACTTTGTTTTTCCCTTTTTGGGATCTCTTCTGTTTCTGTCCTGCCAAAATCACTCTTCATCATCAGGCCTGGTGTTCAGATAATGGATCATGTATACACGACCTCACTTGGCTGGGCTAGAGTATACTTATACTTGCTATATATTTTACACGGACCGTTTTTACTTTTCTTCCTCTTGTTATTTCCTTAAGCCGTCCATCATACCAGTCACTCTCTCCAGCTGCAGGGTGGTGATTATTGAGAGGGGGGGCTGTGGCTGCAGGAAGGAAGTGGAGTTGACGGCAGATAGCTGGACTCGGGTTGATCTCCGCTGGGAGTTCTCATGATGACACACATTGTGGATTATTTTGAATGTAATGGAAAAACTGGCCTTTCCTTGGGCCATTCCCAGCTGGTTGCTGCGACCAAGAGAAATACAACCACTTTAAAGGGACTCCGAGCTCTACTTAAAAAGTAAAATAGTACTCACCAGGGGCTTTCTTTAGTCCAGCGCTGGTCGGGAGGCCCCACGACGGCGTCCTGGCTCCTCTCCTAGGCCCCGCTCCGGAATGGCTGGACGGCGTCAGCCCGGGCGACACTCGGCTGAGTGTCGGGCTCCTTCTTTCGCGTGTGACGCGGCTGACGTCACACGCCGGCCACCTCGCGTCATCACGCCGTACTGCCACGCCGGCCGCTGTAGAGCTCGGAGTCCCTTTAACTATTTTGTGTTTGCGTCATGATTTTTTTTTTTTTTTTTTTTTTTTTTTTTGTCTTGCTCTGCCTGTCCATTGTTTTCTTGATAGTTTAAAGCGCACACGCTGGACTGATGTCATCCTTAGAGGACCTGAGGTGAGGGGTATACAGAGGCTGCCATATTTATTTCCTTTAGTACACTACCAGTTTCCTGGCAGTCCTCCTGATCCTGTGTCTCTATGGCTACGTTTCCACTTTAGCGTGATATTTTCACCTGCAAAAAAATCATTCGATTTTTCTGCTTGGTGAAAATTTGCATGTACATTTTAATGCAAATCTTCATATGTGAAAATTCGCATTAGATATAACCTAATCTGCCTAGTAAGGGCTCTTTCACATTGGGGCAGATTTTCTGCGTTTCAACGCAACGGGTAAAGTTTGCGTTACCCAAGGTGAAATGAAAGTCCATAGACTTTCAGTTTAGCTTTCACATATAACGCAGCGTTTTTGTGCGTTGCGTTACACTGCACCCAGGCGCAGTTTTTTGGCCGACGCTAGCTTTATGCGTTACAATGTTAGTCAATGTAAAACACACACTATGCGCGTTTTTAATCCGTTAACGCAGGCAATCAGTCCCAGAATGCAACAGAGGAACAATGTAGAAAGTTGAAACTAAAAGGAAAACGCAGGTAATTTTTTTTTTCTATGTGCTGTATAAAACAGCATTGAAAACGGATTAAAAACGCACACTCACTGCAGTGCAACGCATATTAAAACGCATACAACAAAACGTATGCTTTGAGCGTTCTCCAACTCAAGCTCTGATGTGAAAGAGCCCTAACCGCTTAGTCATGATTGACAACTTCCTGTAACCATGGAACTAATGTGAATTTCCGCGCAAATAATGCAAAAATTTGTGTTGCCTATACAAAGCATTGTACAAGAATCGTATGCGATGTCTGAAAAAATGATGCAGAATCTCAGATTTTTTTCACGCATACGAAAATTCGCATTGAATGGAAACCGCTTCATTCACAACTATTAGTTGCAAAAGTAATGCAAATGTTCTGAGAGAAAAATCTGATACAAAACACATAAGTGGAAACCTAGCCTAATACTTTTAGTCATAGACCCAGAACAAACATACAGCAGATCAGGTACTCCGGTCTTAGTCGACTCGGGTTTTACTAGACTAGCCATATGCTTGTTCCAGAGTTTTGGCTCAATACATTTCAGCATCAAACCGCAGCATGCTTATTTATTTAAGTCTCCTCCGCTGTTGTGAATTCTGGCCACGTCCGGTTTGCCGTCAGAGCGCTGGTACCACGTGGCTCGGCACATGTTGGGAATGGCGCTAGCGGAGAGGTGAGACGTTAAAGCCTCATACACACGGTACAATTTTCCATCAGACCGACTGGTGATCTGATAAGAAATTGCATCGTGAGTAGATGTCCACATTGTTTGCGATCGATTTTGTGTGAAGTACCCAAAATTGATCAGACCCGTCGGAAATTATCAAATGGATCAGATGGAAATTTGTACCGGGTGTACCCAGCATGCACAGAGCTGGGGGTTTGGCATGTCCATTGATCACGATATCAAATGCCATTACTAAAGCATATCCAATCAAACCCTTGCGACTCATATTATTTTTCTCAAAGCCGGCCATCTATTTACTGGTATATTTCTTTTCCTTACTAATTTTTTCCTTCCCGAGGTGTAGTTCCTCAGGATCTGTTTGTCTGCAGGATATCCATGCGTGACGCAATATACAGCCAGCTGACTTTCTATAATGGAATAGACTGTCGTTTTTAATTCAATACAGGACCTGCGGCAATCAGATTATGAACTTTCAGTAGCTCATCATAATTTTTTTTAATAAAACATAATTGCGCCTGATAGGTCCACTTTTCATAACTGCACGGTAAGACTATTTGGATCCACCATTATCCTAATTATTTTAATGAAGCGATTATTTGGATAAGGGAGGGGGGGGGGCTAATTCTTGGCCAAAAGCCCCTCCCTGTTCTTCGGCCAGTATAGACTGCAGAAGTCGGTCATGTGGGCGCGTCGTCTAGCAGGTGGAATAAGAGAGTAAAGCTTAGCCGGACGGTACTAAGAAAAACAAAAAAATCTGTCATTAAAGTATTTTGCTGCTAACGAGCCTCATTTTAATCGTTCTTTTGATCTGCAGATTTTTGTTTGGCAGGAATGTGACTCTTGCAAATGAGGAAAGATTATGTAATTCCGCGTGCATTGTGTCACCGAGCGCTCGCTGCCGCCCCAAGCAATAATCTTTTGACATTTTGTTTGCGCAATGGCTTTCATGCCAGCGAGGGCCCTGGCAGGGGTCAGTTGTGAGCTGGAATCTGTTTGAAAAGCAGAAGGCTGAGGAATGGATGTTTTCTTGTTTACAATGTTTTGTAGGGTCTGCTGTGTTGCATATATGAAACAGATTCTAGAGTGCTTCAGGCTTGGCTCACACTAGACCTAAATACGGACCTCCTTTTCCAGAACTGTGACAAGCGAATAAATGGGCATGTTGACAGATTTTATATTATCTATAGGTTCAATTACGACATACCTGTTTTCAACGTGTGGGAGGCAGCAAAAAGAGTACATACATCCGCTAAGGTATCTACTCCAGGACTGCATCTTTTGTGTCTTCAGAGGACAAGACTCCTCCATAGGCACCTGCAGAGAGCTTGCATTAGTTACTCCTGTTTATAGCCTGAGGAAGCTGGTGAAATACCTGCGAAACATGTTGCACTTTTTTTTGAGTATGTAATAATGTTATTGACTGATACAAGACAATTTGAGTCTTCAGTGGGGAGGTAAGTCCACTACATCCCATTTTTAAACAGTTTAGTACATTTTTAATCTTTCTGTCACCGTTTTCAATTCAGTAAATACAGGTTCAGATGCACTATAAAGAGAACCTGTATCAAAGAAGAAACTTTCCTTAGTAGAGTGTAGCCACTGGATAGTCCACAGGCTTCCTGATCCATCCATGAGCCCACCAGTCCTGTGCTGGGTCCCATATCCGATTAGGTTTTGTGCGCCCCCCCCCCCCCCCCCCCTTTCCATGTATGAGCAGCACGCCTGTCCTGTAGCATGAAGCTGCTTGTCCACAAGCTGTTTTGTGGTGCGGTGCATGTGCGACCGTACTCACATGTGTAGTAGACTAGAGAAGGTAGCACAGTAACAAACAAGTAGAGGGTCCTGACCAGCAGCGGGGTAGGGTCAAGGAGGATATGGAAACTATAGGAACATCCAGGGGTTGCCCTCTTCTCGGGTAATTATCATATTTTTTTTTTCCTATGTTGCAGGTTTGCTTTAAAATGGACCTGAACTCAGAACTTCCTCTCTGCTCTAAAAGATAAGCAACAGCATAATAACCTTTACAATACTTTTTTTTTTTTTTTTTTTTTTTTTTTTTTTTTTACAGCTGATACAAATCCTGCAATAATTCTGCAGTGTAGTCTACTTCCTGCTTTCATGGCAGTAGACATAGGGATAACATCCTATGTTTCCAAATGATCTGCCATGGCAGTCAGCCGACGAATCAAATTACAGTTGTGATTAGTCACAGATGAGGGGGAATAAGACAGGCTAAGCTCTCTAAATACATACAGGATGCATTTCTCTAGGTTCTCCTTCTGTCCTGTGCAAGAGTTCGGGTCCACTTTAAGCCCACTGTACGTTCCTGTCAGACTAGGTGTTCCTGTGAGCTCCACCTGCCCCACACCAGTTTTTGGACCCCTCCAGGTACTGGCCGCTGCAGACGTGCAGTTTACAGTGGCGCAGAGGGATTAGACTGTGGTGGAGTCGTGCTCTGCAGCAGCTGAATGGAATTCTCAGCATTGCTCTCACAGATGAGACACTATTGGGTGTATTTTTATCTGCTGCAGTTTTTAGCCCCTGCGGGATTCCAGTTCTGTCCCGGCTAAGATTAGTCTGTCGTCGCCCTATACAGACCTCTTACCCTCGCTGAAACCCTGAGCAGATGACAAGCAGAGGAGTCCAAAGCTTACGTGTACATGCTGGACTATACTATGCCGCGACGGCTGATAAGCATCACCTTGGGTGAAAATCTAGTGTGTGTACAGTAGCCCCCCACCTTAGCCAGGTGGCGTCTGTAAGCAGTGTCTCCAAAACTGTTGCTTGATAGTATTGCTAATGATTCTATCAGATGAGGTTAATGGCACATCTCTGCGTAGCTTTAGCTGTGTGTGTGTGTGTGTGTGTGTGTGTGTGTGTGTGTGTGTGTGTGTGTGTGTGTGTGTGTGTGTGTGTGTGTGTGTGTGTGTGTGTGTGTGTGTGTGTGTGTGTGTGTGTGTGTGTGTGTGTGTGTGTGTGTGTGTGGGATAAGAGTTTAGCTGTAATAAATGGCCACATTATCGGGATTCCAGTGCTGTCCTGTGAGACAGTGCAGATGATAGCAGGCGAGGTGTTTTCTGGCTTCTCTCCGCTGACTCAGCTCTCCTGTCATTATTAAGCTGTATTAAAGTGCTGCTAGAATTTCCAGAGAACTTCTCAGAGCACAGCAGAGTCAGAGGGCGGTGTAATGGCCCATACTCACGGGCTACAATTGTCGCCGCAACACGCGGCGCGCGTGTTGTGGCGACAGGTCGCCCATGAGTATGCGCCGTTGCACGGGTGCGCACCCTGAACTGTCGCCCGTCGCTGATGTCGCCAGGCAATTGAACTGCTCAATCGCCTGGCGACAGTCGCCGCTGCAACTCCGCCGCAACTGTCGCTAGTCCGCGTGAGTACGCGGACTAGCGACAGCAACCTCCATTGAAGTATTCGGAGCTTCCGCGGGGGGAGGAGGAACGTCGGCGACAGCTTCCGTCGTGCCGCTGGTCCCTCTTCCGTGTGTGTACGCGGAGGGACCTTGCGAGGAGCTTTCGCCGGCCTGTCGCTCACACGCTCACGTGTGCTGGCGACAGGCCCTAAAAGTTGCCGTGAGTATGGGCCATAACACTGCGAAGCGCAGAAACGTTGTTTTCCCAGATTTCTGCTGCTACTGTAGGTTCAGTCAATGCTCTTAAAAAATATAGATTTGTTTACCAATTACCTGGCAGACAGCTGAGGGGTCAAATTACAACTTGTTATTAGTCACAGATGAGAGGGAATTAGAAACGCTGCACTCTCTAAACACATACAGGGTGCATTTCTCTGTTTTCCTTCTGTCCTGTGCAAGAGTTCAGGTCCACTTTAATGTATGTAAGTACAGTGCTCGGATGCCATCTCTAAAGTGGACCTTTACTCTTGCACAGGACAGAAGGAAAACCTAGAGAAATGCACCCTGTATGTTTTGAGAGTTTAGCCTATGTAATTCACCCTCTTTTGTCACTAATCACCACCATAATTTGATCTCTCAGCTGTGCCAGCTCAGGAATGCCCTGGCAGGGCAGCTAATTTTTAAACATAGGATGTTAACCCTGTGTCTGCTTCTATGAAAGCAGGAAGTAGACCAGGGGTCCCCAAACGTTTTGGGTTGAGGGCCGGGTCAACATACTTCAGTCTGCTGGGGGCTGTAATATACATAAAATGATGTAGAAGTCTTTGCGGGCCAGACAGTGAAGCATACCCAGGTGACAATCTGCAGTCCAATTGGACAGCAGTATCACCTGATGTGGAATGTGATTGGAAACCAGCAAATTACTGCCTTCTGGCTTCCATGTGGATGGGTGGTGCCAGCACTGCTATTCTATATGCAGACCACCAATATTTTAAAGAGAACCCGAGGTGGGTTTGAAGAATATTATCTGCATACAGAGGATGGATCTGCCTATACAGCCCAGCCTCTGTTGCTATCCCAAACCCCCCCTAAGGTCCCCCTGCACTCTGCAATCCCTCATAAATCACAGCCACGCTGCTGACAAACAGCTTGTCAGAGCTGGCTGTGTTTATCTCTATAGTGTCAGTCTGCTGCTCTCCCCGCCTCCTGCAGAACTCTAGTCCCCGCCTGCATCCTTTCCCTCCCTGCTGATTGGAGGGAAGGGGCGGGGGCAGGGACCGGAGCTATGCAGGAGGCGGGGGAGCAGCTGAGACAGACACTACAGATGTAAACACAGCCTCACAGCATGGCTGTGATTTGAGGGATTGCAGAGTGCAGAGGGACCTTAGTGGGGTTTGGGATAGCAACAGAGGCTGGGCTGTATAGGCAGATCCAGCCTCTGTATGCAGATAACATTCTTTAAACACACCTCGGGTTCTCTTTAAAGATTTCGCTGACTGCATCTATAAGTAATACAATATGTGGGTGGGGGCCAGTAAAGCCCTCAGGGCTGCATTCGGCCTGCTGGCCTTAGTTTGAGGACCACTGAAGTAGCCAAACTGCAGATTTATTGCAGGATTTGTATCAGCTGTAACAAGTTTTTTTTTTTTTTTCTTTAAAGGTTATTTTGCTGTTGTGTATCTTTTAGAGCAGAGAGCAAGTTCTGAGTTCAGGTCCTCTACAAGGCCCATACACAGGTTAGATAAAAGTTGTTTGAGGCTGCCGATTATCTGGCGTGTGTACAGCAGCACCTGACTGCCACCTGGCTAGCGATCTGCCAGATGAGAGCGACTTTATTCACCCTGCTCATCCTGCCCATGTGTCTGTGTTTCTCTCATCTGCTGCTCTGTGTCCCTGTGGCCTGTAAGCTTTGGTCGGCTGTCTTCTGCCTGTGTGTACCTCTCGCGCGCTCCTTTTTCTCTCTCTCATCTGGCTGTATCTGCCTTTGTGTGTGTCTTGGTGTCCCCACTCAGCAGATATGGTACAGCCCTGGATTGCTGGTCAGTTGTCAGCACAGATCTTCCCTGTTATCTCGGGGCAGCACACGTGGCTGCACTGCCTCTGCCAGGGGGACATTAGCTGAGCTCAGCCCAGGAATGGAAAGTCTTGGAAAGCGGTCCTGGCAGCTGCCTGGCTATACGATGCTGTTTGGAAAATCATTATGTGGCTGCAGGTTCTGCATTCTTCTGGTTTCACAGTTCTGCAGAGAAATGAGCATCTATCACTGTTCGCTATCTGCTGCTTGGGAGGCCCCCAAGGTGCCAGAAGAAAGGCAATTTTCTTTTTTTTCTTTATATCTTTTTCCTTCCCACATTTCAAATTCTTCAGCTAATCCCTATATAATGATTATTCTTTAACTTGCCACTCCAGGCACAAGCGGTCTTCACTCAGACTTTTGAAAGCGCTAGTGTAATGAAACCCTATGGGCCTGTTCTTACTTGGGCGATTTCCCTCTATGATTGAATTTGATTCCTCCATATATTTTTATTTTTCTCTAGGCTGCAGAAAATTGCATAATTTTGCATCTCGTTGAGTTTGGCAGCTCCGCCCACAAATCCCACTGTTAACTGCTTCAGTGGGGCTTCTTCATGTCACATACCCAACCTGCATAGTGGGAGACATGGCAGTGCTTTCAAACAAAACGTATACCTGAATGATTTATCTGCATTGATGTGCAGAGCTCCAGGAACTGGACTAAATTACACAACTAGCACTCACTACAGGCAAAGGGGGGTGTTCGCTTCAGTGATAATGTGTGCACAAATTATGACCTAATAGACTTCCCCACGGCAGTGACGTACCCCCTTGGGGAAGACCTAACACTAATCAAAGGATAAAAACATACCCAACCTGACGCTGTCAGTGTGCCCGTTCTTTAAAGGACACCTGCACTGAGAGGGATATGGAGGATGCCATATTTCACAACCCCCCCCCCCCCCCCCCCAGAAAAAAAACCAGTTGCCTGGCTGCTCTGCTGATCTTGTCTCTAATGCTAGGTACACACCATACAATTTTGTGTTAGATGGTTCGATAGATAATTTCCGACATGTCTGATTTTTACTTTTGATCACTTTTCTGATAGATTTCGCATAGAAGTGAATGGAAATAGATAAGAAAAGATAACAATCGAATTGGAAAGGAATCGGAAATCGATCAGACGGAAAATCGACCCAAAAAAAGCATCGTGTGTACCCAGCATAATACTTATAGCCCTAGACCATGAATAAGCATGCAGCTCAGGTGCTCACACTGAAGTCTGACTGCATTTACCTTGTGTGTGATTCAGACACTACTGCAGTGAAAGTTTAAACAATAGCAGTTGACTGGCTGTCCTTCTAAAGTGAATAGAAAGTGGGGAAAAAGACAAAACAGATACTTAGAGACTTTTTTTTTTTTTTTTTTTTTCTTCACTAACCCTGGGCTTACTCCGGCCTGATAAGCATGGATGTGTCCCTCACCATCCTCCTGAGTGCCTCCACGTTAAGGCTCATACACGAGCCACAGCAGTGGCTCGAGCCATAAAAAAAAAGACAGCCGTACACACGGCGCACAGAGGGGCACAGATTCGGCGAAAGCTGTCGCCGAAGGTTCCTCCATGCCCCTCTAAAACCACCCCCCCCCCCCCAAGCTGGAAGCTCCATACATTGTGTATGGAGTTGCTGTCGCTAGTCCGCATACACACGGTCGGACTAGCGACAGTTGCGTTGATGTTGCAGCGACGAGTGACTGTTCGGTGTGCGCGCCTCATACACACGGACGTGCCACCTGGTTGCGGCGACAGTCGTAGCCCATGTGTATAGGCCATTAAGCCGCAGTCTACGGTATTACGCTCATTGACGTCAGCGGGTGCCTTCTGTGTATGCGCGGACCTTTTGCACAAGCGCAGAAGACCCCGGCCGGCGTCACTCAGTCAGACTGAGCCGGTTTATTGCTGCTGAATAAAGGATTGCGTGGGGACTGCGGGAGGATGGCGAGGGACGCATCCGTGCTTATGGGGCGGGAGGAATCCCCGGGTAAATAAAAAAAAAAAAAACGCCCACTTGACTGAGTTTTTTTTTTTTTATAGTGGATCCGAGAAACTTTTACTCATTGCAGAATTGAGTTCCCTTCATATAGGTTATAGGGCATTCCTCAAGCCAAATAATTTTTGTTTGTTTGTTTTATACTCTAATTCCCTATAAACTAAACAAGCCTCACCCACAGCTTGGCACTCACTCTTGTACTAAGGGCTTATGGGAGCTAAATCTGGGCAGGAGGAGGAGGAGGTTACTAGCCAGAGATTTCAGAGGCGGAGGGGGGAGGTTGTAGGCTGAGATGCTATCAGCTTGCCTGTGTAATGTGACAAACAGAACATGGCTGACCTCGTTGTATAGCCCAATCTACACGATTTGATTACGATTCTATTTACGATCCGATTAAATCCGACATGTCCGATCTGGATTCGATTTGCCATTGCAAAACAATGGCAAATTGAATCGAATCCCAATCGGATGTGTCAGATTTAATCGGATCGTAAATAGAATCGTAATCAAATCGCACAAAGAATCGTATCGTGTAGATTGGGCTTATCACAGGAATAAATAATCCTAAACCGTTAAAGCTGTTTGCAGCTAGATTTGCTGTGTAAACTATCTAAACTTCAGATAAGATATATAGACAAGTTAATTGTTATAGTTTTTCATCTCGGATCCGCTTTAAGGAGTGGGAAAGCTTTGGGTCCTATAGAGCCTTCCTGTTACACTCCCGCTCCCCGCGTTCTAACAATATCACCCCAGTTTGAATCTCTTCACCGTGGGAGTCTTCAGGAGCCCGGGTCCTCCTGAACATGGGTACCTCTGTCCTGCGCATGCGGGAGCCCGGTGCCTCTGTACAGCGCATGCGGAAGCAGTAGCTGGCACATTTCGGAGCCACCTGATATTTTGTGCGCTAGATAGGGCGCTTGCACGTGTGTAGTACAGAGCGGCCCGTCAGCCCGAGTGCTTCCGAAGACAGCAGAAGTCTCCTCAACCTGGAAAAGAGCAGTCCACGACCAATTGGTTATGGGCTGCTAACTGGGGAGCCTGTGGGGGAATGCAGACATCGAGAGGAGAACGGGAAGTCCCATTAGAACCTAGAACCTAGAGCCTTCCCTCTCCTTGGGTGAGTATTTGTTTATTTTTAAAAACACCCTTGAAAAAGGAAATAAATATAGCAGTCTCCATATCCCTTTCACTTTAGGTTCTCTTTAAAGACCGTGCTGCATTTTGTTTTTCTTCAGAGATGGGTTTGTAGTGTAGTGTGTTGCTGCTGCAGTGTGTTCTTGCTGCGCTCCTATCGGGGTCCTCCTCCTCTTGTGTGGCGGAGGTTTGGCGCTCTGCCGTCACAGCTTGTGGGAATTGGAGAGGCGTTTGCTGATGTCATCCATACACATAATTGAAAACAAATAGGCAGATTCTCTTTTGAGGCGGGCGCGGTATCGGCAGCACTTGCTGAAGACGTGTTTTATAGTAATTATGTGGGAAGAGCAGCTCTTCCAACGCGTAAATGTCTCCAGCTAACACATTCTGCAGTGGTTGGATACAGGACTGTGGAGTTGGAGTTGGAGTGATTTTGGGTGCCTGGAGTGGAGTTGGTGGTGTCATAAACTGAGGAGTCGGATGATTTTTGTACCAAATCCACAGCCCTGGTTTTATATACACCACCCACGCCTCCGTATAGGGAGCTCTTCTTGGTAGTTACAGTAAATCATTATACGCCTTAATTTTTGATTGGCCCTGAAGGTACAATCTCCTTAATGATTGGTCAGTTCGGGTGCTTTTAAAGTGGACCTGAACTCAAAACTTCCTCTCTACTCTAAAAGCAACAGCATAATAACCTTTTAAGAAAAACATTTGCTACAGCTAATACAAATCCTGCAATAAATCTGCTGTCTACTTCCTGCTTTCGTGGAAGCAGACCTGGGGTTTAAATCCTGTGCTTACAAATTATCTTCTGCTAAGGCAGACAGTTGAGAGATCAAATTACACTTAGTCAGACGAGAGGGAATAAGATAGACTAAACTCTCTAAATGCATACATTTTGCATTTCTCAGTTTTCCTTCTGTCTTGTGCAAGAGTTCAGGTCCACTTTAATGGTGCAAATCTATGTTCGGTTGTCCCAAATTTTAGAATGATTCTTTTATTTTTGATTGGACCACTTATCATTTTCTTCTTCATTGGTGGGGAATTGGATTTTCAATAGAATATTTTTAATTGCTAAATAAAGTAATAAAGGTATGGGTTGTGGCCTGGAATGTAGCTGTCACAGGTGACACATATAGTCCGTGTTGGTGCATTGCATTATTTTGCTTCACTCCTGGTGAGTCGTGACTTTGGGTCTGTTTAGTGGTTTGTGCTTGGCAACAAGATAAAGGAAGCAGTCAGGCAGCATCTCGTCACATCAGGGCAAACACAATATTGGTAAATAGTAACCGTTTTCCCAGAAGTCTCTCTGCTCCTAGCTTATCTGGTCCGGCCTGCACATAGGGAATCTGTCAGCCTGGCTGAGAAACTTCAGGTGGAAGTATGATCAGTCACATGGGCTGAAGTTTAGGTCCAGGGTGGGATCCTAGAAGAAATTCCCTTGCTCCTGATTGGTTCTCTTATCTCTCAGCGGTTCATGTGGCGAGATCTTTGTTCCCAGCTCTGCACATGCACACTGCCTGCTGTGATTGTTGGGGCCCTTTCACATGGGTGGCTGTGCTGCACATTTGCCGAGCAGTTCAGTCTGCCGCCCGTCGGTGCAATTCAAATGCAGCTGAATTGCAGCGGTACCACGCGTGTCAAGTGTTGATACATGGCAGCGTTACTGGGCGGCGCTCAGATTTTACTCCGTGGGGGAGCCGCCTGTACAGCGCTGGTACAGAGTGCTAACAAATTCCAGGCCGGTTCAGGAGATCAGCTGACAGGCGGGGACTTCACCGCTTGTCAGCTGGCCATGTGAAAGGGCCCTTAGACCTCATTCATATCTTGACACACAGATGACCGTACTATCGCACAGCATCCGCACTGCTGAGCCCATTGACTACAATGAATGGGTCAGCACTGCGCTTGTGCACAGACCGCATGCAGCAGTACGGTAGCGCATCTGCATCGTACTATTGTGCTGTCTATGCCCTTCTGCCGTTCTTGCGTGTTGCACATCATATGTGCTTCCAAATCTCACGGAAGTGCTTATGATGTGAACGAGATCTTACTAGGATTGGCGCAGCAGGTGCGCATCACTGGGAACTATTCTACCGGTTTGTATCTCGTGGACCGTTTTAGTATTTTCAGCCTGAATGGAAATTTTAAAGCAAAACTGTGGGGAAGAAAAATGGTTAGATACATCAGTAGAGGGAAGCCATCCCCCATTGTCCCTCCACACTCCCGCTGCTGGCTGGGACCCCCTTCTTATTCACAAGTGTGGCCCCTGCTGTACCATGGAGCTGCTTGTGCATGAAGGAACAAGCCATGCACAAGCGGCTCCAGGCTACTGTGCAGGCGTAGGCCACACTTGCGCCCACGCAATGCAGCCACACTTTTACATGGAGGAAGCATATTCGGGAGAACATTTGCCATACCCTTGTCGAATGAGTTCAGAGGTTCCCAGCGCCGGTTTGGCTGCACCAGGAGGGTCTGAGAAACCTCAGGACTAACCAAAGGCTTCTCATGACTTGGGTAAGTCTTCAATTTTATTTGTTTTTTTTTTGGGGGGGGGGGGGCTTCAGGAACCCTTAAATGCAAGTTGTAGGGCTACTGGGAATCAGGCCAGTCAAATGAACCTCCTGTAATTTTTCCAGGGGGGTTCCTCCCACACTCTAAAAAAAGTACAGATAAGTTGATAGGCTTCCCCCTAAATTGGCCCTAGACTACAATGGACACATGACTATGGTACGGACTATGGGGGGAGGTGGAGGGGTTCCTTCCCACATCCTCAAAGTGCAGCTAATTGGCTTCCCCCTAAATTGGCCTCAATTCACTAAGCGGTTTAGACTAGTCTACAGATGGTTTTTAGTCTACTGATGGTTTGGTGTAAAGTTTTAGACCTGTTTTTAGACCTGGTCTAACATTCAGTAATTACACAATTCACAAAGGCATACAAGGGGTAACCACGCCCACTTTTTCTGACAGATTAGACCAGCTGATTTCTGTCGGTAAAGTCTGTGAGGTATTTTAGATGTGAGGATGGAACCTTTTGAGTTAATTATGCAGGAGTTTAATTGTATGCAGAGGAGAGCTCATCAGAGGAGAAGGATGTCAGTCATAGCTACTCGTTTGTGAATTGCATCTTTTGATCATTTCCCCTGCTTTGCTGACTTAATTACCAAATGGTTTAGACCAGGTCTAAAAAAAACAGGTCTAAAACATTTGGCAATAGTGAATTCCCCTTTGATGCAACTGCAAACCATCAGACTAAAACCATCAATAGACTAGTCTAAACTGCTTAGTGAATTGAGGTCCTTGTCCCTAGACTACGGTGGAGATGTTACTATGGTAGGGACACTAGACTACTTCTGGGAATACACCATGCAGTTTCCCGTCAGATGGGTCGATGGATAATTTCCGACAAATCAATACTCTGTTCGGTGCAAATATAAATACTAACTACGGTAAAGGTACCCATACACTGGCTCGAATTCCTGCCGATCATATTGACCAAATCTGCTGTGAAATCGGTAACACAAACGCTGACCGATTGCCATGTGACATCGGTCAATTCAGTCAATCTGTCCCAACAGAAATTTTTGTTCGATCAGTAGCGCATCGCTAGCGGCGTTTGATTCGGCAACGACAGATGCAGCAATAACATCACCTGTCTGGCCGGCACAAGTCCCGGGTCCGTGCTGTCACTTTTGGCTGGCGTGCTTCTCCATGTCCTCTTCACTTCCTGTCGTGTTCTGTGACAAGCCGAAGTTCAATCAGTAGAGCGCCCTCTACTGTTTAAACTTCTGCTTGCCACAGGATGAAACAGGAAGTGAAGAGGACATGGGGGACGCCGAAAGAAGTGACCGCACGGATCCTGGGGACTCGCGGCGGCCGGACAGGTGATGTTGCTGCTGGCTGGGGGAGCAGGAATGACCTGGGGGCGGCACTGGCAGCTCCACAGGTTTTGATTTTGTGCTGAAATTGCTTCAAATCTCTGTGCAGTGTATGGGCAGCCAGTAGATCTCTCTCTGATCCAATCTGATCATAGAGAGCTCTATCTGTTGGTTGATCTGGTGGCTATCGACCATTGTATGGCCACCCTATTAATAACTCTAGTCGCACAGGCAGAAAAACCACACACAATTTTACATTTTTTTTTTCTTCTTTTTTTTATTGCGTTTAAAATTTCCTATGTTCCCAGATGGGAAATTTTCATTAACCACCCTGGCGTTCTGATTAAATCGCCAGGGTGGCTGCGGGAGGGTTTTTTTTAAATAAAAAAAAAACTATTTCATGCAGCCAACTGAAAGTTGGCTGCATGAAAGCCCACTAGAGGGCGCTCCGGAGGCGATCTTCCGATCGCCTCCGGCGCCCAGAATAAACAAGGAAGGCCGCAATGAGCGGCCTTCCTTGTTTTGCTTATATCGTCGCCATAGCGACGAGCGGAGTGACGTCATCGACGTCAGCCGACGTCGTGACGTCAGCCGCCTCCGATCCAGCCCTTAGCGCTGGCCGGAACTTTTTGTTCCGGCTGCGCAGGGCTCAGGCGGCTAGGGGGGCCCTCTTTCGCCGCTGCTCGCGGCGAATCGCCGCAGAGCGGCGGCGATCAGGCAGCACACGCGGCTGGCAAAGTGCCGGCTGCGTGTGCTGCTTTTTATTTCATCAAAATCGGCCCAGCAGGGCCTGAGCGGCAGCCGCTGGCGGTGTTGGACGAGCTGAGCTCGTCCAGACCGCTCAGCTGGTTAATGTGCAGCCGTTGTGGCCTTGTCGGGACACACCTGTGATCTGTGTGGCTGTTTGGTGATTAGGCGTTTTGGACATGCTTATCAGTGTTGCCGTTTGTGTGTTCTGTGTGTTAACGTGTTTGTTTAGGCATTGAGTATGATGTGTGCTCGGTACAGCTCAATAGTCAGGCCTGACGGGCGAGGTGTAACTATGTCTATGTAGGATAAGCCATGTATTGGCTGTATTCTGCGCTCAAGTCTCCAGGCGGCGATTTCTCTTGTACGCGTTGCTGACCACCTCTGAGTGTTCCAGTCACCACAATATGTTATAAAGGCGAGCGTGACGGCTGCATGTGACCCCCCCCACACACACTTGGACCTGCCCCCATAATGTGCCACCCCAGTATGGTAGCCAGATATGCCCCACTCCCTCACCCACCTTCCCTGTATGGTAGCCAGCTATAGGTGTCCCCAGTATAGGTAGCCAGCTATAGGTGTCCCCAGTATAGGTAGCCAGCTATAGGTGTCCCCAGTATAGGTAGCCAGCTATAGGTGTCCCCAGTATAGGTAGCCAGGTTGAGGGGGGCGAGGGACGAAGCAGTGCGCGTACGAACAGTGACTAAGGGGGTAATCGGATACTCACATTGCCGGGATCCATTGCCACACCTACTACTTCATGTCCTAGGTTTCCATTTCACAGTAACAGCGCCCCCTAGTGGGTGTTGTTATGCGATGGAATCCAAGAACAGGAAGTAGTACATGCAGCACGTGGATTCCGGCAATGTAAGTATCTGATACTCAATACCCGCTCAGCCGCTCTATGCGCCAGCTGCTGCAATTTCTTCCTATGTGCATAAAACTCTAACGAACATTCCGTACAGATCACCTGACAGAACTAACAATGTTGCCACCTGTGATACATTTCAGACTGTAAATCAGGAAGAGTTGAGATTCTACAATGGCAAAATTGACTAAATTTTCTATAAATGAATATTGTAAAAATAATGCATTTTATTCATCATTATTGGCTGTAGTTCTGCTTTTAACTGTTTTTGTAGTTTTATAGCCTTCTTTCATGATCCTGGTTTAGTATCTTTTGTGTGTATTCAGATTGTGCTCAGCCTTCAAACATATTAATATTCCAAACTATTTTCATAGTATTGTCACTTCTGCCACTTGAGCAACTGATAGATTACACACAGTGTACTCTTATGCAGTAATCGCTTGGGAAAGTTCTCTGTAACAACCACGTAGTTTTCCTGTTGTGATAAGAACAAACCTTGCAGGCCGAGAGCGTCAGCTTGTTTGTACAGCGCCACAGGTTCTTGAGGAGTTCAGTTATATAGAGATGTATTGTTGTAGTTCCTGGAAGCCTTTCTTAAAGCACCAGTTCAGGCAGGTGGTGGTAGGTTTTATTTAAAGGGAATCTGAACACTTGCACAGGGCAAAAGGAAAACATGCAAAAATTCAACCTGCATGTATTTAGAGAGTTTATCCTGGTCTGATTCCCCCTCATCTGTGTCTAAGCACCACCATAATTTGATCTCTCAGCTGTGTCAGCCTGCTGCCTCGGCATAGCAGTCAATTTGTAAACACCGGATGTTAACCCTATGGCTGCTTTCATGAAGGCAGGGAGTAGACACACTGCAGATATATTGCAGGATTCGTATCAGCTGTAACAAATATTTTTCTGCAAAGGTTATTATGCTCTTGCGTATCTTTTAGAATAGAGAGGATGTTCTGAGTTCAGGTCCTCTGTAACACAGTTAAAAAGAGGAATACACAATCTTGTGAAGATGTAACTCTTTATGAAAGTCTATCCTGCTCCACCAATTCATGGGTTGTCCTCTTTTTAGCAACCTCCAGTTATTTGCTTACGCACAGTCAGTCTGAAACATGCCCCCTACCAGGACAACTGAAGCAAGAGCGTTATGGAGGCGGGACATATTTATTTCGTTTCAAGCAATACTAGTTGCCTGGCTATCCTGCTGATCTGCCTCTAATCCTTTCATTGACTCTGAACAAGCATACAGATCAGGTGTTTCTGACATTGTCGGGTATGCCAAGATTAGCTGCATGCTTGTTTCTGGTCTTATTCACTCACTACTGCAGCCAACTAGAACACCAGGGCTTGTATTGTTTAAAAGGAAATAAATATGGCAGCCTCCAGTCTTCTCACTTCAGTTGTCCTTTCAGTCACTTTGGCATGCAGGGGGCGGAGTGATTGTGCTGTCAGCTGAAAGCACGCCTCCCTGTTGACTGCCTATCAGGGAGTTCAGTTTCTGGTATAGAGGTGTGGCATTGAACTAACTGGGAGGGGTTAAAAACAGGTTTTGTGGGTGAGGCTACAGCTGCTTGGCTGGCTCAGCTTTATAGGGGCGGGGCATAGACAAGCGTCTGAGAAGATCCTAGCATGCATTCCCAACATGCGCAATTACCCTCTATGCTGGGAATAAACCATGAGCTTTTTGGGCAGATAGGTAGTTTAATGGATCATTTCCGACCAGTCCGATCTGATTTTTGATCGTTTTTCTGATAGCTTTCTCATTGAAGTGATTGGGAAAACGATCAGACAGTAAATCTGCTGAAAAATCTCAGTGTATTCCCAGTGTAAGAACAGTAAATGATCAACCACAATTTTGTTTGAGTTGGATATCTTGAGAATTAAGGTGACCATTCATCTCTTGATCTGTCACCAGATCAACCATCCGATAGATCCTTCTTTGATTGAAACTGTTCAGAGATGGGATTTATTACCTGTCCACTACTGATGGTCATGTCTAGGAGCGCTCATGAAGAATCATGTGATCAGTTGGGTCAGGTGATAGATTTGAAAAATTCTTTTTTGCTCTGATCACATGCTGCTTTAGCACATGATCATGACTAGCAAATCAGAGACTTGCATATCTATCACCTGACCAAACGAATCACATGCTTCTCCACGAGGTCTCCTAGACATGATCATCACTACTGCCAACAGATTTATTGTAAATCATCTTAGCACCTCCACCTGCCGCTCACCTGTCACGTGGGCGCAACGCTTGGCCTCCTCCTGTACCACATGACACCACCGCATGTAGAAACATCACGTGGTACCGACACCAGGTGGCAGTGGAGAAAGATGTTGGACACAGGAGGCAACGTGTTGGTGGCATGGCAGATGAGCCTGCAATACTTGTCGCAGCCCAATGAGTTCCGGGGAATGTGGCTATGAACTGGCCGCCGGGAGACTTGGGCGCAGGATACAGCAGATATATAGCTTATCCTGCTGCTGCACAAGCCACGGCAGCATTAATTACTTCTAGCAGACCTGCGGCGTAGCATATGCCACATAAAATGGTAGCGGGCAGGAAGGGGGTATTGGGCACAGAGGTGGGGAGTTGGCCGGCCCCCCCCCCTCCTCACCTAGGTCCCCCATCTGCGCTCCCCCTCCAGCTTAAGCTCAGCAGCAGCTGACGCCGCTATTAGTAATAGGCAGCGGGCGGGGATGACTCACCTCTTCCGCTTTCCAGCGTGCATTCCACTGTCGTCACTTCCTGCAATGCTGCCGCTAGAGGGGGAGTGCAGATGGGGGACCCAGGTGAGGGAGGAGGGGTCCGACTCTTTCCCCGCCGCTGTGCCCAATACCCCCTTCCTGCCCGCTACCCCCTCCAGCTCGGCGGCCCCCCCCACCCACGGCTGGGCGGCGGCAAGTGTAGGACCGCCCCTGGGGGCAGGGCGCTACTTCTTGCTTGGACGGCAGGGCGCTACTTTTTTTTCTTGTTTGAGGCACATATATCTATATACCTATTAGTATTAGTATTATTTAGTATTATTATTTAGTATTTATATAGCGCCGACATATTACGCAGCGCTGTACAGTATATGTGTATGTATATATATATATATATCTTGTCGCTAACTGTCCCTCGAAGGAGCTCACAATCTAATCCCTACCATTGCCATATGTCTATATTATGTAGTGTAAGTATTGTAGTCTAGGGCCAATTTTTTGGGGGAGCCAATTAACTTATCCGTATGTTTTTGGAATGTGGGAGGAAACCGGAGTGCCCGGAGGAAACCCACGCAGACACAGAGAGAACATACAAACTCTTTGCAGATAGTGCCCTGGCTGGGATTTGAACCGAGGACCCAGCGCTGCAAGGCGAGAGAGCTAACCACTACGCCACCGTGCTGCCCATATATACCTATATCCATATCCTATACCTATATCCTATACCTATATATTTCCCCCTCTAGGTCCATGCAGATAGTGGGGAATTATGTAATTTGGCTTCCAGCTATTGCTGGCAGCCAAATTATGGTGTTTTAAAAGTAACTTCAGCTCCGTCTTCTGATGGAGCAGAAGTTACTCACTACGCTGCTATAGTCGTAATTCCTATTATGGCCTATGGTGGCGCCAACTGCATCCAAGTCTCCTAGCACTCGACTGGGGGGGTTCTGGGGTGCACTCCAACCAGAGGGTCTGTTGGACCTCGGGATATCAAATTAGCGCTGTGCACCCGATTGAGCCCTTTAGAAACTATCGATCAGGTAACCATGCGGCGACATTGATCTCTACCAGGTTCAATCATTATGATCCATTCGGCCAGAAATGGATGCAGCCAAAAAAAAAAAATCCTTATAGTTACCTGGCAGATTAGATCATAGGCATGCATGGGCCAGCCTTTTGACCAGCAAAAATGTCAACGCTGGTTTGAATTTTAGTTGAGGGTTTTTTTTTTTCCTCTTTTGTCTAAAGAGCTTGCAGTCTGCTGCGATCATTGATCATACTGTCCAGGAAGCTGGAGCGGAGACTAAAACTAGTCTATCTGGTTTGTGCTCCGGTGACTGAATATCCTTTCCTAGTGACAGCATCTAAACAGGTTCTCCTACTTCGGAGGCCAGCTGCGTGCAACCTGAGCATTCGCCAATAAAGGAGGCTGCGATCTAGCTGAGGCCAACTTCACGGAACTGGCAGCACTGCGCTCCGCATGGTGGTACATAAGCAGTTAAAGAGGCGTAGACTGCGGGTCAGGCTGTCCTCACATTCTCTGTATCGGTAAGCAAGGTCGGGTTTCCATCTGTAGAAATCAGAGCCAGATGTTAGACTGGGAGCTCCTCCCTCCGGGACCCGCGGACTCGCTGGTGACTTAAAAGCCATTAATGACTGGTTCCTGGTTCACTAGTGAGGTCAGACGCATAACCAGGATTTACACACTAGACTTCATGCTCACTCACCACAGTTCTGCAACTGCAAAGCCCATCTTCAGACTCTAGAGTTGTCCTTATTCCATGCAGCCATCAGGGTAGGAGATAGTTTGTTTATAGCAGGCCTTTTAAATGGTATGTGTCAAATAGATCACCTTTGATGCCAGGAGCCTCTGAACCAGCCACTTCGTGCAACATAGACTGCCAGAGCTACAGGCTGTACCCTTCTCTGCCAATCTGAAGCCTCATACATATGTAAGGTTGGTAACTTGAGAAGGATCATTAACGATTGGCTTGGGTTTATTGTATCAAATTGTAGAAGGTATTAAATAAGGACTCTACAATATATTGCAATCTTGTAAATCTGTTTTCTGCCATGAAATATTTATGAAAGCAGCATTATGTGGTGGGATGACTTTAGAGGATCTTTACCAGTAGAAGATGGTAAGGGGGGAAATTTAAAGAGACACTGAAGCGAAATTTTTTTTGATTTGTATGTGTAGTTCAGCTAAGAAATAAAACCTTAGGTGCAAAGACCTGAGACTAATATTTTTTTTCCCAGAAGAGGAAGAGTTAAACTCCAGTTGTATATACAAAAGAGCCATTGAACTCCACGACTTTCAAAGTCGCAGAGAGCTCTGTCTTCTGAAGCTTATTATCTCAACTGCCAGTCACTGTATTTTTCTCTCCAGAGGACAGGTCAATAGTTCACAGGGCTGCTCTGTAAAATTATTTAGAATGCCAAGTAGTGTGTAAACTGCAAATATTAGAGAATGATGCTATGTTATAAAACACTAACTGAAAATAAAAATGAGAATATGTTCTTTGCTACTAATGTTCTAGTAAAAATCTGTACTACACAACCAATTCATTCTATCATAAAAAAAAAAATTTCCGCTTCAGCGTCTCTTTAAATCAAGATGTTGCAAAGTGAGAAGATGGGCCTGGTGCACACCAAAAACCGCTAGCAGATCCGCAAAATGCTAGCAGATTTTGAAACGCTTTTTCTTTTTCTGTAGCGTTTCAGCTAGCGTTTTGTGTAGCGGTTTTGGTGTAGTAGATTTCATATATTGTTACAGTAAAGCTGTTACTGAACAGCTTCTGTAACAAACGCCGGCCAAACCGCTCTGAAGTGCCGTTTTTCAGAGCGGTTTGCGTTTTTCCTATACTTAACATTGAGGCAGAAACGCATCCGCAATTTAAAAAAAAATGCCTCACCCCGGGAGTATGCTTTTCTGCAAAACGCCTCCCGCTCTGGTGTGCACCAACCCATTGAGATACATTGACCAAGCGTATCCGCGGCTGCAGAAACGCTGAAAAAGCCGCTCGTTGTGCACCAGCCCTTAAAGTAGAAGATGAAACAAAAAATGATTAATATTCAGTCTAATTAGTTAATTAGGTTTGATTTTCTGTGAGCCTGCATGTTGGCATCCTTACTGCTAGCACGCATGAAAAAAGACAGCACGAACTGACCTTATCTATAGACCGGTCCAGGAACGATGATGGGCAAAAGGTTTATTTTATTTAGGGCTCGCGTTCTGCTGAAGAGATTGCATTTCCCTGCATGCAAAATGCTGTCTGATTCATCCCAGATTGTGTAAATAGGCCCCAACTCAGAGGGAGATGCTGCTTGCATGGCAGTTTTCAACAGCCATCCTCTCCCGCAATGCAACAAGGTTCACAGACAGGAAACTACCATGGCCTTGACATCACACTGTGGGAGGGGTTTACCATAGCAGCTATACAGACATTCCCTGATCTATTCAAGAAAAGTTATTTGGGGGGGGGGGGGGAGTATACATTGCAAGTACTGTTGCTGTTCCGTGTTCCTGATCCAATGACCTTTCATCATTGATTGGCACCCTCTGTTGCCCTCCTGTTGACAGTTTGATAGCTCAGCGTGGTTGTGCACGTTTGGCACACATTTGTGGTCTCTTGTACAAAAATTGCTCCGACGCCTTGACACCAACTCCACAGCCCTGCTTGTAGACCTGTGATTGGCCTGCATAGGTGACCTTTTGGATGATGCCATCTTTTGGGTGAAGGAGAACATGTCGCTCTGTCTGCAATCTATGTGACCATCTACGGGTTAAATGTTGTTCATTTCCATAATGGAATATATTGGCTTTCTGAGTTTTATTCCCGGCCTTCATTTCGCATTCTCCTCACGGACAACATTCCCTCACCCTACAAACCGCTTGACTATTATGGAGTGCTTATTCAAGGTTATGGCCGGACTGAAGGTTCTGGGACTCCTAATGCATTAATTGCCTGCTAAAAAGTCTGTGATTTTTATTATTATTGCTAAGTCCTAAACGGCAGCTTTGCTTGGAAAGGGTAAAAGTCTAGAGCTGCGTTTTTGTTTTGTTTTTTTAAACTGAACGTCAGTAGAAAAAAACAACAAAACTGAAGGACAAGGGGTGTGTGTGTGTGTGTGTGTGTGTGTGTGTGTGTGTGTGTGTGTGTGTGTGTGTGTGTGTGTGTGTGTGTGTGTGTGTGTGTGTGTGTGTGTGTGTGTGTGTGTGTGTGTGTGTGTGTGTGTGTGTGTGTGTGTGTGTGTGTGTGTGTGTGTGTGTGTGTGTGTGTGTGTGTGTTAGCTTTTTCATAGTTTGTATGCTGTGAGAACCAAAAGCAGGGCTGTGGAGTCGGTACCAAAATCATCCGACTCCGCTGTTTATGAAACCTCCGACTCCAGGTACCCAAAATGACTCTAACTCCACAGCCCTGACCAAAAGTTTGTAAATGCTGTCTAGCCAACTAGCAAGCAACATGCTGTGCTTTATGGAAAGCACAGCAGGAATGACATACGGCGGGAGGGGTAAGTACGGAGAACAATGGTCTTGGCCATAGTGATCCGCCAGGCCGGATAGCTGGCCGAGAGGGGCCGGAGGCTGCCATTCATATGCTGGATTCTCGGCAGAGGTGGTCATTCTCATCCGACTCAGCTGAGTTTCATATAGTGTTTCTATATAGCTTTTGTTGCCTGACAGGGATTGGTACTCAGGCCCTTGGGCAACAGTGCTGTGCAGCTGCCGTGCAGATGCATCTCTAGCCTCTAGGCTAGTGACACATCTGTTGCTATGGAGAGAAGTAACGGGCGTGCTGGATCTTTACAAGACATCGGGTAGCCACTGTACACATGCTGGATTCACTCACTATTCTCGGCTCTGGCAGTCATTATTGTCCACGGTAGAGTTCAAGCCAGCATGTGTAAATGGCGTTAAGCTTCGTTCACCTGCAAGACCATGGTCGTGTGCAAACTAACAATCCCCGCCAGCAATGCGATCAATTAAAACGTGCTTTGTTTCAGGGCTGTGGAGTCGGTCCAAAAATCCACCGACTCCGACTCCTCAGTTTAGGATTCCTCCGACTCCTCGACTCCGACTCCTCTAATTTGCATATTACAATTTTGTTGATTAAAAGTATGTAACATGAAATTCGTCTCTTAACTGCCAACGCTTAGGAATTTTACAAGACAACTGAAGTGAGAAGGATAAGGAGACTACTATATTTATTCCCTTTAGACTAAAACTAGTCCTTGGTAAGAGTACTTGTAAAAGGTACAGAACAAAGAACATCTATCAGGCCCTAGGCAATGTAAGTGTGGGTACATGTAAGAATGATGTGCAGGTACTCTGCAGGGGAATAAGGAGATTCTTCCTCTATTACACATTCTTCATGCACAATCTGAACAAGGTTTATTGGTGACTGACAACACCTCTGTGTTCAATGTGCACAGCATTCTCAGTGGATTCCCTGCAGCTCTGTGGGGAGTGCATATGTAGAGTATAGTACTACTGTGTAACAAAGTAAACCTAAGACAGATGAAATTAAAGTTTTATACATACCTGGGGCTTCCTCCAGCCGCCTTCAGGATAATCAGTCCCTCGTTGTCCTCCTCCACCACCTGGATCTTCTGCTATGAGTCCAGGTACTTGAGCCAGTCAGGCGTAGTGCGCATGCACACACTCCGCCGCCAGGAGCATACTACACCTGTGCAGCACTATTGCGCAGGTGCAGAATGTTCCTGGCTGTGGGAGCGGCATGCGGCCGGACAGCGCTGACTGGCTGAATTACCAGGACTCATAGCAGAAGATCCGGGTGGTGGAGGACAGCGAGGGACTGATTAGCCTGAAAGGGGCTGGAGGAAGCCCCAGGTATGTATAAAACTTTACTTTTCATCCGTCTGTTACCCTTTAATTTGTAGTCACCAAACCAAATTTTAACAACATATCAAATTATTTGACTTTATCAGCAAAGGGAGTGCATACATTTGAATTAATCAGCATCAATGCAGAATTATTTCCATCTCGTTGACCATCTCTATTAGTGACACAGCTACACATCAGGCTTTATTCTTACAGCATAGATGTTATTTAGTGTATATTTAAGAGATTTCTGTGTACACATCATATATACAGTCACAATCAGATATGTATATCTGACCTTAAAAATACGGGGACTGCTTTATTGAAGCAGCACAAGTAACTAATTTTGATTGGTTTATTTCATTTTTGTGGACCAAGCACAGCTATTACTGTATATATACATTATTTTTAATGACTATTATCTGAGAAATAGAACATTTTATCATATTTTCTATTTTAATTACAGTTACAAATTCATTAGGAGTCGGAGTCGGTGCATTTTTTTCCCACTCCCACTCCAGGCACCCAAAATTGCCCGACTCCACGACTCCGACTCCACGACTCCGACTCCGACTCCACAGCCCTGCTTTGTTTCCATCAATCATTGTTCATTCAATGACTGTCTACTGATCGGACCATTGGTGGAAGCTCAATACAGGGTATGCAGAAGTATGTAGCTAGCCACACATGAGGGTTTTCAATGGATTTACGGTTTATCCTCAGTGTGGTTCAAAATTCTAACTTGAGGATTTTATGTGAAAGTTGGCGTTTGCTGTTTTGCTGACTTGCTCTGTATTACAAGACGAGGGCTGGGGGAAGAGAGACTGAGACAAGGTCTTGTAGTACAGAGTATGGAAGGGGGCGGGTCAATGCCTGCTCCTTCAAATACACATCTTCTAGAACAGAATTAGTCGTTTATCTCTGCTGATTATCCTGAATAGCATCTGCTGCAGCACATTTTCCAGTTTAATGTATGTAAATGGAGCAGCTGACACTGGAAAGTCACGCAGGTCTCTTACCCTCTGTAAACCTTATATAGGATTATTTTTTTCACTTTGGTTCAGCTCTAAACGAGAGGTACACGAGAAGCTGTGTATTTACAGCTCTGCAATTATCTGAGCGTGGCAGCAGTGACTACAGTCTGTATGGAACTTGACAAAACTGGCTTATTTTTAAACTGTATCTGGTTTCAGAATGAGACCAGTGCTGTGTTCTACGTGAAATCCAATAACTTATTGTGACTTTAAATTGTTTTCATTGTATCCTAAAATGGTAACCCTTAATTCACAGGAGTGTTTGTTCTCTTTCTTTTCTGCTAGACCCCCCCCCCCCCCCCCCCTGCACCCGGACCCCTTTTTTAGAGTGCGAGTCAGTGGACTAACGGACATGTAGAAGGTCATCCTGTGGGCCCATCCACATAATCCAGTTACGCCACATATGGGAATATTCATTGTGATGGGGGTACAGTGCACCGGGTACATTAATACACTAAACGCTCTTGCTGGTGTGGCATAGTTTGCCTTGACTCTTAAAGGACGCCTGAGCTAAGAGGTCTGTATGGAGGCTGCCATATTTATTTTCTTTTAAAGAGAATCTGTATTGTTAAAATCGCACAAAAGTAAACATACCAGTGCGTTAGGGGACATCTCCTATTACCCTCTGACACAATTTCGCCGCTCCCCGCCGCATTAAAAGTGGTTAAAAACCGTTTTAAAAAGTTTGTTTATAAACAAAATGGCCACCAAAACAGGAAGTAGATTGATGTACAATATGTCCACACATAGAAAATACATCCATACACAAGCAGGCTGTATACAGCCTTCCTTTTGAATCTCAAGAGATCATTTGTGTGTTTTTTTCCCCCTGCAGCTATCTTCCACTGAAGTGTCAGGCTGTTTCTTCCTGCAAAGTGCAGACAGCTCTGCCTGTATGTAATTCCTCAGTATGTGAAAGCCCAGCCAGCTCAGAGGAGGAATTATCCAGCTTGTAAAAGATAATAGAGCAGAGAGAAGCTGCACTAATCTAAATAACACACAGGCAGTGTGCAGAGAGAGGCCTGGAGGGGGGAGATGCATCACAGAACCACAACACTGAAGAACTTGGCAGCCTTCCAGACACAGGCTGACAAGTCTGACAAGAGAGAGATAAGTTGATTTATTACAGAGATGGTGATAGTAGAACGTGCTGCAGTAAGCCAGAGCACATTAGAATAGATTTTGGAACTTGTAGGATGGAAGAAAACCGGATGAAATTTTTTGTTACGGAGTCTCTTTAAGCATTACCGGTTACTTGGCGTCCTGCTGACCTTTGTGGCCTGAAACTAACACACCTGAAACCTAAACTTGTCATCTGATCTGCATGCTTGTTCAGGGTCCATTGCTTAAAGTATTAGAGGCAGAGGATCTGCAGGACAGCCGGGCAATGTGCATTATTTAAAAGGAAGAATAAACCTGTCAGCCTCCATATATATTCCTTTCACCTGAAACAAGCATGTGGCCAATCCGGTCAGACTTCAGCCAGAAACCTCTGATCTGCATGCTTGTTCAGGGTCCATGGATAAAAGTATAGAGATGGGCACAGCAGGACAGCCAGGCAATCTGCATTGCTTAAAGCGGAACTGTAGTTACATTTTAAACACGCAGTTTCACTTTTTTATTTGCATACCCTGCTGCAATAGCGCTATTGCAGACTGGACCGCGAAGAAAGGATACACGTGGCCAGAGCCGTGCAGGCCCGGTGGTGAAACCGAAAGTACCTGGCGTCGGGAGAACAGACTTCGCTGGCGCAGGACAGGATGGCTGCTGGGGGGCTTGCAGAAGCCCCAGGTAATTGAAACCGTGTGTTTAAAATGTTCCGCTTTAAAAGGAAATTAATATGGCAGGCTCCACATCTCTCTCAGTTCAGGTGTGCTTTAAGAGCTGGCAGATGTTTTCTGAACTCTGAGAAAGGCGTTCTGGTTTTGGGGCATTCAAAAAATTGCCACATACCATTAGACCTTTTAAACTAAATGTTTCACAACACTTTGAGCAGTTCCAGTGCCCTCGTTTTATCAATTGGTGGTGGGAAAATGGAAGATCAATGGTTACATGATATCTAGCAATGATGCTCTTCTATAATCTGCATAGCGAACAGTGCACAGCAGTAAATCCAGGTACCGGGAAGACATTGTTCACCTGATCTTGTAGCATGTAGGAGGGTCTGGTTTATAGACGTTGAACACCCCCATGCTATATCCAGTGGGTGATGGAGCCCCCCTCCTCATGTGAGGTCTGCGTTGTGAGCAGGGCTGACCCTCGTTAGTAACGCTCAGGCTAGGTTTACACTGCGTGTAACAAGTTTGTGTACACAGCAGAGGCCCTGCGGTCTCCTCTCTAGTGGGCACTTCACACACCAGTAAATAAACTGCTGTATGATGACTGAAGAGCTCACAGCTGGGGCCTCTCCAAGAGCCTCATATGTTTACCCTCCAGGCCCAGCAGAGCTGCGTTCCCAGCACACATCAGAGTGAGGAGAGACCCTCGAAGCAGGTCAGTGATCAGCACTTCCCCTCACAGGAAGTCTCCTCAAAGCCTCATTTCAGAGCCCCACTCCTCGTTATGGGTTCCCACAAGAGCTAACGCTATACAGAGATGGACCATTTGTGACCCTGGTGCCACTTCAGGGGGAGTAAAATACCTTCTGCGGTGGGAAAAAATGGATCCCCCCCACCATCCCAATTCATTGATCAGATGGCAGCTAAACATTTTTCAATGTCGGTGGTCTGAAATAAGAGTCATATTAACCAGGAGTTGAGGCTATTATATTTTGGGGCAGGCAGGACTTTTGGGGGGCTTGAACTGGAGGTGGAGAAAAATGACAATGGAATTTAGGAGCCTGAAGAAATTCTTATGAGCAAGCTCTGTTGCTGCGGTTAATGGAAATTGTAAGAGTAAATTGTAAAAGTTTTATAAACTAGTCTGTGGCTGACAGATCAATCCCTCTCAGATCATTATCTGATCAAATCCCACCACACAGTGCACACAGATTTGTTCGGTCTCCCCATCAGACTCCTTCGATTTTTCTAGCCCTAAAACAGATCAACATATCAGAGAATCCCGCCCTCTCCTTTATATTTACTAAACAAACCAAAGGGGGAGGGGCCTGAGCTGTAGATTCCTCCCCTCACTCACCCTGTAATGCCTAAATAGGTGGCGTATAATAGGCACCCATAAGACTTGAGAAAGGAATTGATAGCTCATTCAGTGAGGTGAAACCTGGGCCGCACAGGCTAGGCGACCAGCATTTGTGGGTCTGCAAAAATGTATTTGGGAATTGCTTCCATTTCTGCCAGTGTGGGCTGCGGGTGGGAGTTCCTATAAGGATTTAACCTTAAACTATCAACATTTGGATGACCTTCCCAAGCTCCTAAATCGCAATTTAGACCCCCCCCCAACAGCTGCCCACCCCCATCCCATATTAAACCTATAGGTGAAATTACAGATATGGGGTGGTCAGTGAGATGACCTTACCAATCAAATTTAGCGGCCATTGCATTGACTTGTCGAGTTGCAAGCTGCACGAAATTAATACATTTGCTTCAACTTGAAGTTTATTACTGTAGTATTTTATTGATCATCTCTAATGACCTGGAGTTTGCATGGTTAAGGGCCTGTCTCCACTACATGCAGAGTAGATGCAGAATAACTGACTCCAATGAATGCCTATGGGCCTGTTTCCACTAAATGCGTTTATTTTTTTATTTTTCCTCCTAATGCAGATCTTCCCATAGGCATTAATTGGAGTCAGTTTTTCTGCATCCAATCTGCATGTAGTGCAAACAGGCCTGTGCTGTCTTCACAATTGGGACTGGTGTTGTGTAAGGACTGTGGTGTTGGGAGCTTATCCTATGGAGTGTGTTCACTTGAAATACCATGCGTTTGATAGGTGGCTTCATGTGAGTGCGCATCTCATGGTGTCTGACAGTCGCGGTCTTTCAGTGCAATGTGGTGCTCTGGAAAATGCCAGAAGAGCATGTGGCTTTGCCAGTGCCAGCTGGACGCAATCATTCCATTCTGTTGGCCAGGGTTCTCTTGCTCTCATGTGCACCTGACTTTGTTTTCCCCCAGGATTTCCTGATGTGCAGCTGAGGACACAATGGCTTCCTCTCGCCGGCTTCTTGGTGGCCAGCTAAAGTAAAGTGCGACTCTGCTTTTGTTAGGAGTAGAACAAACTTCTCTGGATTATCTGTGCACATGGCAGCAATTCGAGCAGATACTGAAATAAGTGACTGGCATGATTTGGTAGCATAAGGCTCAGATGGTGTGTGCCTGGCTCCTAACCATTGCTCAGGTAGAAGTGGCGGTGCTGGGGTTTCCAGGTGCCACCTGCCTAACTGATGAACTGCAGGAACTTTGGCTCAGGGATAAAAAATCTTTGGGCTTCTGCTTTACGGTTTCAGCAGTGCAGGTGTGAGTAATAATTGTAGGGTGCGCCGTGGAGATGAATGGAGAACAGCTACCCGGAGGCGTCAGAGTGATTATCATCAATTATCGCGGTGCATAATGATTACAGTGCAGGGATTGCTGCTTGCCTAAAGCGCTGTTATAGCTCTGCGTTCAGATTCCTTCGCTTCCGTATGTCTCTGCCCTCTGCAGGTGTCTGACGGCTGTTTAAGATGAACTCTTTTACTAAATTGCAAATGGTCCTAACTAAAGTAATTCTACATTTTCAATGCTTTAATTTGGCCTGAAGTGAAAATAACTTGGTGAGAGAACTTATTTATAGAAATGATCCAGGAATAACACATTCCTAGAATGCCATGCTCTTATTTTGGTGGTCTCACCGGCATCTGGTACTGCTCACTGTGTATTTGTCTCCCATACAGAGTAATACTAAAATTAACCTCTTTCCTCTTCCTCATTGGTAAGAATGTTTGTTAGTGCCTTCTGGGGAAGGATGTTGGCATAGGCATAACCTGTGTAGTCAGGTCATAGAATGGGACTTTAAGAGAAAAAAAGTCTTAGTTAATGGTTAAGTCTTTAAAGAGAATCTGTATTGTTAAAATCGCGCAAAGGTAAACATACCAGTGCGTTAGGGGACATCTCCTATTACCCTCTGTCACAATTTCGCTGCTCCCCGCCGCATTAAAAGTGGTTAAAAATAGTTTTAAAAAGTTTGTTTATAAACAAACGGCCACCAAAACAGGAAGTAGGTTGATGTACAGTATGTCCACACATAGAAAATACATCCATACACAAGCAGGCTGTATACAGCCTTCCTTTTTAATCTCAAGAGATCATTTGTGTGTTTCTTTTCCCCTGCAGCTATCTTCCACTGAAGTGTCAGGCTGTTTCTTCCTGCAGAGTGCAGACAGCTCTGCCTGTATGTAATTCCTCAGTATGTGAAAGCCCAGCCAGCTCAGAGGAGGATTTATCCAGCTTGTAAAAGATAATAGAGCAGAGAGAAGCTGCACTAATCTAAATAACACACAGGCAGTGTGCAGAGAGGGGCCTGGAGGGGGGAGATGCATCACAGAACCACAACACTGAAGAACTTGGCAGCCTTCCAGACACAGGCTGACAAGTCTGAAAAGAGAGATAAGTTGATTTATTACAGAGATGGTGATAGTAGAATGTGCTGCAGTAAGCCAGAGCACATTAGAATAGATTTTGGAACTTGTAGGATGGAAGAAAACCGGATCAAATTTTTGTTACGGAGTCTCTTTAAGCAGAGCTCTGGATATGGAAATGAAACCAAACTTGTAGGGAGAAATCCTTCTGCTCCTGCAAGGAGTCATCCTGGCTCATTACTGCAGGGAGTCTTCCTTCTGGTTCCGTTCTGCTCTCGCTTCTACTGGGAATCTTCCTACTGGCTCTCTCCTGGCCCTCTTCTGCATCGAGCCCTTCCTCCCTGGCCCTCTTCTGCAGCGAGCCCTTCCTCCCTGGCCCTCTTCTGCAGCGAGCCCTTCCTCCCTGGCCCTCTTCTGTAGCGAGCCCTTCCTCCCTGGCCCTCTTCTGCAGCGAGCCCTTCCTCCCTGGCCCTCTTCTGCAGCGAGCCCTTCCTCCCTGGCCCTCTTCTGCAGCGAGCCCTTCCTCCCTGGCCCTCTTCTGCAGCGAGCCCTTCCTCCCTGGCCCTCTTCTGCAGCGAGCCCTTCCTCCCTGGCCCTCTTCTGCAGCGAGCCCTTCCTCCCTGGCCCTCTTCTGCAGCGAGCCCTTCCTCCCTGGCCCTCTTCTGGTCACTTCTGCAAGGAGCCTCCCTATCTACGTCTCAACAGGTTGCAATCAAGTGACGGACTCCCAAACTAATTCTCCCCGCATTTAGACAAGTATGTGGCCATTTTCTTTCCTTTTCTGGAAATGAAACTTTACCCTCCTGGCTGCCTATATGATGCTGCAATTACTTTTGGCAGTTAATTCAATTAGATATAAATATATATAGATCCGGCACCTGTGCCGAGATTTGGCAGTAATTGGTGGGCTATAGATTCTTATCCAGGGCTGAAATGTCATTGTTTGGATTACCTACAAAACATAACTTGGATGGGGGGCCCTGGACTTCTTTTGCCGCATGCGGTGGATTAAGGTGTAGATCCGACCCGGTACAATGGTGCTGTATCGCGGAGCTTGGCACATACTGGGCTCTGAAGTCTCAGGATCCCCCGTCTAGCATTCCCGATTGAACCGTGCAGAGAATTCCTGGGATAATTCTCCCCTTTAGACCTGGCAAGCGATGGGTGTGAATTCCTGGCGTCTGAAGGGGGACGTTAGTGGTGTCATTTGATCAGCCGCGCTCCGTCTAATCTGGGAATGGTCCCTGCTGTGTAGAACTGTTCCAGATTCCTTCCCTGCCATTCTCTGCTTTCTATAAACTCTCTGCAGTGCTGAGGACTCTTTATTCATTCTGCAGGCTCTGTGCTGCTGCAGCAGCTGACGTCTGTCACAGAATCGATTTTCCTGCTGTGAAATTTCGTCTACAGAGAGGCTGTTGTGAGTCTCAAGACATGGGGGCTTATTTACTAAAGCACAGTCTGGAGGTTTGCGAGTGATCGTGAAAGCTTTGCCTGGGTTTAGTGCAAATTACTGTAGATGGGCAGATTATAATTGACTCTTTGCTACCACAATGACCCTAAGGCCTTGTTCACACTTGAAATCGCAAAGCGCTAGCGTTTTGCGTTATCCTTTTACGCAACAATGTTTTTCACCAATCGCCCAAGTGTGGATGGGCCTTTAAAGGAGTTGCGAGGTGAGAATAATGTATTCAGATCCTTGTTCTTCTGGGGGGCCGAGCTTAGCGACTGGGGATATCAGAGCACCAAGGGAAGCCTCAATAGGATAATGAGGATGCATCTCTTCAGGAAAGTATCTCATTTTAAGACTAACATTATAGTATGCTTAAAGCTGTGTTCTCCCCAGATTTTTTTTTTTTTCCCCAGTCGGGTGGCATGAAATAGTAGCCGGGTGGGGTGAGATGAGAGAATGCAGGGCCGATGCTTCTGTGTGCAACTCTGCTTACAGCATAGGAGGTGAGCCGATGATAGCCGAGTGCTCACCAAAACTAGCCGGGTGGAGCACCCGGCTAAAAGAGCCTGGGGAGAACACTGCTTAAAGGGAATGTCCAGGTGTATATAATATAATATAAATAGACATTCATTTACCTGGGGCTTCCTCCAGGCCTTTGCTGCAGCTCCCAACTGTCTGCCTGGGGTCCCCACCGGTGCAGAGGCCGACCTCGTGAGGTCATCCTACTGGGCCTGTGCGAGCGCCACTTTCAATCAATCATCGGCGGGGTCCCTGGGCGGCGGCTGGGAGTGGAGCTGCTGCAAGGGCCTGGAGGAAGCCCCAGTTATTAACTGTCTTGTAAAGATGTGCGTATTTCTCACCCTCAGAGCATTCTGGGAGACCAGGCAATATTTTCACTGGCTTCTGACTCCTAAACAAACATTCCGCAGAGATGACCTGCACGTACTAAAGATGTAGCCTCCTGCAATACATTTCAGAGTATGAACAGGGAGTGAAAAGATTTCACAATGGGCAGACACTGATTAAATTTTATAAAGTAATATTGTAATAAAAAAAAAAAAAAATTGCATTCCTTTTACTACAGTTCCTCTAAAATTTCCTAAAGAAATCAGGAAAATGGCTTGACTCCAATATAACGAAGGGTTAGTTGACATCCTTGCTAGGTTTTTCTCCTGCTCAGAGAGATAGACTAACACACAAAATATGACATTTGGGCCCTTCACCTGCAGAGCGAACAGGTGGTTTATTTGAATCTGTGTTTGGGGTTCTCCTTTAAGAAGGCCTCCTAATACTCCCACTTCCCACACTTGCTGGCTGTTAATGGATTCTGCAGACGGGTCTGGAAAGGCATTGACTTCGGCCAGCGCAGTTTTATTTTCCCCGGAGGCAGGCCTGTCTGGCGGCGATCGGTTTATACCTTTGCAATAAACGCATGTTTCAGGGCTCCTGTGAGAGCGGCTCCATGCTGGGAAAATCATCTTGAAGGCAAATGTGACCCTTCCTGGTCTCGCTGTGTTTCCGGGAGGATGCAAAGCATTGCTTGTGGATTGATTTGCATTCCAGGTTATGTCAGATAGGGTTTAGGCAGCTGGTAGCTTTCCTGCTGAGGAACTGCAAGTCCCAGCTTGGGATTGATCAAGTGCGCTCACTCCTGGCTGCATGCTTGTCACGTGTGTCTCTGAGATTACTGAAACCTCTACATGGCGCCTGAGGCACTGGCATTAAAGTGCAATTGAACAAGGCAGAATCGATGATTGCTCATCAGTGTGAATTTCAGGGCTGTGGAGTCGGAGTCGTGGAGTCGGGCAATTTTTGGTGCCTGGAGTCGGAGTCGGGAAAAAATGCACCGACTCCGACTCCTAATGAATTTGTAACTGTAATTAAAATAGAAAATATGATAAAATGTTCTATCTCTCAGATAAAAGTCATTAAAAATAATGTATATATACAGTAATAGCTGTGCTTAGTCCCCAAAAATGAAATAAACCAATCAAAATTAGTTACTTGTGCTGCTTCAATAAAGCAGTCCCCATATTTTTAAGGTTAGATATACATATCTCATTGTGACTGTATATATGATGTGTACACAGGAATCTCTTATATATACTAAACAACATCTATGCTGTAAGTATAAAGCCTGATGTGTAGCCATGTCACTAATAGAGATGGTCAACGAGATGGAAATAATTCTGCATTGATGCTGATTTATGCAAATGTATGCACTCCCTTTGCTGACGAAATCAAATAATTTGATATGTTATTAAAATTTGGTTTGACTACAAATTAAAGGGAAACTGAGACGGATGAAAAGTAAAGTTTTATACATACCTGGGGCTTCCTCCAGCCTTCTTCAGGCTAATCAGTCCCTCACTGTCTTCCACCACCCGGATCTTCTGCTATGAGTCCTGGTAATTCAGCCAGTCAGCGCTGTCCGGCCACATGCCGCTTCCACAGCCAGGAACATTCTGCACCTGCGCAATAATGCTGCACAGGTGTAGTATGCTCCTGGCGGCGGAGTGTGTGCATGCGCACTACGCCTGACTGGCTCAAGTACCTGGACTCATAGCAGAAGATCCAGGTGGTGGAGGACAACGAGGGACTGATTATCCTGAAGGCGGCTGGAGGAAGCCCCAGGTCTGTATAAAACTTTAATTTCATCTGTCTAAGGTTTACTTTGTTACACAGTAGTACTATACTCTACATATGCACTCCCCACAGAGCTGCAGGGAATCCACTGAGAATGCTGTGCACATTGAACACAGAGGTGTTGTCTGTTTACAATCTCCTCATTCCCCTGCAGAGTACCTGCACACCACTCTTACATGTACCCACACTTACATTGCCTAGGGCCTGATCCATGTACAGATTGTGCATGAAGAATGTGTAATAGAGGAAGAATCTCCTCATTCCCCTGCAGAGTACCTGCACATCATTCTTACATGTACCCACACTTACATTGCCTAGGGCCTGATAGATGTTCTTTGTTCCGGTTTGTACCTTTTACAAGTACTCTTACCAAGGACTAGTTTTAGTCTAAAGGGAATAAATATAGTAGTCTACATATCCTTCTCACTTCAGTTGTCTTGTAAAATTCCTAAGCGTTGACAGTTAAGAGACGAATTTCATGTTACATACTTTTAATCAACAAAATTGTAATATGCAAATTAGAGGAGTCGGAGTCGGTGGAATCCTAAACTGAGGAGTCGGAGTCGGTGGATTTTTGGACCGACTCCACAGCCCTGGTGAATTTAAAATAATTTTGAAGCCGAACTTTTCATATTCATGTCTCTGCTTGCCTGCAGCTGTGCGCCTATCTATACAGGCTAAAAGAATACCAGGGAAGGGATTTTTGTAAAAAAAATTTTTTTTTAACTGACCTGGGTCTTCTTCTGGCCCCCCACAGATTTCTCTGATGCTGGGTACACACTATGAGATTTTCTGGTCGATTTACTGTCAGATCGATTATTTCCCACATGTCCGATTTTTGCTTTTTGATCGCTTTTCGTGCATTTTGATAGGAATCGATCGGAAAATACTCGGAAATCGATCTGAAAGCAAATAGAACATGTTGGAAATAATCGATCTGACAGTAAATCGACCAGAAAATCTCAGTGTGTACCCAGCATTCGTCCTACCGATCCCCTCTAGTCTGCCACTGCCCCTTCAGAAGATCTGTGCCTTGAAGTCTAGTCACGCCTACATTCCATGCGTAGTTCTGTCTGTGTGCTCCTGAAGCCGGTAGGGTTTTGCACATGCATTGAGGTGGGCGCCTTGGCCGCACATTCACAGATGACAAACTTTCGGAGAAGGTCAGCAGCGCATTGGTGGGGATATTTGCTCAGCGCCTACATCCTCTTAAAAGATATCTGTCTCATCCTGTCATATCAGGTATGTATGTACAGGTCCTAGCACACAAATAACTGCTGTGTTCCTTTTTTTTCTTACTCTGCCTGAAAGAGTTAAATATCAGGTATGTAAGTGGCTGACTCAGACACGAAGTGACTATAGTGTGACCCTCACTGATAAGAAATTCCAACTATAAATCGCTTCCCTAGCTGAAAATGGCTTCTAAGAGCAAGAAAGGGATAAAAAGGGGAATTTCTTATCAGTGAGGGTCACACTGTAGTCACTTCCTGTCTGAGTCAAGACTGAGTCAGCCACTTACATACCTGATATTTAACTCTTTCAGGCAGTGAAAGAAAAAAAGGAACACAGCATAGTTATTTGTGTGCTAAGCACTGTACATACACATCTATCTTATCATGTCGCATGTCACTTCGGGTATCCTTTAACTACAAGTTCTTCATCTTCAGAGAGACGCATGGTTTCAGCTAAAATATTGGATGCTGGAAAAGTAGTTGAGTATCCTTTTTTTTTTTTTTTTTTTTTTTTATTTATTTATTTATTTATTCATTCATCCTGGTTTGGATACAGGGCTATGGAGTCAGTACAAAAATCATTAAACTCTGACTCCTTAAGTTTATGAAACCACCAACTCCAGATATCCAAAATTGCTCAGACTCCACAGCCCTGTTTGGATGTCTTAATGTCACACCTGATAGACTCGCCCACCAAGTAAATTTAGAGAGCAGAGGAAGTGCGCTGTGCTGCAGTGGTAAGAACAGGTATTCTGTCCACCATTCTGTCTCTGCATGCTGTTTATATTCACTTTATCACCCTGATTGGCATTGCTATTAGAATTTGCCTTGCTCAGTTGTAGGCTTATCTAGCCCTCATACATCATAGTTGCGTCTGTACAAACAGCCAGCAGTTTCCTGTGCTCCGGGGCCCACTACAGACCAGCTTCACGATTTCAGAATCGCAAAGTACCGTGATTTTCAATGTGATTCCTGGAGCGATGGCTATGCTGTAACCACTGTCACAGGGTTCCTCTCTTGCAGTGTTTTGCCATTTGCCAGCGACTGGAAAGTGCTGTGGGAAGCATTGTAGTGGCCACCAGCCCTCACGTTTACCACCTTCCCTCCTGTCTCCTTGAGGAGTTCGGCCCACCGGTACCTATCGGTGACTAGTGGGCTGGTGGTTGGCAACAGATCTGATCCCTACCATAGCCATCCCTTAAAGTGGTATGAAACTTAGCATTTCCTCTGTGTTTGAAAAGATCTACTACCACAGAAAAAAAATTGTAGCTGAACAGCATTCAAACAGGTTAACACAGCACTTCATTCTTCATTGGAAAACTCCATGCTGCTTCTGGGCACATCTGAAGAGGGAAGAGAACATTCTTTTGTTTATATTCCTCTGTTGCTACAATTAGTATCCAGCCAGCAGTGTGCTGACACTGAACTGCACTAAGTTCAGAAGCAAAGTGAGGTGAGACATGATCACTACTATATTTTAGTATATAAATACAGCAGCTATGCAATAAAATGCAATAGCAGCTTTAAGACCAGATAAACTGTTCTTTGTGAATTTATAATTTGTAAATGGGCAATATTGTGCACAGAAGCAAATATGGTAACTGTATGGGTAATAAAAAGTAGTAAACACATTTTTATTGAATGCTAGGTCAGAGTGTTATCCCTTTGTAATAGTAACAAATATTCAATAGACGGGTAGACGATGTGGATTGCATTTTCCCCAGTTGACGTGACGCTCTTTACTGCGGGCAGCAAAGTTTTTTTTGTTTTGTTTGTTTTTTATTTCCTTATGGGATACGACTCCTGCCCATTATGATGCTCAGAGAGGGGGGGTACTGTAGGCTTCCAAATGCTGGCTTGCTTACATAAGCCACCAATTTATAAACTGGTCTGAAACCCACCATGTCCAGCTGTTTGTCTTGCTGACCTGTAGGGGGTGCTGTACATGAGAACTTTGCTGGCTGGTGAGTTAACTGCTTGATGGAGAGGAGTGATGTACCTGGTTGGGGAATGGGGAAGTGTTTGTGGTTAACCACCAAACACAACAGGAAGTGGGGACAGGTTTAAGGTCACGGTTAGAGATTAGGAAAGTTGTTGTAGCAGAGCTGGGCCACCCGTGTCCCGTATATCCACACCCAGAGGAAGGAAGACTGAGCCCATCTGCTAACAGTTACTGTTTTGTGACAAATCTTTATCAAGTTTACATTTTTATGTTTAATTACACTTGCAGGTAATTCCTTTGTTGTGTTGCCTTATTTTACTGCAAGGGGCTGCAAAACCAATGAAAGTCTATGGAGATTCACACTTTTTGCGGTGCGCTGGAAGTATCAGAGCCGATGCAAGGGCAGCAACTTGTTCCCGCAAGCACCACGCTTAGTCTGTAGTGCTTAATAAAAAAAACCTCTATTTCAGAATCCTCTTCAGCTGTATGAGCTAAGATGATTCACCGTGGCATTACAAAGACTTTATCCCCCCAGAAACCCCTTGGGCAGCATCCTCCGGTAGTTCCTGGAGGAGGCGGAGCTACAGCACAAAGCTCTGCCTCCTCCAGGAAGTACCAGAGGACCGCTGATCGCTGCCTCTCTCCGCTCTTCTTTGAAAGAAGACTGAGAGGGGTGGGTAGAGGCGGCGTTCAGCAGTGATTGAATGGACTGGAGGCAGAGCTACAGCGCACAGCTCTGCCTCCCCCGGGTAGCAAAATCTTTGAAAGTCGTAGAATTTTGTCCCGGGATTTGGGGGGGGGGGGGGATAAAGATCTTGTACTGCCGTGGTAATGCAGCGAATCAGCTTGGCTGAGGAGGATTCTGAAATGAAAATATATATATATATATATTTTTTTTAAACACTTCAGAGTCTCTTTAACACAGTGCTTGGGGTAATTTATTATCGTTATTTATTGAGATGACGTGATCTGGTAATACTGACACGTTGTGTGTATTCAGAGGTCATGTGATTGTCGTGACAGTTTGTATTGGGAGGGAGTGAGATGATGGGATCTGGTAATACTGACATGTCGTGTATTCGTGGGTCATGTGATTGTAGTGACAGTTGTATTGGGAGGGAGATGACGTGATCTGGTAATACGGACGCGCTGTGTGTATTCAGGGGTCGTGTGATTGTAGTGACAGGGCTGGCACAGCCTGGGGCATTGTTAGAGCGATTTTGCAGCCAATCTGTAGAGCTACGTATAAGCCCGAGTTAATGATGTGGGGAAATCTGACGCGGTTTGGCTCACGCTGAGATTTGAGATTAATAATTCCTAAGCCTGCAATAATAAATTTGCACAGACTTGTTGAGCCGTGTCCGACTAATTGCTGATTAAGAGATGGACCCATCGCTCCAAGGGCCGGAATCCTGAGCGTCCAGGTCTTACTTTCCAGGAAATCCTGGAACGAACCAAACAAATATGGTTTATTTTTTCAATATTTATGTTCCGTGATAATAAAATAATGATCCAGTTTGTAGCCAGCTAATTGTTTTTCAAATGACTGTTAGGCCCCATTCACACTGCCCAGAGTATTTCAACACATGCCCGACTGATGTCGCCTGATCCTCCTGGATGACCTCGCTGGGCCGTGCTGCACACATGCATGTATGTCAGCTGTGTAGCTGACAACGCTCTGTGTTGCTACGCAGGGGGGACCAGTGGTGCAGGAGTAGCGTCGCACAGCGGGTGGGGGAGCGGCGAGAACAATGGGATCGGCGTTGCTGGGGTTGAGTGGATACGTCTAGCAGATCACTCAAGGTTTGGGCGTTGGGGGTCATTTGGTGCTGTACACATGCCCGATGATTGAGGCGCTTATCGGCCAAATTAAAAGATGGGATAAACTTAGGGGAGGGGGGGGGGGGAGCACTGGCTGAGAGTTCGTCATCGCGATATTGACCGATGTTACCGCCATGCACCCCATCGAGCCCTTGCGATTTAGATTTTCCACCATTTCTGATTGATCCAATTGACTGGTTTCAGCCAAAAATCGATTGAAAGACTGATCGTCAACGGTGTTTTGCGATTTACCTATACCTGCCATTATAGGCAACCCCCCCCCCAAAATGGTACAGGCAGTGCTTTAGGTGAGCGGATCGGAATCAAACTGCTCCGATCTGAATGCTCTCGTACAGAATCATTGCACAAGCGCTTTTTGGGTGATTTTCAAAATCGATGGCGCTTAAAAAAATCCTGAAAGCGCCCTAGGTGTGAACAAGCTCTTTAAAGTTCGTGAGCTTTTTGAGGTTTTTTTTTATTGTTTTTTGTTTTTTGCAGGCCATAGAGTAGGGTAGCTGGGCCCCACTGTTTCATACAGATTCTTTTAAACACTTTTTTTTATTTTTTTTTATTTTTTTTATTTAGAATTTCTTGATCTTATACAAATGTTCTAGTTTGTAGTAAGAGTTTTTATGTTGGTCTTTCTGTTTATGTACTTTGTAGAAGCCATCTTTGCTCATTAAATTTCTCTCCATCTGGATGTCCTGCTGTTTCCAATAGCTGCTCCTCTTTCTCACCTGCTGCTCCTATTGTCTCTATTAAATAGTCTCTGATAAGTAAAAGACAATAGATTCTCTAGATTGTCTGCATTCATTGATGTAGAACACCCACAATGTTTCTGCCCCGCCCACACTGCATGTAACTTCCTGCTGGGCCCTGGCAGGATGTGCTGACCAGCTGAGTTTCCAGTGTCTCAACATTTTTATTTGTCTATATTTTTAGGTGGTGAAGAGCTCAACCGTACCTCCCAGCCTTCAGACTGAGTAAGTTCACTTTCACGGCTTTTTTTTTTTTCCTTTAGAAATTGATTTAAGGCTGTTTTAAAAGGTCACTCTGCCCATAAATGAGACTAGTGGTAAATGCTTTCGGAACTCCTTAGGCGAGCGCTGTAAAAGCCGCACAGGAGATTTGGGTGAATTACAGCTATAGCGGTGCTCAGTAAGTAATTTGGGCTCCGTCAAAAGACTGAGCACAAATTACTACAAAATCGCTGTAATATCTTCCAATAGCTGTAAGCCAAATTACATCTTTCTCGCACTATATCTATGGTGGAATGTAGTCCCACCCTTCCCGCCTAAGCCTTAGGGCCTGAGCACACTAACGCAGTTGTATCCGCTCCTGTCTGCTTTTCAGCATCTGTAACATTGCTGTGTAACTGAAAAGCGGACAAAACTGGGTTAGTGGGCTCAGGCCCTAAACATTACTAGGACGGGACTAAAATCAATATACAACAATATGTGATGCTGAAACCAGCGAAATTACCATAAATATGGGTATTCTGAATATTGCATTATACTACGTCACTACAGTGCCTCTAAGAACACTAAAGGTACGCATACACACTGGATGACTGAGTGCAATTATTTCCTTCCCCTCCCCTTGAGCTTTTTAGCAGCTGCTGTGACAATAGTTACACCTCTACAGAATTCGGGGTGCAGAATCTTTAGCAGTATTCCTCCATGGACTGTCACCTTCTGCTCCTCTTGCTTGGCGCTGTGACGTGGGAGCGGAGGTCTGCCAGTCCTGAGCTGCGCATGTTTAATATCTGATTGTTTGAGTTGTTTCCGAGTGAAGCGTCTGGGTTTTATCCAGTGGCTTTGTTCTCTCGCTCTGTTTTATGTTCTCATTCCCTGTGTTATGGATTAAAGCAGACCTCTCATCTTGTAATTTAAGCTACTCCTATGTTTATCATGAATTGTGTGAATTGGCATTGCCCGGAGGGTGGGGGAGCTATCCTGAGCTTATATTGGAAGAAGTGCAGGCCAGCAGCATTACTTTTGTTATTCTGGGTGCTTGGCAAGATCTCCTGCCCCCCATCCTTTCCATGGGGTCATCTTAGGCTTCACATGGAAGAGTCGGAGGAGATTGCGCTAATCTGTTATACAAAATAGCTGATACATGTTGCTGCTTTTGAGTTCCGCTGCAGCATCGTCCCTGAGAACTTGGATATGAAATAATGAAGTTCAGAAGGGCTGTTTTGTGGCTGTTGTGCACATATGTTCCCCGGGAGCTGACTGTCGATCCTGTGCAATATATTTGTAATAATGAACTTTAAGGGAAGGTCTGAGGGAAAAAAAAATCAAGATCTACTTACCTGGGGCTTCGTCTAGCCCTGGTAGCTATTTGTCCATCACCACAGCTCTGGTGTCCCGGGTTCTCCCCTGGTGCAGAGCCTGACCTCGCCAGGTCAGCATCTCCTGCGCCTACGCAAGTGCACTCACATTCACGCTCATTTGGCCTGGAGTGTTCTGTGCAGGCATAGAACTACTGTGCCTGCTCAGAATGCTCCCAGCCACTGGATCGCCACCACAAGCGGCACGGCCGCGCACTTGCACAAGTGCAGAACATTCTGACCTGGCAAAGTCGGCATCTGCAATGGAGGAGATACCAGGACACCAGAGCTGCGGCGAGGGACATATCCGCTGCCAGGGGCTGGATAAAGCCCCAGGTAAGGAGATCTTGATTTTATTTTCCTCGGATGTGTCCTTTAAGGTTCATAGCCATGCTGGTCTGTAGATGACCGTCATGGCCGAGAATCGGACGGTCGCACCAGCTTGGGTACAGCGATGCAACGGCAATCGCTAAAGGTACAGCATGTATGACTTTTAGCGGTGCCAGACGCCCAGTTGCATTGTTCTCGCCGCTCACTGGAAGCTACTTCGTTGGCACGCAAATTTAGCTCGATAATGGTCACATCATTGATCAGGCATACTTTTCATCCGGTTTTTCGATCGGCTACCAAGTCATCTGATATATGGCCCCTTAAAGTGTTTGTAGAACATGAAACCATCCTCATTGTATAGTAATAAGCAGACCCCAGTGCTGGGGAAGCATCCGGAGTTTCTCCTGCACTGTTGTATGGTGGTGCAGCTTTTGCTTTAATCATCCACAAGCCGGAGAGAGATGTGGGGTTTCCCTGGCTGGGCGGTTTGCGGTTTGGGTGTGGCGCACAATGTATATGTATACATCACTGGCGACTTCCTGTTCTGGGGTTTTTGTGAACTTGTCTTCGTATGGAAACCGTGCTGGACAGAATAGAAGGAAGTTTACCTTACTTATGTAGCCGAACGGAGAGGCTTGTGATGCCAGGCGAATGCCCACTGAGCGGGTACTTCGTGACAAAAGCGATTGCCTAAAACAATTATAGTACAATACACACTTGTAGGGACTGTAAAGACTTAACACGCTAGACTGAACTCTGCCAAGCATGTCTCGTGTGTACAAGTGTCTCCTGAGGTTGAAGTGGATCTGAACTCTTGCATAGGACAGAAGGGAAACAGAGAAATGCACCCTGTGTGTTTTTAGAGACAGAAGCTTGTCTTATTCTCACTCATCGGTGAGTAAAATTTGATCTCTCAGCTGTAAGAGCAGAGGTTCGTCAGTCCTTGGCAGACACAGCTAGCATTTAAATACAGGATATGAACCCTGTCTGCTTCCATGAAAGCAGGAAATAGACACACTGCAGATTGATTGCAGGAGTTCTGTAAGCTGTAACAGAAAGATGCTGCCTATAGAGCCGCATGGAGGTGAGCGGTGATCCCGACGTGATCGACGCTGTGGACACAGAGTGGACTTAAAATGTGTTGCATGCAGAGCGGACGGTACGCAGCTGCGCTTACCGTTTCCGTTCTGCATCCACACAAGTGTAAACCAACTCTTGCTCGGTTTTCAGTTATCTATGGGGAGGAAAGTGCAAGGGGGGCACAAATCCTGGTTACTAAGGACTGGTTTCCCTAGGTAAGTATGCATTCCTTAACCACTTTGCATCCAGACCTTGTTTCCCACTTATGGACCAGAATACTTTACATTTTAGCTATGTTCCCATTTAATCAGCAATAACTTTATCCCTACTTATGACACCTAAATGAAATATATATTGTTTTTCTCAAGACCAACTAGACTTTCATTGTATGGCCATTTTTTTTTCCCTTCAACAATTTTGTTTTCTATGCATTTTAATGGCAAAACGAGGGAAAAAAAATATAAAAACCACATTATTTCTCAGTTTTACCAATTACAGTTTTAAAATAAAAAGGGCTACTGTAGATTAAAAAAAAAAAAACGTTTTGTTTGGCTTTTTCTACTGTTTTTATCACAAAACTTAGATTATATTCCTGTCACAAGTTATGTTGAAAATGTTTGATTTTGAAATAATGCTACAGGGTGCATTTTTCACTATGATTTGAGAAAATAAAACATTTGTTAATAGAAAAAAATTAATCTTATTGCTTCAGGGAACATGTATTCCCTTTCATTAATTAGTGCTGCATCAGATAGTGCCAGAGGTGTGCACAGGAGCAAGCCCAATCGTGCACAGCTGGGCTTCTGCAACAAGACATATATCTACGTCCTCGTGGCTTAGATGATGACTTAGCTGTACTGTAGTGGTGAATAAAATGGTTAATATAAACTCTGTCCCCTATACTCCCTTCTCCATTGTCCAGCATATTACTGTTCAGTAAACACTTATAGGTCCGCTTTAAGTTACAAAATGTTATATATTTTTAAAAATTTGTGGCTTATCTTTAGTCTACGGCTTGGTGGTATTCAGTGCTGTGGATGGTGCACGGAATGAGGAACTCTCAGAACACCTGTTAAGATATCTCTGTAGCATTGCTATTAAAACATGTCCGTGTGTCGGGAGAAATCCTGCAGCTCGGGACTTTGCATAAGTCCCTGCATTAGACACAGGATAGCACAGGCTATGTTGGCAAAGAACTGAACAAGACCCTAGGACGCCTTGACATGTCCATTGTTCGTGGTAGTCCATTCTGGGAATCTGACCCTTTTTTTAGGCTTGAATTACCAAGCCCAGTGGTGTATAATCCACCTTTTAAAGCGGACCTAAATTCAGAACTTCCTCTCTGCTCTAAAAGATAAGCAACAGCATAATAGCCTTTAAAGAAAAAACATTTCTTTGTTACAGCTGATACAAATCCTGCAATTAATCTGCGGTATGCCTTCTTCTTGCTTTCATGGAAGCAGACATAGGTGTACCATCCTGTTTACAAATTAGCTGCTCTGCCGTGGCGACCAGCTGACACAGCTGAGAGATCAAATTACAGTTGTGATTATTTAGATGAGCGAGGATTAAACAGGCTAAACTCTCTAAATACGGTACATACAGGGTGCTTTTCTCCATTTTCCTTCTGTCCTCTGCAAGAGTTCAGGTCCACTTTAACTGGAAGGAGAAATAGCAGGCTGGAGTGTAGAGTTGAGAAGTGTTTGCTGTAGTTGAGAACAGTGAGGTCATACAGTACTGCAGAGCTGTGCGAGTCACAAGAGAGGGACATGGTATTAAATCTTTTGTCAGGTTAATAGTTCACATGCAGGTCTTTCAGCTGTCTGATAGGAATTCAGCGATGAGGTTGTGCGCAGAATGGGCCGTATCCTCTGCTACTCGCATACTACAGGTATAGACAGTAATTCTCCCCTCCAGGCACAGAATGTTTAACATTCCACCGTATCAGCTGCTGTGACATCAGCATATTGTACATGCACTGGATGCAATGAGGTTTAGTGGAAATACAGGTGTCTTGCCTGGCCTGTCTGCGTCCTGCTGGTGCCGCTTCGTGTACCAAAAAAAAACAAAAAACTCTGATCTGTCAAATAAGGCCCAAACGTTGGAGAGGTGAGGTTTTAAGAAGGTAGGTGTGTGTGTGTGTGACTGTGTGTGTGACTGTGTGTGTGTGTGTGAGATTGGTCATTAGAAATCTGAAGCTCTCACATTTTTCAGTTTAGGATGAGGGCATTAAGGCTTTCTCACCCAGGGTTCCCTGAGTATTCTGCAGGGGTTCCTTGGCATTTTTCCCCTATCGTGGGGGTTGGTGGATAGAGAGCACACTGGAATAGGGGGTACGGTAAAAGGCATTAAATTTATAATAATGAGCGCATTAAAAAAAGCACAAGACTAAGGAGACATTATAATGGGGGTAATAGGGGGTAGTGACATAAACCGCCACACCAGCTTTAAAATACCATGCCTCCTGCACAATTACTTGCAGGGGTTCCTTGAGATCCAAAAAAGTATTTGCAGGGTTCCTTCAGGGTAAAAAGGTTGAGAAAGGCTGGTATTTGGCCAGTTTAGGTGGCGGTTTAGACATGTAAAGATAGAGAAGGTTAGGGTTAGGTGTTAGGCAGAGGATCATGCTGAGGGGATCACTTTAGGTACTTGACGAGTGTTTTCAGAACAATATCCTCACACACAATGTCAGAATACCTGTAATTGGTACTGTGGTATCTGCTCATCAGCGACCGATTTGTCACGAACAGCTGATCCAGTCATCAGAGAGATGAGTAATCAGTTGTGACAGACTTGTGTTCCCAATTTGCTAGTGTTTATGCCGGAACTTCAGAGGTGTCTTCTGAGACTTCTGAAGTCAGTGGGAAAAAAATAAAAAGCCTAGTCTCCCAGAATGCTCAGGGAGGAGAATTCTGCATTTGTAATCGGCCTAGGCTATTTATTTTTTTGGCATCCTTGGGAGGGCGTAGCTATATAACATACAGCAATATATAGATCTAATACGTGTTTGATGCCGAAACCAAGAAAACTACTGTAAAAGATGGTGGTCTGAATAATTTACTGCATTCTACTATAGGTCACTACAGTGTCGCTCGAAGATCATCTTCAGCCAAATGGTTTAGACTTCCTTAGAATGCTATTTATAACTTACCATCAATGTCAGAAATAACACATAATGTTGAACTGATAGTTGTGTAGCCTCGTGCGGAGTGGCAGTTCCTGTTGCGGGGGGGGGGGGGGGGTTCCTGCCCCTCCTGTCCCGGTGACACATGACCGTTCTCACTAGGGCGGGAGCAAGGAATTGACAATAATGGCATAAAGCATGGCCAAGCTGGGGTTCTCCTTTAATCTGTTCTGTCTCCAGTGTATCTGATAGCGGGGATGTTTCACCCTTGTGCCGGTCCATTAGGAGCGAGCAGTGGAATGTGCGCTCTTGGAAGGTGTTGGTAATAGGCAGATAGGCAGTAAGTTGTCTCCTGATGCTGTGACTGGGGCAGCGACGTGCGCTGGCAGGTCTGTATGACTCACAGCTCTGTGTCACATCCCTCCACACTCAGCATCCTGCCTGTTATCTGCAGGAGGTCAGTGGGATCCACACTCCACTCTTATCTCTGCCATCCTGCCTGAAGGAGGGAGCAGGATTCCTGGCTGGGGGAGGGGCTAATTTAACCCCTCCTGTCCTGCAGAGCGCTGGGTGGACAAGGAGTGGAGGAAGAGTGTGAACTGTGACTGGCATTGCATCCAGTGATCTTATTTGCATCCAATGTTCGTAAAGTATCATTATGGTTTAAAGTGGACCCGGACGCAAAACTTCCTTTCTGCTCTAAAAGGTGTGCAACAGCATAGTAACCTTTAAAGAAAAACCTTTTCTTTGTTACAGCTAATACAAATCCTGCAATAAATCTAGTTTGTCTACTTCCTGCTTTCATGGAAGCAGACCTATTGTTAACCTCTTGTATTTACCAATTACTGTATTTTTTGGACTATAAGACTCACTTTTTTTCTCCCCCGAAAGTGGGGGAAAAAGTCACTGCGTCTTATAGTCCAAATACAGGGAGTTCCTGACTTGTGAACGCCTGTCAATGCAAATCTTCAACCCGCCACAATGTTGTGAACTCCCTGTACTGTGCCCATGCAGTTGAGGACAAAGAGGCATGGAGGAGGACACAAAGGGGCCCTGAGGAGGACACAAGGGGGACAGAGGCAGACACATGGTGGTCTGGGGACACAGGAGTACACAAGTGGGACAGAGGAGGACACAAAGGGTACAAGGGGACACGAGGTTCAAGATGCCCCTTTACCATGGATGCACCAGGTTTAGTATGTGCATTTCCCCTGTTTTTTGTCCTCTAAACCGAAGTGCGTCTGGAGCGTCTTCTTCTCTGAAAAATACAGTAACCCTCTGCCGTGGCTGTCAGCTGACACAACCGAGGGAACAAATTACAACTAGTGCTTAGTCACAGATGAGGGGGAAGTAGACAGGTTAAACTCTAAATACATACAGGGTGCCTTTCTATAGGTTTTCCTTCTCTCCTGTGCAAGAGTTCAGGTCCAATTTAAAGTATTAGAGGCAGAGGATCAGCAGGACAGCCAGGCAACGTGCATTATTTAAAAGGAAACAACATATCAGCCTCCATATCCCTCTCACCTCGGGTTCCCTTTAAGTTGCAAAACAAGTTACGCAACAAACGTTTTTTTTTTTCTTTTGTCGTTTTTGTTTTTTGAAAAGTGGAATGTGATCTTTTGAAAGTGATTTTTGTTATCAGATAACCAAGAAAGTTGCATACACGGGAAAAAAAAACAGTTCTGCCCATGAGCGATTTCACAGAAACCCATCTACCCCTGAAGCTGGTCTGCGGTAGTGACGTGCAGTGTCAGACAGCCCCGCCCCCAGCCCAGCATGTCCCGTCAGAGCAGCCGCTGTGTCTGCACAGAACATTACAATTGTTCCGTTTATCTGACAAATGTCGCGTTTTTGTAATCTGGGTCTGTGGAATTTCTGCAGATGTTTCCAATCCGTAATCAGTGCCGGCGAAAAGTCTCATTTTCAAGGTTTTCCTTTGTATAATCAGGCCAGGAATTATCAGAACTGGGTCTTATAGTATTCGTTTTTGAGCCTTCCTTGTCATGAATCGTGAAATCCCTGATTGAGGTTCTGTTTTCACATTTTAGTTATTTGTAATTTTATTATGCTTAAAAAAAATGAGATTTTGCATTTAAATCCAGGGAGATTCTGCAAGCAGTTGCGTTGATTAGCGATAGGCATGTGTTACTCATGCAACAAAACTGTTCTGATTGAGTAAAAATCCTTTGCGGCTGTGTACTTACCATTTCAGGCTTTAGGGCTCGTTTCCACTATCGCGAATCCGCATGCGTCCAACACATGCGGATTCGCACATGTAATGCAAGTGGCTGGGCCTGTTTCCACTGTAGCGTTGTTGAGGTGCGTTTTTTCAGCAGTGAAAAAACGCACAAAAGAGCCGCAGAATTCGCCTGCGAGTGGAATGCATGCGAATTGCTGCTAATGTATTTAATAGGGAACTAGCATGCTGTTTTGTTATGCGAATTTGCATGAAATCAATGGAAAAGCACACCAGCATTGCCATGGTTAAATTCGCATACATAGTCATCCATGCGAATTTTCATGCAAATTTTCATGCGAATTCACACGATAATTCGCATGCACACGCATGTGAAATTCGCATCCGCGTGCGAATTTTCCCGCAGCGATTTCGCCACGCAATAGTGGAAACGGGCCCTTAAAGAGAGCCCAAGGTGGGCTCAAATAAAAAAAAAATAGGCTACCTCATCCGCTGGGCTGAGCGGATCAGGTAGCCGCAAAAACCGCTGCTCCTATGGGCCGCAATGGCTCACTTCATTTGCGTGACCTCTGGGTCACGACGGTGCACTGAGACTGTGTTGTCTCTCATAGCGTGCGGGGGGGAGCGTCAGGAGGCGTGGCCAGGGGGAGAGAGCTAGCCAATGGCAGCTCAGGAAACCCTGTAGGAACGCACCTGGTGGATGTTTTAAACAGGGAATCCCTCTCCCCTCTGTTTACCTCAGTTAGCTGCAAATCTTGTTGCTAAACTCCGGGGGGCTATAGCGCGGCAGTTGGGGGACACAGAGCTATGTCTTTAGGTAGAGAACATGGCTCTGTGTCCCATCTGTCCCCAATGATCCACCTTGGGATCTCTAAGTGAACTTTGAAGAAGAAATGTGGAAAAGATAACCTAATAAAATTGCTGATTATTTACAATATTTATAGATTTAGTCAGTGTTTGCCCACTGTTAAATATTTCCCTGATTTACAGTCTGAAATGTATCACTGGGGGTGACCTCTTTAGTTCTGCCAGGTGATCTGTACGAAGTGTTCATAACTGAGACTTCTATGCACAGAGATACTTGTTTGGCAGCTGGAAAAAGGCATTCTTTCCCACAATGCAATGAGGTTCAGACAGGAGACTGTCAGGACCATAGCCATGACATCACACTGTGGCAGGGGTTTCACCACAATATCAGCCACACAAAACCCCTGATGATCGATTTGAGAAAATGTAAAGATTTCTCATGGGAAAGGGGGTATTGGCTGCCAGGGATGAGCTCTGAATGAATTCCAAATGGATTTCATTTGGAATTGATCCGGATAATTAATGCACCTGAGCGGTTGGGTGAGGGAGGGTTAAACGTACCCAGCGGCAGTCTTCTTTAATCCGTCCCACGCTGCGTTCCAAGCCACGTCACATACCTACCACTGCTTACTCCTTCTGGTTGAAGGAGGAAGCGCAGTAGTGACCTGATATTTAGGTAAATCTGAGCCAGCACTGGTTGGTGGAACCTTTATAATAATTAGGGCTTGTTATGCACTAAAACGTTTTGTATTTCCAGAGTCTCTAGATGGTGACTGTGTTCTTTGTTTTGTAACAGAGAAGTGTAGTGACCTTGTATGGCGACAGTGTGTATTCCTGTCTGTAGAGATTTCCCAGCCTCCCCTCAACTTCTTCATCCCAAACTGCCCTGAGGCCAACAGCAGAAGATAAGTCCTATCAGTGTGGATTCCAGGGCTCTGCTCCTCAGGGGGGACTCGCTGTCACCTGCTATAGTTACAGGAGACGCGCTGACTCTGGAAAAGCTGATGCAGTAGTAAATCTGCCACCAGATTGACCATTATCCCTGGTATACAATATGCAATTATTTCCAACATGTCCGATCTGATTTCTGATTGATTTTTGGATAGAAGTGATTGGAAAATGGATCAGAAATCAGATATGCTGGTCGAATTGATTACTTCCGACGGGAAATTGCATGGGGTGTATTATGCTGGGAATACACGGTTGGTTTTTTAGGTGATGGTTCGATAGATAATTTCCGACATGTCCAATCTCCCTGTTGATTCTTTCGCCGCTCGATTTCTCATAGAAGTAAATTGAAAAGATAACAAAAACGCAAAAAGGAGAGGAAGATAAGAGAATCGACCGGCAAAAACGATCGAGAGGAGAAACACACGGCAGAAACAAACAGCGTATTCCCAGCATTAGGCATGAGATGGATCTCTCTGCAATTGAATCTGTTCAGAGCGGGATCTATTCCCTGCCCACACTCTTCATGCTGAAATCTATTGAAAAACACTGTGAAATCTATTGGACATTGTCCTGCTGCCTACCTCATGTGTATAGGTGTCCATTCACACCAACTGACTCTCCCAACCACCCCCCTTTTGGCCGCCCATGTGCAGTTTTAAAGGCTTGTCTGTCACGCCACTGCGAATCCTTGCCTCCTCTGGTGTTGGGCATTACCACCAGCACCTGTACCATTTGACACCGGTACATGTAGAGGCTGGTATCCATGCCAGCGGGAAAGATGGTCCCTGCACGTGAGGGGGACACACCTGGGGATAGAGGGGGGAGGGGTGACGGTCATAATTGCATGTCAGATTTGCAGTGTGCAGGGGGTCTGGCTGAGGTTTTCCTTCATTCCCTAACAATCTTTTTCCATTAACCCTCCAGGACAGGTATACATCGAGATTTGGCCCCTCCCAGGAAACAGGAAACATCCACAAGCCTCTCTATAAATAAAAAACTTTGTCAGGTATCCGGCAGTATGGATGTTTCCTGTTCCAGGGACAGGTCTCTCTATACCTGCGCTGCATGTCCTGGAGAGCCTGGGGGGCTAGGGACTGTTGGTGCTGCGGGGACAGGTGAGGATCATGAGGCAATGTTATCTGCTGTCAGCCGCTTACCTCTCTCTATAGCCGCTGTGGAGGGTCTGGGGAGAGAGATGGCTGTGGTAGCTTCTTGCTTGGCAGGCGCCGCCGGCTGGAAGGACGAGGGCACGCTGCAGGGAAGGCGGAGGCCGAGCGGGCGCAGCGTGCCAGTATCCATGATGGCGGACGGGACACTTCCGTTTCCGCTTATGTCGTCACTTCCGCCCGCCGGATTGAAGAATGCGCAGCATTCCCCGCGTCTGGGCACTCGTGCAGGACGCAAGATGGAGCACAACCAGCGCCTGGGACGAGCGGAAGCCTGTAGGCTGCTCAGGAGGTCCCAGGGCACATGAGCCTAAGCCGGATACTAAGGTATCGCGTTTTTCACATGTAAAACAGTTGTTTGTGTGAAGGCTGTTCTAAGGTGGCTCACTGGACTGGCTGTGTTATGGGGAATTTTTTGGTTGGTGAATAGCTTCTTGTGGGAAGTTGCCTCACACTGTGGCGGATGGTGGTTACTCTGGCTGCATGGCAGTTAAACAATATCTGTATTATGTTTATTTTATGACAGAGTACAGCAGCTTCATCCTCTGCTCCATCTGCTACTGCTATTGAAGCATCAAATACTGCTAGGCCTAAAGAACGCTGTCCCTCTTGTAATGGGAAGCTACCGGTGCCTTGGAATAAGTTATTATGTCAGCAGTGTGCAACTTGTGTTTTGAATGAAGAGTCTGTTATGGCTTATAAAGATTTCCTTAAAATGGTTCGCAAGGAAATGACAGAAGTCCATGTCGGCTCAATCTGGTGTTAATCCTCCACCTATTATTATTGCACAAGTGCCGTCTGGATCTGTTTCTTTAGCTGCTACGGTGCCACAGCCAATTGTACAACAACCAGTAGTCATTGCTCAATCACCTACTGTTATGCCTAACTATCCTATAGATCAAACAGCAGTACCTGCTGACAGGAGCTGCTGGTGGACCTATGGAAGAATCCTCACCATCGGCAACAGGGCATAAGAAAGCATCTGCTAGAACAAATCATCCTGTCTTGTCAGATTCTGAACCAGAGGAATACTCTGATGATATCTCTGAGTGTGACTCTGATGAGGACTTGTCTGAAAAAGATCAGAATAAATTGTCTAAATTTAGATTTTCTGCTAACGAGACAGAGGAATTGTTAAAGGCAATTTATGATTCTTTAGGTTTGAAGGATGACGCTCTTTCTTCAGTGTCTACGCATGATGCATTATATGCGGGCATGGAAGGAGAGAAACCAATGGTTTTTCCAGTACATTCATCTACTAAACAATTGATTAATAGTCAGTGGAAGAACCCTGATAGGAAGGTCTTTTTATCTAGAGGCTTTTAAAGAAGATTTCCTTTTGCAGAAGAGGACTGTAAACAGTGGGATAAATGCCCTAAGTTGGATGCAGTCTTTTCGCAGGTCCACTAGGAAAATGAATTATCCTTTGAAGATCTAGGTTTTCTAAAGGAACAATCAGGAAAAAAAAAAAAAAAAAAAAAAAAAAAGCTGAATTTGCCTTAAAGAAAACTTGGTCAGCTACCTGCGCAAACTTCCGTCCTGCTGCTGCTACTACATGTGTAGGCCGTACCCTAGATTTATGGATGCATCAAGTAATGCGTCGCATTAAGATGGGGTCAAGTTAAGAAATTATTTTAAATTCATTTACCGTAATGTTTAAGGCTATAAACTTCATTATAGATGTGGCAACGGAATCTATCCGTTTGATTGCAAGAGCGGCGGCGTTGTCTAACGTGGCCAGAAGTAAGGTAGTAAGGTTTCTAAAAACCTGTTAGGTATCATTCCTTTCTCAGGTGACCTATTGTTTGGTCCCCAGTTGGATGAAATCCTTGAAAGGACATCAGATAAAAAGAAGGGTTTCCCTAAAGAAAAGGCAATTTAGACAGGGGAAAAAGTTTTTTCGTAAGGACAAGAGAATAAAACCAAACCCCAAGACGGACGTAAACACTGGTCCTTCTCTCGCGAGCAGAACAAGCCAAATGCATTGTTTGGCGGTTCAGACTCCACTACAAGAAAGCAGCAGTGACAGCGAAGAAGCTGTGGGAGAAAGGTTGGGCCCCTTCCTCCCGCAGTGGCAGAAGTTTGCGACCAGCCCATTCATTCTCAATCTGATCGAGTTGGGATACCATATTGTATTCCAACAAAGACCTTCAACAAAGTTCATAGTGACAAAAGAGTTGAGGTCAAACCAAGAACAGAGGGCCATATCTTGCATGCTACAAGATATGTTAACAAGAGAGGTGGTCACTCTGGTGCCAGTTCTGGAGCAGGTAAGGGGTTTTTTATTCAAAAATCTTCCTAGTGAAAAAACCGTAGGGCAAGTATCGTCTAATTCTGAATCTTAAACCACTCAAGCTTTTCATAAAGCATCAGGTTGCCTCCCCTTGGGCATACTGTCCGCTCCGAGAATTTTCACCCGAGCTGATCTCACATCTGCACAAAAGAGGTATTATGATTGTTCCCTATTTGGACGATCTTCTAATTATGGCAGAATCAAGGCAAACATTTTTGCTCTACAGAGATAGTTGTAAAGGAACTCCAGCAAGCAGGATGGAGTGTAAGCCTGGAAAAATCATAGTTAGAGCCCACTCAGAATATTATTTTTCTGGGATTCATAATGAACTCAATAGAACAGAAGATGTTCTTACCGGAGCAAAAGCCTGCGAAGGTAATACAGCAGGTGGGAAATCTCAAAAGATTGGATGTCATCTCGATACGGGATGCAATGAGACTCCTGGGACTGTTAAACTCAGTGGCACCAGCAGTACAGTAGGCAATGAAGCATTCACGAATCCTACAGAGTTGGGTCTTGAAAAATTGGGCAAGACAATCGAAACTTTGGATCAGTTAGTACAGATTCTAGTGCAGGTAAAGGAAAGTCTAGATTGGTGGACTATTTCCCACTCGTTATCTCAGGGCAGACCTTGGCAATTTCCAACTCAGGTAGTCTTGACCACAGACGCAAGCTTGTTAGGTTGGGGGGCCATTGTTCAAGATTTCAAAACACAGGGTCTTTGGCAGCATCATATGAAAAATCAGTCTGCAAATCACAGAGAATTGATGGTGGTGAAGTTGGCTCTGATAGCATTTCAACATTTGATAGCAGTCAAGCAGGTGCAAATAAGGACGGACAATTCCACAGTAGTGGCGTATATAAATCGCCAGGGGGGAACAAGGTCACACAAGCTATTGACCCTGGCGTTGAAAATACTGGACATAGCAGAACAGATTCTGTTGTTAATTACAGTAATTCACTTGAAAGGGTCTATGAATGTACTAACAGATCTACTAAGTCGAAAACAGCTGTCGAATACAGAATGACAATTGAACCCCGACGTATATCAATGGATAACGTCTGTGTGGGGGACGCCTGTCATAGATCTGTTTGCCAACAGGGAAAATACAAAGTGTCGTCAATTTTTTTCCCTTAACGCCAAAGACAATCCAACAGCAGTGGATGCTTTGTCACAGACATGAGATTTCAATCTAGCATTTGCATTCCCTCCGCTGAATGTGTTACCATGGGTATTGAGAAAGATTGCAGCATCCAGGACAAAGGTGATTCTTATTGCTCCAAATTGACCACGAAGGTCGTGGTATCCTCTGCTTCTGAAATTAAAAGTGGCGGAGCCGATGCTACTTCCTTTTCCGGACAATTTAATTTTAATTCAGAGGCAGGTTGTTCCAGACATCAACAAATGGAAGTTAACAGCCTGGTTACTGAAGAGCACATTTTAAAGACGTATGGACTATCAGATAAGGTAGTAGATACTCTGATTAAGAGTCGGAAAAAGAACACTAGAACAATATACCTGAAATATTGGAAAACTTATAAATTATGGAAGGAACAGTCAGGATTTAGATCTAATGAAGTTGCTACTGTTTTAGAATTTCTCCAGAGTGGAGTTGATAAGAAATTGGCCTCAAGTACGATTAAGGTGCAAATTTCAACGCTTTCTGTTTTTTTAGACAGACAATTGGCTGGTCATCCCTTGATTGCTCGGTTTGTTAAATCAATAGAGAGAAATAGGCCAATTGCTGTTAAACCATTCCCGAACTGGGATTTATCTTTGGTTTTGAAGGCTTTGACGAAGCCTCCTTTTTGACTGTGCCAGTAACATGAATTTACGTTTGTTAACGTTCAAAACAATATTTTTAGTAGCAATCACCTCAGCAAGGAGAGTGAGTGAACTTGAGGCCTTATCCTGCAGGGAGCCTTATTGTATTTTTTATAACGATAGGGTAGTCCTTAGAACCAGTTCAGAATTTATTCCGAAAGTTGGGGATATTTTCTATCGATCGCAGGAAATTATACTACCAACCTTTTATCCTAATCCAACAAATGATAATGAGAAACGACATTTGTTGGACATAAGACAAATTCTTAAAGATTATCTGGAGAGAGTAGAGTTTAAGGAAAACTGAAGCCCTTTTTTTTTGTAAATTTCACCGGAAAACTAGTGGGACAGAGGGCTTCGAAGAGAACGATAGCTAACCGGATCAAATTATTTATTATGGAGGCCTATAAAGTGATGGAAACGACTCCGCTGAAAGATCTAAGAGCTCATTCTACTAGAGGGACAGCAACTTGAGCCTTCAGAGCTGTTGCTTCTCCTATGGAGATCTGTAAGGCAGCAACGTGGAAGAACTTGGGAACGTTCATGCGGCATTACAGATTGGATATCTTCATCAGACCAAGACTTTGGAAAAAAAGTCTTGGAGGCGGTCAGCCCACCCTAAAGTTAGTGTTTACTTGAGAATCATCTCGATGTATACCTGTCCTGGAGGGTTAATGGAAAAAACTAAACATTAGCTTACCTGGTAATTTAATTTTAAGTAACCCTCCAGGACAGGTGGGGTAACCCACCCCATTTCCTTTTATGATACATAGTGTTTTAAAAATGCAAAGGTATAAATTATATATAAATGTATATAAGACACTATTATGAATGGTTAGGTGTCAGGTAGTTGAGACCTGTTGGAATGTTTCTTTATTTAATACTGCCGGATACCTGACAAAGTTTTTTATTTATAGAGAGGCTTGTGGATGTTTCCTGTTTCCTGGGAGGGGCCAAATCTCGATGTATACCTGTCCTGGAGGGTTACTTAAAATTAAATTACCAGGTAAGCTAATGTTTAGTTTTTTGACTGATTTCAGCCAGAAATCAATCGAAAGATCGATTGGGTGGCCTTGTTGCAATACAGAATCTCCTTCGAACCGATAAAGTGATCGGATTGAAAGGTCGCTTGGCACGCAAAATCGAAGAATGCATGAGCACCCTTACACATTACCTGGAAGTAAGTTCACGATAGATATTTGATAAGGGTCAGAATAATTGATGAGATTTTAAATATATGGGGTCCTTCCTATCGGATTTCGGAAGAGCTGAGTTTTAAACTAGTGGAAGATGCAGCTGCTGGTTTGGAACTGTTGTGTATAAAATGTTTTCGTAGACTAACCACTTCAGGACCACAGTGCTAAACCCCCTAAAGACCAGGCTATTTTTAGTTCAATTGGCCACTGCAGCTTTAAGGCCAAGCTGCAGGGCCGCACAACATAGCACACTAGTAATTTCCAACCTCCCCCCTTTACTCCCCACCAACAGAGCTATCTGTTGGTGGGGTCTGATTGGGCCGATCACACGGCTATCCCCAGTACAGCGCTGCTGCAGATCGCAGCGATGTACATGTTAGACGGCGGTTTCGCGATTGTCGCTCGGAGCCTGTAGGTGAGGCGGAGCTCCGCCCCCGGACAGGAGATGCGTGCACAGCCTGCGCGATCTCCTGCAAACTACAGCCCCAGGATTTGACACCAATCAGCGTTAGGCAGTCCTGGGATGGTTAAGCACCCTTTCACACAGGCTGCTGACAAGCAGAAAATTCTCCACCAGTCAGCTGCTCTCCTGCACCGCCCTAGTGCTTGTTAGCGCTCGGTACCGGCGCTAGACAGGTCCCCCTTCCCCATGTAATCTGAGCGTGGCCACAGACTTGACATGACACGTTCCTCTGCCCTGTAACACCACTTGTGTTACAACCACTTCAATTTGGCTGCGTTTAAATTGCATGCGAATTGCACTGGTGTTTTCTGTAAAGTAGAAGTTTGTGAGTCACTCATCCTGGAACAAACATTTATCGCAGGACTGTTAAGCCATTGGCTGTGTCCATGTTTGGGTCATGTTCTCTGCGTTCTGTAAACATGAAAGCCTCTAATCATGGAGTGGCCATACACAAGTCCTCTGTGAAACCATTGTTTGTATACTCAGGCCTGGTTTACCAGGAAGTCCATTTAATACATGGCAAACGTTAGTAGAAGAGTTTTGAACTTTATACACACGCTAGCTGGAAGTGGATAAGACTGCTTTTTGCAGCCAGCATCAAGCATGTTGGTTCTTTAAACAGGCGGCTAAAAGTATTGTCGTCCACCCCCCCCCCCCACCCCACCCACTAAAAGTGGCTTCATCATGTGCCATTGTCCCTCCACCCCTCCCTATAGGAACAGTACACCTCTCTCAGCTGTGGCACTTGTGCCTGGAATTGTTGCCCTGGCTGTCCGGTCCCAGTAGCTATGGGCAGCTATGGATAGTAGCCTACAGTGAGAGTTCAGACTTTTGTTCAATTCCACAAAAGGCTGCCCGCCCCTGCCACCCTTGGATCTCCTCCACGCTGCCAGAATGGTCACCAGGATCTCGTATGACCCCTCCCATCCAGGCATTTTCTTCTTTGAACTCCTCCCATTGGGACAACTTTGCCGAGTTATCCCCTCTAGGACCACCACATGCAGGAGCATGTTCTTCCCTGAGGCTTTCCTCCTACTGAACTCTAGCCCCCCTATCAAGTTGCAGCACTCTATCTGGGAAGTATAATTTCACCTAACGCCCACCCTGAACTTCTAGCACTCCTGTGTGGAACTTTGCCCCACTCCCTAGCTGTTAGTGGTCTTATTTTGTCCACTCTGAGGACTGTATCATGTACATTTCTGTAATTGTCAATGCCACGTCTGGCTTATGTACTACTGCTATTGCCATGTGTACCACAATCAATTCAGGGTATGTCATACGGTGACTAGGTGATTCTGACTAGACGTTTCATGGCTCTGGGCTGCTTCTTCAGGTTAATAAATTGCTGAATCCATAGTGCCGTAAAGCTCTGAGTGCCTTTTAAGCTCTCTGTTTTCACCTGTTAGGGTGTGTGGGACACTCAGTAAGTTCCTGGGGAAGTTGCTCTCTGCATGGGAGGAGAAAGGGAAGGTGTTTCCCAGAGATACTGAACTATCTGCATTAGGGAAGGGGGGGGGGGGGGGGTGTTCACCTCTCTGAACAAGGTGAAGTAGTAAAAACCCTCCTCCCTGTGTTCTCAGATTTACAAGCCCTACTCCATAGAGCCAAATTAATCCATGCCATGCACTGATGAGGATCAAACAATCCGAAACAGTCTGTATGCATGTTGGATTATTATGGCTCTGTACAAATTAACAAGCTGACGCATCATTGCATTCCAGCGGTTCTGGAGGTGTGTTTAGCTTCTAAGGGTACAATGGTTAATTTGCATATATTCAGCAGTGTTGCACTGGGAGACATCTCAAGCTCACTCCAACCTGAATTGTCGCAAATTCTTTCTGTTTTAGGAAAGCAAACTTTTGTTTTTCTTAACATCTTAGTAAGGGGGCTTTTAGGACCATTGTAGTCCCTTACACACTCCAATGAGTTCTGGGTCACCATGAGCTTTCTGGTTAGTCTGTACCCCTGTGTTCAAAGATAGGACTGCTATTTGCTGTGATTAGTGCCGACACTGAAAAAGTATAGCAGTGGCTCCCTTTTTGGACACACTACCTCAACAAGAATACTGTTGCTGTGGTTACAAAGAGCAGTTTGTGATATTCTTATCTGAGTGCACATGAAAGGGTCATTTTATATCATTACAAAAAGACTTGTTCAGCACTGAGTTATTCATGTGAATTTTATGCCAAAAGTTTGAGTTTTACTTTAATAGTCTCCCGGCCTCCTGTGATGGCAGAAAAAGAGTTAATTAAATGAGGCTGTTATCATTTTTCCATCTATTGTATTAACGAGGAACATCTGTTCCCTCTGTAACCCAGAGCTGTTTTTCTAAATATTTCCAAGCTGGGGCTCTGGCTTCCATCCAGCGTGGAGGCCGGAGTGTGGACAAGGCCCAGGGTGTGGGCCTGCAGTGGTGAAGTTGTCTCCCTCCTTGTATATACTGCTTGGGAGACCCTGTAGCCAGCCACCTATCTGTAGGACGAGGTTTAGAAGAGGCGCCCATAGGGGCTCAGCTGGCTGGTCACTGGCATCTGCAGAAGATAAACGCTAGAATGAAAACATTAACTACGGAGCAGGTTAGGGTTTTTTTTTTTTTTTTAAATTTCCCTTTTCTTTATAATACTGGCTGCATTCAGAGAAATTGTAATGAAATTCTCTTGAGTCACGTACACATGGTAAATTAAAGTTGGTTGCAGCCGCCAATAGACCATCTTGAGTGTGCATTTAGTAAGTGTATGGAAGCCCCGTGATGACGCTTAGAGGAACTCTAGTGAAAAGAATGTAATAAAGTGCTTCATTTTTACAATTATGTACTGTATAAGTGAATTAGTCAGTGTTTGCTTATTGTAAAATCTTTGCTCTCCCTGATTTACAGTCTGACATTTACCACATGGTGACATTTTTGGTGATGTCAGTGGAAGGAGATGCTGCTTGCTTTTTTGGCAGTTGAAAACAGCTGTTATTTCCCACAATGCAACAAGGCTCCCACAGTGTGATGTCAGAACCATGGTCCTGACATCACACTGTAGGAGGGGTTTCACCAAAATGATCCGTTTTGTGAAAAGGAAAAGATTTCTCATGGGAAAGGGGGTATCAGCTACTGATTGGGGTGAAGTCCAATTCTTGGTTATGGTTTCTCTTTAAAGGACTACTATCGCAAAAAAAGTAGGCAGTTAAAATCTGAAAAAAGACAGGTTTTAGGACAGTCCATCTCCTCATGGGGTATTCTCAGCGTTTTCTTAGTTTTCAACAGCGTTTCCTGAACAGCAGTTTAACTGCCAAATCGTAATAAACCAGCCAGCCTCCCTACTCACTTGCACACTATTTTGTCAGTTAGACTTTACAACTGCTGTTCAAGAAATGCTGTTGAAAACAAAGAAAACCCTGAGAATCCCCCATGAGATGGACTGGCCCAAAACCTGTCGGTTCTGTTGTAACTGCCCAGGGGCAGAACGCTTCAGGCGACGAAAGTGAAACCAGGGACTTTGCACAGCCCACTGCTCACAGCCGACTGGCCGACTTGCTTGGGGCCAGGTGTAGATGCGGAGGATAGCAGCGAGGGAACAGTCAGCCTGGAGGGGGCTGGAGGGAGCCCCAGGTATGTATATAAATTTTTATTTCCCCCATCTAAGGTACACTTTAATTCTGACTAGATTAATCGCATGCTTGTTTCAGGTGTGTGATTCAGACACTGCTGTAGCCAGAGATCAGCATGACAGCCAGGCAACAGGTATTGTTTAAAAGAAAATAAATTCGGTCAGCCTCCATGTGCTTTTTATTTCCCATGTACTTCTACCGTTGCAGTCCACAATACATAATGACCACTCTGTGTAGGTCTTGGTTACCTCTTACTAACCATTTTGAGTAATTCCTTGTCATTGCCCTTAAGTCTTATGATTAGTTGATCTCTGATTTGCTTTATTCTTCTTTCCTCCCTGTTCCTGATGGTGATTAATCTCCAGGAATGAGGTACTGCTTGTTCCTGGTCTCCAGTAAACACAAACTTGTTTCTGTCCCTGTTTTTATCGTCTCCTCCCAACGTCTCTTCTCTCGCTGAATCAATTCTTTGTGTCTAATTTCCAAATTAGAAATGTTGCCCTTTTTAGCCTAGAACTTATTTCGATTTTTCCAGCCAAGACAAGAGTCAATCAACAATGCTAAAGTCAGGAGCCAATTCTGCGCATCCCAAATTTCCTTTCTAGCATTCCAACCAAACTGAATCCTCCGTTTTTATATGGCTGAAAGTAATTATGATTCTGCCAAATGCACCCAAATATTTGTAATTTTATACTGTTAAATTATTTTTTTTTTGTCCTTTTTTTTGTTTAAGGTTATCAGGTAAACGTTTAACTATACCTAGGCTGCCCATACATCATGCGATGATGGGCAGATCGACCAAGAGACAGATCTCTCTCTAATGGAATCTGATAGAGAGATCTGTCTGCTGCCCATTGACCGCAGGCCGATTCCCGATAAATTTAATCCTGAAATCGATCCAGAATCGGCCTTTTGTTGCCACATCCACTGGCCACCGATGTCCACCCTAATGTAAAATGTGATGTCACACATGTGCCCATGTTACTTCGGGGACCCGGGAGCCAGCGGCGGAAACGGACAGGTAAAGTTGTACTGTACTGGAGTGGGGGATAGTACACGGCTGTGGTGGTGCACATTTTACATTAGGATGACAATGCCGGGGGTCCTGACATCTTGCAGCATGTCTGATCGATACAGGCAACCAATTTTGGCCTGAAATTGGTCGCATCTTCGATTGGGCATACTCTTGGCAGCACCGATTTTCAGAGAGAGACAGATTTCTTAATTGGGGACATCTGTGGCTGCTCTGCTGAATTTTATCTGGCTTGCATATGGGCCTTAAAGGGAACCTTAACTGAGAAGATATATTGAGGTTTCCTTTTAAACAATACCAGTTGCTTGGCAGTCCTGCTGAAGTAGTAGCTGAATTACACTTCTAAAAGAAGCAGGCAGCTAACAGGGCTGTGGAGTCGGTCCAAAAATCCTCCGACTCCTCAGTTTAGGATTCCTCCGACTCCTCTAATTTGCATATTACAATTTTGTTGATTAACAGTATGTAACGTGAAATTTGTCTCTTAACTCCAACGCTTAGGAATTTTACAAGACAACTGAAGTGAGAAGGATATGTAGACTACTATATTTATTCCCTTTAGACTAAAACTAGTCCTTGGTAAGAGTACTTGTAAAGGGTACAGACTGGAACAAAGAACATCTATCAGGCCCTAGGCAATGTAACTGTGGGTACATGTAAGAGTGATGTGCAGGTACTCTGCAGGGGAATGAGGAGATTCTTCCTCTATTACACATTCTTCATGCACAATCTGAACAATGTTTATGGGTGAACGACAACACCTCTGTGTTCAATGTGCACAGCATTCTCAGTGGATTCCCTGCAGCTCTGTGGGGAGTGCATATGTAGAGTATAGTACTACTGTGTAACAAAGTAAACCTGAGACAGATGAAATTAAAGTGTTTTTTTTTTTTTTTTTTTTTTTTTTTTTTTTTTTTTTATACATACCTGGGGTTTCCTCCAGCCCCCTTCATTCTATTCAGGCCCTCGCTGTCCTCCTCCGCCACCTGGATCTTCTGCTATGAGTCCAGGTACTTGAGCCAGTCTGGTGTAGGGCGCATGCGCACACACACCGCCGGGAGCGTACTACACCGGCGCAGCACTATTGCGTAGGTGCAGAACGCTCCTTGCTGTGGAAGCGGCACGTAGCCAGACTGCTCTGACTGGCTGAATTACCAGGACTCATAGCAGAAGATCCAGGTGGCGGAGGACAGCGAGGGACCGAATGGCCTGAAGGGGGCTGGAAGAAGCCCCAGGTATGTATAAAGCTTTTCTTTTAATTTTGCCTCAGGTACCCTTTAATTCATAGTCCCCCAAACCAAATTTTAACATATCAAATTATTTGGTTTCATGAGCAAAGGGAGTGCATACATTTGCATAAACCAGCATCAATGCAGAATTATTTCCATCACATTGACCATCTCTATTAGTGACACGGCTACACATCAGGTTTTATACTTACAGCATAGATGTTCTTTAGTGTATATATAAGAGATGTGTACCCATCATATATACTGTACAGTCACCATCAGATATGTATATCGGACTTTAAAAATACGGGGACTGCTTTATTGAAGCAGCACAAGTAACTAATTTTGATTGGTTTATTTCATTTTTGTGGACTGAACACAGCTATTACTGTATATATACTGTATATATACACTTTCTTTTTAATGACTATTATCTGAGAAATAGAACATTTTATCATATTTTCTATTTTAATAACAGTTACAAATTCATTAGGAGTCTGAGTCGGTGCATTTTTCTCCGACTCCAGGCACCAAAATTGCTCCGACTCCACGACTCCGACTCCACAGCCCTGGCAGCTAATCCAGTCTGATTTCAGTCAGAGCACCTGATCTGTATGCTTGTTCAGGGGCTGTGGCTAAACCTATTATAGACACAGGATCAGCAGGAGCTTTTAGGGCTCGTTTCCACTAGTGCGGTGCGGAATCGCCTGCATTCCACCGCGGACGAAATCGCATGCGGGTGCGATTCCGCATGCGTTTTTGCCGCGATTTCGCATGCGATTCCGCATAGGTAAGGCTGTATGCGAATTTAACCATGTCACTGCCTGAGTAAATTAACATTACGCATGCGATTTCGCGGCAAAAAACGCATGGTCACCCCGCATGCGATTTCCCTATTAGTTACATTAGCGGAGATTCGCGCACATTCCTTCTGCACGCGAAATCTGACGGCCCTGCCGTGCAGATTTCTGCCGCACCAAAAAACGCTGCCGCAGCCGCACAAGTGGAAACAGCCCCATCCACTTACATTGCCTATGCGAATCCGCGTGCAGTGCCCGCATGCGGATTCGCTATAGTGGAAACGAGCCCTTAGAGCAGGTTCTGAGTACAGGTCCGCTTTAATGACCTTTTCAAATCTGATTGTAAGCCAGAGAATATTGGTGTTCAAACTGACTGAGTATTAAAATTAATTTCTGGAGTAATTTGTACCCTTGGCTTCATGGGGATTCTTTGTAAAATAAACACTTTGCACACTTGCTGGTCTGCTGAGCCCTGGTTGTAACCTTGGCGGATGCCCCCACCCTGCTGAGCCCCCCCAGTGCGGTACACGCCATTCCTCAGTCCTGCTCTGATGGTGCTGTTAGCAGAGTGATGTTGGCCGCCTTCCCCGCTGTGAAGTCATTTTGGAACCCGTTAAGCCCACAGCTGGGGATTTTGACTCATCTGTTACTTTTGATTTTTGCAGATGCTTTGCCAGTTCTGCTACATACACGGGTGGGACCCCCTCTCCAAATAAACTGTAACTTGTACGTTATTCTATGTTGGAGGGCGGAGCTCTGTTGACATCCTCCGCATAAAAAAAGCTTTTGATGCTATACATGATCAGATCCTTGCTATCCATTTTCTGCTAGACGAGTTAAGGTCTGTATCCATGATGTTTTTGCAACATATATATATTTTTATTTTTATTTATTTTTTTTTTTTTTTTTTTGTAACGTCTGTTTTTGTTATGTTGTATAAAATAATTTAATGAATGTGTAACAATGTGTGACTGCTGCAACGTCTGTTCGTATTAAAAATGGCTGTCATGTCTTATCACTGAACAAGTAATTTGTTCAGATCCCCACAGACAGTTGCCATGATCACGACCGACTCTTGCAGATTAGGCAAGTTGGATCAGGGAACAATATTTTGTTGGAGATCCCCAATTCATCTGGCCATGGGTACTTTGCTTTAAAGATTACCGGAGATGAATGGAAAGATGAGATTCATATATACCTGGGGTTTCCTCCAGCCCTCTTTAGGCTAATTGGTCCTTCGCCAACCTACACCGCCTGGATGTTCCGCTACGGGTCCTGGCACTTCGGGCAGTCTGTGCAGTCCGGCCGCATGCACTCCCGTTGCGCCCCAGCAGCCGAGGCTGTCCTGTGCAGTACTACACAAAACGCTCCTGGCAACGGGCTATGGCCAGGCCACACATGTGCACTTCACCCCTACTGCCTAAAATACCGGGACCTGTAGAAGAAGATCCAGACGGCGGAGGACGGCGAGGAACCGCGTAGCCTGAAGGGGGCTGGAGGAAACCCCAGGTATGTGTGTGTGTTTTTTTTGTTGTTTTTGTTTTTTGTGGGGGTTTTTTCCCATCATGTCAGGTTTTACTTTAGAGTTGCAAGCTTTTTTTCATACTAAGGTGGCTATTAATGGTATAATCTCCCAAACTATCGATAGTCATTGATCAGCATCATTAAAGAAGTTCTGTGGCATGTTTAAAAACACAAAAACCGACCTCTTACCTGGGGTATCTATTGGCCCCCTGCAGCTGTCATGTCCCGCGCCGCCCTCCTCCGATCCTCAGTTCCCTGCCACCGGTCCTGGTTTAATCATCTAACTAGTAGAGTAATAATGTCTGCTCCCGCTTGCGTCATCGGGAGCTTACTGCGCAGGCGCAGTATGTAGTTTTCTTGTACTGCGCCTGCACAGTAAGCTCCCAATGACGCGGGAGCTAGCATGCACGCGGCCACAGTCTAGTTACAGGAACAATTAGCCTGGGACCGGCGACAGGTAATGGAGGATAAGGGGACGGCGCGGGACATTACTGCTGCAGGGGGCCGACAAAAAAAAAAACTGACAATTACCTGGGGTTTCTAACATGCCACAGAACCCCTTCAATGGTACCTGATCCAAAGTATCTTTATACTGATCATTCCATCAATTCCAATTTCAGGAACAGTTCTCCAACCACAGTACCCTCAACAGTGCGAAGCGTTGTGATTGGTCAAATAGTGTGGGCGTAGTTTACTACAAACTATCTGAAACCTAAAAGTTCCAGAGGGTGTCATCCAAACATAATTGGGTTAGAAGAATTTCCCTATTAGGTTTCCTGCTGGGTCCCCTAAAGTAGACTAGCGCCTGATTGATGTGTGTACAGCTTTTATTGGCAGAGTTTTTGTTTTTATTTGCACCAAAGCTCCCAGATTATTGGGACTAGGAAAACCTCTGTGTCTGAAGTTAGGCATTTGAAGTAAACTCTGATTTATTATCTTGATTTCCTGTATTTCTCCCCCCTTCCTTTTGAGGGGACGCCCCCTTCGTTCTCTCTCCTTTCTGCGGTTGGGGAAGCCTGTTCTCTGTTAACATCTTTCCACAAGCCCATCAGTTTATGAGCGATTTTATACAGCTCCAATAAAGTGCAATTTATTCCCTGGGAGACAAGTTGGCCTATCATGCCCGAATAGTTGGCACGCAGCCTGGTAAATCCCCTCTCCTGGCGGAATCTAATCTCTCTGCTGACTCCCGGGGGCGATTTCTCACCCTCTGTAAAGCCAGTAAGTTGTTTCGGTGTCAGCGGCAGACACTGGATCTAAGGTAGAGCGCTGGCACCCATCCACCTGCACCCTCCGCCCTGCTTGCTCCCTCCCTACGCCAAGCGCTCCGAGTGTTGGGGATCGGGTGTCCTGCCGCCCTGCGTGTGATCTCACGCACATTCCTAGCGTGCTGCAAACAGTCTCCAGTCTACCGGGTATCGCTTTTCAGGGTCGCGCGGCGCTGGAATAAACAGGCAGACATCTGGGCAGATGCGGGCGGGGGAATGCAAAGTCTCCTTCTTCTCTTAGAAGCAAAATAAGTTTTCAGTCTGGCGAATTCTTTCCTCTGTTTTTCATGTCCTTATCGCTGGTGCTGAGGGAGAAGGAATTCACGTACCAGCTTGTCTGGGGACCGTCCTGCCATTCAGTCTGGGCACGTACAGACGATTATCATGAACCAACAAGAGCGTTCCTCATTAACGGATTAGTGCACTAACAAGGGTGCTAATCTAGCCCCAAATTGCACCTTGGACAGTAATGCAAGGAAATGCATAGCTTTGGTGCATTAATCCGCTGCTCTTTTTGGAGTCCCAGGGGTTGGATGATCTCACCAAAAACTGTAATGCTGGGTACACACAACTCGTTGTTTTTTTTTTTTTTCAGCCTATTTTCCGTCCGATCGATATTCGATTTTCCGGTCGATTTCCCACTTGATTCTCTCCTCTTTAATCTCATCTTTTCTTATCCATTTCCATTCACTTCTATGAGAAATAGATCAGAAAACATGGACATGTCGGCAATCATCTATCGAACCATCTATCTGCCGAAAAAAAAGTATGCTGTATGCTCAGCATAATTGTTGAAAACTATATGAAAGTCAAGGAGCAACAGACACTGGCACTAGATGCAGATGGTGGTGAGGCCCCATGCCACTGGTACTACTGAACTATGCTTGCTGAAACCTACATCCGTTCACAGTAATAAAAAAAAAAAAAGCAGCCTAACGGCTGTTTCGCACTGATGCGCTTCTTCAGAGATACATACATACATACATACATACATACATACATACATACATACGCCTCTGAAGAAGCGTATCTGTGTGAAACAGCTGTCAGGCTCTCCCCACCCCCACTGCATACTACTTTGCCTGTACCCATAGAGCCACAATAAAGGTACTGTATTGTCTGATCCAGTGCTGCTTTTTTACTATAATTCTTGAAGAGTACAGTAATGGTAGCCTCCATAATTTAGCAAGCTCTGGTACGCAGGTCAGGGGCTGTCGCAGCATAATGTCTGCATGCCTGTTGGTGAATTGCTGTTTAGTGAAGCCAATGGATCAACAAGACAGCCCGGTAATTGGAGTGCTGTAGAAAGCGGTCTGCCTGTGTCTTTCTCTTTCTTCTTTTATGACAGGTTTACTTTAAATTGTTCACCCACCCTGTACAAATTGGGAGCGTGTGACCACCCGCACCTCAGAGCACCTCTCCCCAGTGCAGAAAGTGTTCTGCCTGCACATCTGCAGAGAGCCTGTTATCTGGTCAGCCTCCTCCCCCTCTCCCCGGGGCGTCTGTGTCGGAGAATCCTTCCTCACAGCTCATTTGTCAGAAACGTGAGACCTCTGGGAGCCTGGCGATAACGATTACAGAAATTGCCCGTGATTCTTCTTCCTGATACATCTTTATTTGAGGCCCCGCATGACCTCATCCTACCTGTATTCTCTGTGAGGCTCTGTAACTACATGTCCCAGCATGCCGTGCACCCAAGCCAGTGAAATGGCAGTTAACCTTGAAGTGCAAAATCCGACACCGGTTTTTAATGTGTATTTAAAAGAACATTTCAGATGGTGCCTGTTTTTTTTTTTTTTCTTTTTTTTAGTTTTTTTAATTATGTAATTGTTAAATATTGCAATTTTTGCAAAAATAAAAGTATATGGCTTAGGTGAGTGGCAGTAAACTGAAAATCACTGCCAAGTATCTGCTGAATTGCTTCTCTCCTCCTCGTGACAGTTTTCAATAGCATAAGAGGAAGGAATTCACAATACTGACAAAAAGCATGGCCAAGCTGGAGTTAAAATATAGAGAAATGCACCATGTATGTATTTAGAGAGTTGAGCCTAATTCCCCCCAATCTGTGACTAATCACAAGTTGTAATTTTATCTCTCAGCTGTGTCAGCTCAGGCCTCCTCTCCTATGCCTCCACAGCTAATATTGTAAACACTGGCTGCTTCCGTGAAAGCAGGAAATGGATGCACTGGAGAGTTATTGCCGGATTTGTATTGGCTGTAACAAATGTTTTTTCTTTAAAGCTGGGGTAGGGAACCTTGGCTCTCCAAATGTGAAGGTACTACAAGTCCCACAATGCATTGCAGGAGTCTGACAGCCACAGTCATGATTAATAAAGGCAAATGCATGCTGGGTTTTGTAGTTTTATCACAGCTGGAGAGCCAAAGTTCCCTACCGATGCTTTAAAGGTTATTATGCTTTTGCTTATCTTTTAGAGCGGAGAGGAAGTTCTGAGTTCAGGTCCGTTTTAAGAGAATGGATTAGTAGATTCGCTGACTGAATACCATATAATCTTACTATATCTGGGTGGTACAACCACATGGTTGGATTTTCACATGTCACTAAACCGATCCATTGTATAGATTGTCGTTATCAAGAAAAAATAATCTCATTAGCTGTGGTGGAATTGTCTTAGGTGTTAAAATGCCCCTAGTTCGATGGCTGGGATGTATATTGCAGGAGGCAGTCACAGGTATGGATAGTCACGTTATCAATGAACCTGTACTGCAGCTTGGCAAATGCAGTCATTTAATAGTTCACAACAATCCCCAGGGTGTATTAATTCTATGCATTATCAGTATTATCTAATGATAAGTTCAGTGGATAATTACACCTTGTAGACCTTATTAATGTGCTGCCAAATGGGGTGGAACGTGGAAAACTCAATAACCCTACAGATACACCCAGATAAGCCACTGTCACGTCACAACGTGAACCGACCTGAAGCACACATCAACAATGAGTGTATAAAATACAGAGGACTACTGTATATACTCACGTATAAGCCTAACTTTTCAGTATAATGTGCTGAAAAGTTACCCTCTCGGATTATATGTGAGTCAGTGAAGCAGAACAGATGGGGGAGCAGGCATTGTTACTGGCAGAGGAGTGTAAGTGTTGTGCAGTAGTGATCCTGCTCTTGCCAGCTTGCTCCCTGCGGTGTCCGTGTTCCCCCATCCCCCGCAAGATGGTGTGCAGAGTGAGTGCACTGCATAGATTGTGGAGCAGAGCGTGCAAGCAACGTGTCAGCGGTGCAATCATTGGGGATTCTTTCTGTGTGGCAATCGTCTCATATGTATGACGCAATCTAGTGGTTTGATGTGACACAGCTGTATGATCCTGGGGCACATCTGGCTATGGGGAGGGGAGCTAACTTCTACTGGGTGAACATCTGGCTACTGGGGAGGGGGCTTATACACAAGTCATGCTTGGAACAAGAAAATGTATGCGTGCTCAAACACCAAGTTTGACCCTAACAAATCTGGCTTTGCAAATCTGGCCTAATTGGCTAAGCATAAGGCATTGCTCATGCAAATATGCATTTGCTTTCGCATGCCAAACTATGCAGGGTCAAAAACAAATACCGCAAAGCGGTTGCCCTGCCGGAATTAGTTCATGCTGCATTAGCACTTATACACAAGTCAATCACTTTTTTTCCCCCCCTGGTTTCTGAGGGAAAAGTGGGTACCTCGGCTTATATGCGACTATATATATATGGTAATTGGCCTCAAATCTTCTGGATACTAAATTTCCTTCTAGACACCATTGCAGCAGTAAATGGTCTCTCGTATGCTGTCCACCAAGCTGGGCAGGAAAGTCTGTGTGAGTCCACCTTACCTGTGTGACACCTCACCAACTGGTTTTGTTAAACTTAAGGTGGCCATACACTTATAGATTTGCAGCAGATTCGACCATTAGATAGATTCCTGTCAGATTGGGCTTGACAAGCATCTGACAGGAATCTATCTGATGTGTGCCACACACTAGGAACAGATTTCCAATAGATTTCAGAATGAAATCTATTGGATATCAATCTAAATGCATTATTAGACCATTAGATCCAATGCCACTCTATGGGCCATCGATCTGCCAGCAGCAGATCAACCTAGATTTTCCATCCTGTCAGATCAAAACTATTGAAATCTGCCACAAATCGATCGAATGGGGAATTTGATAGAATCGATTTCTGATCGATCGAATGGGGAATTTGATAGAATCGATTTCTGATCGATTCTATAGAATCGATCGATGGCTGAAATCGACCAGTGTATGGGCCCCTTTACGTTGGTGAAAATAAATGGATTATCTGTAACCATAAATATGTAGTAATATCTTATTTTTTTTTTTTTTTTTTTTAGTGGTGGTGATATCCCTTTTTGAAATAGAAAAGGGTATCCAAAGGCCGCACCATGGAGGACAGTAGCAGTGGGGTTTTAAGAGAAAGTAGTTTCCAAAGGGCCATTGTTGTTCTTCATCATTAATACATCCCTAAAAGTCGAGCCATTCAGGTCATAGTTCAGACTCTAAATTGAACTTGATGTTTAGATTGGATAACAATTCCTCCAGTAGGTCCTCCCTATGCAGAAGACACACCTTGCTGAGGTGTCTGTATCATTTTATAACCTGGTACAACTAGATCACAAGGTTTTCATGTACAAGCAATTAGGGATGATAAATGATATGCAAATAGTTCTGAGGATGTAAATTTGTATGCAAATTTTATGCAGCTTGAAACAGACCTACCGATTCCCACCAAGGTTTGAATTGATTGGTCCATCTTCAAGCTGCATACATTTGCATACAAATTTACATATTTCTGCACTCGGAAATATATGCATCTGGTGGATAATCCCTACAAGCAAGCTGGCTTCTCCATGGGATAGATTGGTGTACATGAAGATGCAGGTAGTCCCAATTACCTGCACCTAGCAGGGCTGGGAGGAACTGATTTAAGTGGTTTGTTTTATGTCATTAATTGGGCTGTTCCACTCTGCGGTGGCCAGCATCACTCATGCGCGCTTATCATGAGGACCCAGCATTATGCTCTAGCTTGGGGAGGTTTGCATGCTACATAGCTTTTGCTGTTGTGTTGTAGATGTGCTGCTGTAAATGCCAGGATTATGTTAGATGATCCAACGTTGCACTAATTTGCCTGCTTGCTGTGGTAGTGGTCCCCTCTGCTGACAAGTCATTTGAGCACATGTGGTGCATGATTGACAGTGGATGCCAGTTAAGGTCAGGGTGGTTGATTCTGATGATTCCACACCAAATCATTGAGAGGCTGGGTGCACACATAGCAAAAACTCTGCAATTGTATGCAGCAATTGGGACGCAGAACAAGCGGCGTTTGTATTATATGCGGTTCGCAAGCGCTGGTAGGGTTGCATAATATCTGGCTGGCTGCCACAATGCACATAATGAAAGTCTATGGTAACGCATATGCATTGCGTTTTTCATTAGAAGGTAAAGAATTCTGTGTTTCCGCTTCCTGTTGTCTTCCTAGTGATTTGCATAAATTAAAAAATGCATACAAAACTCCTATGCGTTATAAATTAGCGAACCGCAAATGCATTAAAAAGCACGCAAAACGCATCTGCGTAAAAAAGCACACTTAAAACGTAATAGAAAATCTGAAATGCACCATCCTAAAACGCTACTTTTTCACGCTATGTCATGTGAACCCGGCCAGAAAGTCGCTTTTCCCCTGGAAACCGTTTAGCACAGCGTCTTGTATCGGCATGGCAGACCTCCTCCTTCCATTCTCCTTTGCACGGTGCTCACATGGACTCTGTTGACTCTGATACACAAACAAACCTCCAGCGCTGCTCACTGAACTCAGTTCCTCGGGTTACCAACGATTTGCCCTCATCATTATAGAGTCACTGCTGCCACGGATGTTTGCTGCATGTCTGTGCATGTTGTGACATCTCCAGGACCTGCCTGGGTGTTTCTACTGTGTGTTGTTGTTTTTGCCATGTTGCATCTCATTTGGCAGCACATGTATGTGTCCTGCAAAGTGTAATTACCTGTCAGGTTATCATCGCATTCTATTGATTATGCAAACCATTCATACGCCCTGTGGATTGATGTGAACTAATGAGTGTATTCTTCATCAATATGGTACATAAGCATTGTGAATGCGACTATTTATACCAGTGATTGCTTCCCAGGATTGGACAGTCAGCTGCTGGTGTACCTGTAGCATTGTTCATGTTGCAGGCTTGTGAGAGGTTGTTGTACATTTGTATAGTTTAATTGCTGCTGCTTGTTCTATGTGCACAAGTTTTATTTGTGCTATTGGGTTCTGTTTAAATGTGGCTCAGTAAGGGCTTTTTCACACCTAGGGCGTTTTCGCCTTCTTTTTTTTTTTTTTTAAGCGCTGCCGATTTTTGCAAAATCACTCTAAGACAGGGGTCTCAAACTCGCGGCCCGCGGGCCATTTGCGGCCCTCCTCGATACAATATTTTGTGACCCGCGACGGCAAAAGCTTCCTTATAGTTCGCTTCAGTGCTCCCAGGTAATCTGCCGCATCCCCACCGCTAAACGAGGGCTGCAGAGCCCCCAAATCGCCCGAGGGGCAATCCGCCGGCATTTCCTAGAAGGGGGAAGAGCTTTCAGCTTCAGCTCTGCCCCTCCTGACGTCAATCGCCGCCTCTCCCCGCCCCTCTTGCGGGCAGAGGCAGCGATGCGCCGCGATTGACATCAGGAGGGGCAGAGCTGAAGCTGAAAGCTCTGCCAGTTCCAGGAAATGCCGGCGGATTGCCCCTTGGGCGATTTGGGGGCTTTGCAGCCCTCGTTTTGCGGCGGGGACACGGCGGATTACTTGTAATGGGAGCACTGAAGCAAACTATAAGGTAAAATAGGCAAAATAGTCCGCTTCAGTGTGAATCTGATTTTGAATTAAAAAACAATGCAAGGGACGCTGGGGGGGGGGGTGGTGGATTGGAGGGGGGCGGGAGCTGCTGATTGTGAAATCCATTATGCGGTCCAGCCTCATCCTGACTTTGCCTCCTGCGGCCCCCAGGTAAATTGAGTTTGAGACCCCTGCCCTAAGAGCACTTGTGCAATGATTCCCTATGAGAGAGTTCACATCTGAGCAGTTCAATTCCGATTCGCTCACTAAAGTGCTGCCTGTACCCTTTTTGGGGCGATTTGCCTATTATTATTATTGACTTGTATAAAGGGATGATTTGTGGGGATTATGATACTCTAAAGGTGGCCATACACTTATAGATTTGCAGCAGATTCGACCATCAGATTTCTGTCAGATGCCTGTCAAGTCAAATCTGACAGGAATCTATCTGATGTGTGCCACACACTAGGAACAGATTTCCAATAGATTTCAGAATGAAATCTATTGGAAATCTATCTAAATGCATTATTGGTCCATTAGATCCAATGCAACTCCATGGGACATTAATCTGCTGCCAGCAGCAGATTGATCCAGATCATCCATCCTGTCAGATCAAATCGATCGAAATCAGCCACAAATCGATTTTGAAAGAATCTATTTCTCTCTATAGAATCGATTGATCGATCGATGGCTGAAATCGACCAGTGTATGGGCACCTTAATTGGCAGGTTTTTGGATAGGCACACACAAGCCTATCACTGGTTGAATAGTTTGGGAAAATGATCAATTTTGCTGATCTCTGAATTTAGGGGTGTTACTAGGGGGCAGCAGCCCCTGTGGTTGGGGGGGGGGGGGTGTGGGGGGTGTGTAACTACTTACCTTCCCTCCCTCCAATACTCCAGATCAGGTGTTTTGTGGCAACACTTGCTATTGGGTATGATCATCATGATGGCCGCTTTTGTGTTGTGACCCTTTTGAGATGGGCCCCCAGGCTGTGAGGGTCACCAGAGGGAGGGAAGGGGTGAACATTAAGGGGCCCTATCAGAGGTTTGCTGGGGGGGGGGCTATGGATTGCAGTTGCACTCCTGTCCAAATTAGTGATGACTTGGTCATTAGAAGTGCCAAAGCATGCACTAGAAAAGTTCTTCTTTAATCCACAGTCCAGTGATGCTTTGTGGAATTCTCCTTTAAGAGCGTGCCAGATTGCTTAATAGACAACAGACAACGCTGTGGGATAATGGCAGAGCTCTGAGCATCGGCTTCCAGCTTCCTGCTCTGTGGCCGCTCTGATCCTAGCTGGAGGTTACTGACGGTCACCGGAGGCTCCCCATCCCGCAGAGCAGATATCAGTCCGTCCGCTGGTCCCTCTTTTCCTGCATGTCTGATCCGCTTCCTCTTTCCTAATTTGTCTTCTCTGATCCGCTGCAGGGTGCCGAGCTGGTCGCATTTCAGGATGATAGAGGATAGACCATGCGCTAACCAAACACCGTAGCTGCTTTTAAAAGCACAGTTCCAGCAGGCACACATTTTCTAGTCCAGTGCAGCATTTGGCGACTCCTAGCATCTTATTGTCAACCTTACAAAAGTCTTATGTCTTGAAACTGGTTGTAAGCACTAACTGCCCTGTACACACTCAATCGTGTCACCCAGCGGGAATCCGAACCTACAAAGGATTACAAGTAGTGCATCACCAGGCTGCCTCTGAATGTGCCTCTGAGTGTGCAGAGCCTACTTAGACAACATGCACACCTTGCATCCAAACCAGATGCAACAAATTACCATTATTGGAGGATGTTAGCTTCCAAAGTAGCTTGCATGCAAAATACTCCGTACTGGGCTCTCCCACCATGGTGAGGCTTTTGCCTTGGGAGGGACCCTAACCTCTAACTGAATTACCAAACATACACATGCATACCCTGGGAGCGACTGGCCATAGAAATGTTTTACACATATAAAAGGGATCAGAACCTGAGTCTGCGCAGATGCAGAAAAGTGCTGTTATCCATTACTCTACCGAAAAGATCCACCAGGACGGTTTGCTGGCCAAGCAGTTAAAGGACCACTATCCCGGAAAAAAATAGGCAGTTAAAATCTGACAGAACCGACGGTTTTGGGCCAGTCCATTTCCTCATGGGGAATTCTCAGGATTTTCTTTGTTTTCAACAGCATTTCCTGACAGCAGTTGCAAAGTCTAACTGATAAAATAGTAAGATGCCAGCCACCCTAATCACTTGCACACTATTTTGGCAGTTAAAGAGTCTGAAGCGAGAATAAATCTCGCTTCAGACCTCATATATAGCAGGGGCACGTGTGCCCCTGCTAAACCGCCGCTATCCTGCGGCTTAACGGGGGTCCCTGATCCCCCAAATCCCCTCCATAATGCGGGGGAGCGCTTCATGGTTCGGGCAGGGCTAACCGCCGCAGCCCTGCCCCACGCGCGTCTGTCAGCGCGTATCTCCGCCTCTCCTCGCCCCTCTGTCTTCCTTCACTGAGAGGCGGCGATGCGCCGCTGATAGACGCGAATGGAGGCAGGGCTGCAGCCGTTAGCCCTGCCTCCAGGAGCGACCAAGTCTGCGACCAAGTGTCGCAGTGGGGGGATTGGGGGTGAAGGGACCCCCGTTTAGCGGCGCTATTGCGGCGGTTTAGCAGGGGCACACGTGCCCCTGCTAACTATGAGCTCTGAAGCGAGATTTATTCTCGCTTCAGAGTCTCTTTAAACGGCTGTTCAGGAAATGCTGTTGAAAAAAAAAAAAAAAGAGAAAACCTTGAGAATCCTCCATGAGGAGATAGACTGGCCCAAAACCCGTCGGTTCTGTCAGATTTTAACAGCCTACTTTTTTCACACTAGTGGTCCTTTAAGAGGAGTGGGGTGCAGCTGTATACCCACCAGACTCTCAGCAGTGGCAGTTGCTGCCTGCCGCCTTAGCAGAGTTTCATCTGGCGTGTGTACAGAGCTTTACGTTTGTAGCTGAGAAACTCAGGTATTGCCTCTTCCTGCAGGAATAACCAGCTGTACAAAGCAGCAGTTTTTGCTGGTTATTTTTTACACCTGCATGAATAGTGACTGGCAGACTATATTAGGATTATAATGGGGGGGGGGGGGCAGAGTGATTGTGTGCTCAATATCAAAGTGTGTATATACCTTAAATCCAAGCCTCATTTAAATGTGTACAACAAAGTTTCTCAATAAGAGCGGGGTTTCCTCCCTGAAAAGAGTTTTTTTCTACAGACCGCAGACAGGAGTCCATGTCACTCCTATCTGAGGGATGTGAGGACTGCTGGGGGCAGCGGTCACACAGTATTCAGGCTTGATACACTAGTTTGTGTACAGTAAGCATTGCTGTCTCCCTGTGATGCTGCTGATACAGTGCAGAGATGACAAGTCTGTGATGGATGGAGGGATAGCTGGGGGGAGGGGAGGTGGTGCTGATTCTGTTTGCTGGAAGGAAGCTCTCTCTTCTGTAGTAGACTTTTTTTCCTGGGGAAATCAGGACCACTTACAGCGAGACTCCCGGGCGTCTGTCTCCGTGCCGTCAGACTGCATCCTGCTTACATCACTGCCACAGCTCTCACCGCACCGCACTCTGAAAGCCACTTTAATAACGGCAGACAGACCGATAATCGTCTCTTATCCAACACTCAATAAAGTTCTCTGTCACTTTCCATTCTTCACTAGCCGGAGGCTGTTCTACTTCCCTTCCCCAGCATCTATTTACTAGTGCTCTAATTTATCATCTCCCTGATTTACATTCTAAAATGTATCACTGGTGGTGACCTCTACAGTCCTGTCAGGTGATCTGTGTGGAATGTTCGTTACTGTGAGGTCTATGCACAGAGGGAGATACTGCTTGCTTGGCAGTTGGAAACAGACGTTATTTCCCACAATGCAATGAGATTCACAGATGGGATGCTGTCAGAACCATGGTCATGACATCACACTATGGGAGGGGTTTCACCACAATGGGCTCTATTGACAAAACGTCATAAATGACTTATTTATCATCTAATTGATAAAGATAACCTTTCAGCGCATTTACAAGCAAAATAATCACTCAAAGTAAGTTATTCCTGATTAACTTCATGTCAATATTACCTTCCTTACCTTAATTGTATTATAATTTTGCTCTTTGGGAACTTAAAAATGAGGTGAAAACAGAGAAATTGTGAAAAAGCTTTGACTCATGCCCAATATTAGCCATACAGACAGACATCAGAGGAGTGATGTATATGAGAAAAGGTAAATATTTCTTGTGGGAAATGGGGTATCCTCTACTTGGTAGCTATCAAGCCTTGGTTACAGTTCCTGAGTAAATTCCGCTTTCACCTTATAGAAGCCTAAACCCAGAGCAATGTTGTACCAGACTTCTGTCATTGGAATTTTGCTAAGGAGAATTTCCATGCTTGTAACATTAAGCTCTATAACCATGGGGACAACAGTCGTCTGGAGTACAGACTGCCCCAAAAACTCCCAATTTAGGGCATGGTCATGGTAGTTAACACATAAGTTGAATGCCTAATGTTAATTTTTTATTATTATTATTATGTACAAAATTGTGGAACTAGAATATCCGCTCAGAAAACCAGGCTGGCACCAAGTGGGTTCAGTGCAAAAAAAGGAAGGTCTATACCTAAAAGTCAAATCCTTTTATTCTAATCCAAATTTTAACATACACTGTTGATTGTCTGATATATTTTAGACTCACAATGGTCCTTAACCATATCCTCCAGAGGATGGAGTGTATGAGTAAAGGCTCTGACTTGTACGCATAGTGCAGGATTTTTTTTTTATTTTTTTGTATTGCGCACATTTAAAATTTGTATGGTGTTATTCACTTTAGAGGTCAATTTTCTATGCTCCATAATGACATTTTGCTTGGTTCAAACCTTTAATTTTCCTTTACTTGATCCCATCTCTGCCATGATCTAAATATCAAAATAAAAGGGTGTTACTAATAGACCTGGGTCAGGTTTATCAAAAACATTACAGTGCTAGGACATTTGGAGCAAAAGTGGAGCAGGTTCCCAGAGCAAAGGTGTGGTGTTATATTAAAACCAGTGCAAGGAGAATTGGCGCAAATCTGAGGTCACAGGTGCAGATGATCAGAGCGACCAATGAGAATCCTTGATCTAGACACCTGCGCTGTTAGGAACCTAAGGCTGAGCTGTATCAACGTGTTCTGGATTCTGATTGGTCATGCTGAGCAACTGCTCCCATTTTGCATCTGCTTTGCAACAACTGCGCTATTTTTCCTTTTCAGACAGAGCTACAGAATGTATTCTGTCATCATGGAGGCTGCCATCTTGGTTTCTGCCAAGCCATGATTAGCTAGTACACACAGTTAGATGAGATGATCACAATTCCAGCTTCCTTGCAGATTTTTTTTTTTTTTTTTTTTTTTTTTTGGGACAATCAAATGCATTTACAGACACTTTGTTACTGGCCACAAATTGTTGCACTGTTTGCATTGACTTTGCTTGTGTACTGAAATCCAGTGTCTCACTAACCATATTTATTAGCTACAGCCTCCACTTTGTCTCTATGAAGTACCATTCCTCTACAGCAAGGGTGTCAAACTCAAATGTAAAGTGGGCTGACATTGAACACTGGGGCCAACCTAAATGTCTAGTGGCCTCCTCCCTTATAATTTTCTCTGCTGGCTAATAGCCCACCCATGGAGTCTAATGCCTCCTCCCTCCCCTATACAGCTCCCTGGTGTTTAGTGCTACTCCTCCACTCCCCTATACAATTCCCTGGTATCTAGTGGTCCTCCTCTCTCCTCTATATAGTTCTCTGGTTTCTATTGCCCCCTTTTCCTTCCCTATCAGTCCCCTGGTATTTAGTGCTCCTCCCCTTCCTCCCCTATACAGTTCTTTGGTGTCTAGTGGCCCTCCTCCCTCCCTTATACAGTTCTTTGATGTCTAATGCCTTCTCCTTCACCTATTCAGTTCCCTGATGCCTAGAAGCCCCCTCCCGCCCCATTATGGCTTTCTTGTTGATTTAGAGCTTCACCTCCAATATAGCTTCCCTTGTGGTCTAGAAAGGGTCAAACATAATGCAAAGTAGGGAAGCCACCTGGGGGCCAAATTTGATGGCTTTGAGGTCCAGATTTGGCCCACGGGCCGATCTTGGACATGTATGCTCTACAGGCACCTGTAATTAAGGTACACTTTAAGGATGCTGCCTGTGCCATCACTGACTTCCTCCAGCGTGGCTTAGCAAGCAAGCAAGCTTATTGTAATTTTTATTTTCATTAGACTGTAAAGTCTCCCAACCGCAAACTCTGAAATGTATTTTTATTCATCAGCTTGAGAGTGCTTCCCTCACACCGCACTCCTGACCATAATTGCTTCCTGGCCCCACCGTTCCAAGTGCCCGGCCTGCTGCCGACTTCCCAGCATAACTGCCAAGATTCATAGCGGACCAGATGGGAGAGGAGTGGGAATAAGGGATGTACAAGATGTCTGTTCCCAGTCATCATAGATTTCCAGAGTCAAGTAAACTAAATCCCATAGGTCATGGCTATACAAAGCAGGGAATACATATAGCGGAGGAGGCAGACAATCTATAGCTATTGCTGCTCACTGCAGTACAAAGCTGTGGAGATTTACTCCAGCCAATGAGGTGTTTGTTGAAATCTCTGGAACTGCCACAGCAGACGCACCCACCTCTGGTCTACCACGCCCCCCCTCCCCCAAATCTAAGGGCTCATAAACACATTTGATGTCACCCAATAGAGATCAGGACCCTCGGGTGGCATTGCTGGGCCAAGCCTGTAAAGATGCAGGGTTGCTGTGATGCTGATGTGTTCTGTGAGGAGGCGGATCACTTGCCCAGTGGCAGCTGAAGGCCTACTGTGCATCGTTGTCGGCAGCCTCAGCCAACTGTGTAAAGGGCTTCATAGTGATCTACAGGGGCCCTTGCAGAGTGTTCACAGTGGAGCGCAATCACCTGTCCTCCAAGGTGCTCCCTCCTGTGTCCTTCCCCTTCACTCCTGCTAGACAGCCTGTTCACTGTGACCCGGGGGCTGTGCAGTGTACTCCCCAGGCTCTTTTAGCCGGGTGCTCCACCCGGATAGTTTTGCTGAGCACCCGGCTGTCATCGGCTCACCTCCCCCTATTCTGTAAGCAGAGTTGCTCAAAGAAGCACCAGCCCTGCATTCTCTCCACCTTGCTGCACCCAGCTACTATATCATGCCATCCGGCTGGAAAACACTTCTGGGCAGAACACTGCTGTACATAGTCACATAGCATTCTGCTGGGTCACGGAGAGAGTGCAGCCGTCAGGGCTGAAGACCGGACGCAAAAGGGAGCTCCAGAGAGGTGAGTATGCTCCACATTAAGCAATCTGCGGGGGCCCCAGGGAATTGTTGTGAGATGGGGGGTGGAGGAGTGTCAGTCGTCCGATGTACTGCCGCACCCCTGCCCCTTTTCGAGCAAGATCTTTCTGTCAGGAGGTTTGATAATTTTTCTATACATTTTAGAAGCAAAATTGATCAGAATTAATATAGAGAGAGTATGTTGGGGAATTTAAGTGAAGTTTATGGGCACCTTTCAGGCATCTCCAGAGGTCACTCCAGTAGAAAGATGACCAGTGATCCAGCTGGCCTTTTATACAGTTGTCACTTAGGTGGTAAAGGATTGATTGCAGCCCCGGCTGGGTTATATTGGAGAGTAGTGGGAGTTGCTGAATAGTTTGCATGTTACCAGTTGTGTGATTTGCTGCTCTACATGGAGAACTTGTTATAAACTCAGCCAGTCCCGGATTTATTTACACTTTTTGACTGTTTACAAAGTGAGTCTTTAGAGTTGTAATTATTTTATGTTTACATGACCATTTTGATTACAGAATATAGTATAAATATTTAAAGTGTGTGAATGGTTTCCCATCTTTCATCTACATCTGTTAAGCTAGTAATACACTATACCAAGGAACACATTCTTTATTCTTTTTCAGGACCCGATGATCAGTCAGTGTAATCATTGATTGGTTCTGTTCTATTATTCTTTAGTATTTACATATAGTGCTGACATCATCCTCAGCGCTGTACAGAGCATAGTCTTATCACTTAAAGAGAAACCGTAACCAAGAATTGAATTTCTTCCCAATCAGTAGTTGGTACCCCCTTTACCATGATAAATCATCAGGGGCCTCTGTATGGCTGATATTGTGGTGAAACCCCGCCCTCAGTGTGATGTCAGGACCATGGTTCTGACATCACACTGCAGGAGCCTTGTTGCATTGTGGGAAATAACATCTGTTTCCAACTGCCAAAAAAGCAAGCAGCATCTTCTTCCTCTGACATCACCTGCCACCAGTAAAAATGTCACCATGTGAAAAATGTTAGAATGTAAATCAGGGAGAGGAAAGATTTTACAATGGGCAATATTGTAAAAATGAAGCACTTTTTTTTTATTACATTATATTCACTGGAGTTTAACTGTCCCTCAGAGGGCTTCACAATCTGATAGGCCCAGTGCACACCAAAACCGCTAGCAGATATGCAAAACGCTAGCGGTTTTGGGAGCAGATTTCAGAGCGATTCTAGGCATGTTTAGAGCGGATTTCTAAACATACCTAGCGGTTTTGGCTGCGTTTTTAAAGTAGCAGATTACACAAATTGTTACAGTAAAAGCTGTACTGAACAGCTTCTGTAACAACCTGCCTGGCTAAACCGCTCTGAAGTAGCGTTTTTCAGAGCGGTTTGCGTTTTTTCATATCCTTTACATTGAGGCAGAAACGCTTCTGCAAACCACAAACGTGCAGCAGGAGGCACGTTTGCAGTTTGCTACAATCCTCAAACCGTCGGTGTGCACCAACTCATTGAGATACAATAACCGAGCGGTTTGACAGGCGGATGCTGCCGGCCGATCGCATAAAAAACTGCTCGGTGTGCACTGGGCCATAGTGTATGTATCGTAGTCTAGGGCCAATTTAAGGGGAAGCTAAATGTGTTGCCAATCAGTGCTTGCTCTACATTATGCCAACGTTAAAGAGGTCTCTTAAAGCACCACCAGCACAAAAAATTGTAACATTTTAAATAACAGTACACATGTTTTAGAAGATGTACGTTTCTCCCAGAGTAAAATGCAACATAAATTACTTTTCTTCTATGCTCTTGTCACTTAGTAAAACTCTTGACATATATATTGGAATAGTCCATCTCCTCATGGGGGATTCTCCTGTCTTTATATCCAAAAGCACCAACTGAATAGCCTTTGCTCAACCCAAATGTCAAAGTTGTGTGCAGAGGTGTAGGTAGGCTTGCTGACATCTTTGTCTTGAATCTTTCCATAAAGTGCTTTTGTAAAGAATAATAGGAAATACTGAGAATTCCCCATGAGAAGATTGATTAGTCCAGAACCTGCCAGAATGGTTAGCTTTTTACTGATTGCTATAACTGACAGGACATAGGAGAAAAGGGAACCTGTAAAGATTTTCCAGGCAGTCCAGCCATTCTGTTGTGTTTAAAAATACAGTTCTTAACCAATCAGGAAAATCTTCACTGTGCCCACCGCGGTTTTTTTTGTCTGCGATTTCTCCGACAACTGGTGATTTTTTTTATTTTTTTATTTTTTCTGTTTTTTTGCAACAAGCGATTTGTTTCTGCGATCTCGCAATGTGGGTTCAGGTGCGTGATTAGGCGAACGACTTGCGCATTGTGACGATAAAAACCATCACGGCAGATCGGATCTTTAAGATCCTCGACTACTCCTGTGCAAAGTGCTGCGATGGCTTGAACTCTGGTTGGTGTACATCGCGTGTTCCCTGGAAGATGGATCAGGGACTCTCGGTTGGTGTGTATTGCTGTGCTTAGCAGTAACCAGATTCCACCATGAAGGTCCTACATTGTGCCGCTATAAAAGAGTGCTGCACATGCCCTCATTCCCGTCAAGGCGCATTTGTTTTTTTCCCCTCATTGAGCGACAGTCTTGGATCAGTCCAGATGTTAGTAATCATAGGGAAAATATCCCGCCAATGTTCAGTCTCCGTGATGGACAACGCTTGCCTGCCAAGCAGTCAGGATGTCCTCTCTGTAACCCTTCCTCGCTGGACGGATGGCTGCGACTGGGCCGAGCCGCCGTGTCTCCTACACCAAGTGTTTTCTTATCAAAATTAAAGGGTGCTGCAGTGTGGAAACATGTACAGGCAACCAGTATGAGGGTCAGACCAGCAGGCGGTGCTGCAGCGTGGAAACATGTACAGGCAACCAGTATGGGGGTCAGACCAGCAGGCCGTGCTGCATCGGTGCGCATATACAGGCAACCGGTATGGGGGTCAGACCAGCAGGCGATGCTGCAGCGGTGCGCATGTACAGGCAACCGGTATGGGGGTCAGACTAGCAGGCGGTGCTGCAGCGTGGGAACATTTACAGGCAACCAGTATGGGGATCAGACCAGCAGGCGGTGCTGCAGCAGTGTGCATGTACAGGCAACCAGTATGGGGGTCAGACCAGCAGGCTGTGCTGCAGCAGTGTGCATGTACAGGCAACCAGTATGGGGGTCAGACCAGCAGGCTGTGCTGCAGCGGTGCGCATGTACAGGCAACCAGTATGGGGGTCAGACTAGCAGGCGGTGCTGCAGCGGTGCACATGTACAGGCAACTGGTATGAGGGTCAGACCAGCAGGCGGTGCTGCAGCGGTGCACATGTACAGGCAACTGGTATGAGGGTCAGACCAGCAGGCGGTGCTGCAGCGTGGAAACATGTACAGGCAACCAGTATGGGGGTCAGACCAGCAGGCGGTGCTGCAGCGTGGAAACATGTACAGGCAACCACTATGGGGTCAGACCAGCAGGCCGTGCTGCAGCGGTGCGCATATACAGGCAACCGGTATGGGGGTCAGACCAGCAGGCAGTGCTGCAGCGGTGCGCATGTACAGGCAACCGGTAAGGGGGTCAGACCAGCAGGCCGTGCTGCAGCAGTGTGCATGTACAGGCAACCAGTATGGGGGTCAGACCAGCAGGCTGTGCTGCAGCAGTGTGCATGTACAGGCAACCAGTATGGGGGTCAGACCAGCAGGTGGTGCTGCAGCGGTGCGCATGTACAGGCAACCAGTATGGGGGTCAGACCAGCAGGCTGTGCTGCAGCAGTGTGCATGTACAGGCAACCAGTATGGGGGTCAGACCAGCAGGCTGTGCTGCAGCGGTGCGCATGTACAGGCAACCAGTATGGGGGTCAGACCAGCAGGCTGTGCTGCAGCGGTGCGCATGTACAGGCAACCAGTATGGGGATCAGACCAGCAGGCAGAGCTGCAGCAGTGTGCATGTACATCAACCAGTATGGGGGTCAGACCAGCAGGCGGCGCTGCAGCGGTGCGCATGTACAGGCAACCAGTATGGGGGTCAGACCAGCAGGCGGCGCTGCAGCGGTGCGCATGTACAGGCAACCAGTATGGGGGTCAGACCAGCAGGCGGCGCTGCAGCGGTGCGCATGTACAGGCAACCAGTATGGGGGTCAGACCAGCAGGCTGTGCTGCAGCAGTGTGCATGTACAGGCAACCAGTATGGGGGTCAGACCAGCAGGCGGCGCTGCAGCGGTGCGCATGTACAGGCAACCAGTATGGGGGTCAGACCAGCAGGCTGTGCTGCAGCAGTGTGCATGTACAGGCAACCAGTATGGGGGTCAGACCAGCAGGCCGTGCTGCAGCAGTGTGCATGTACATCAACCAGTATGGGGGTCAGACCAGCAGGCCGTGCTGCAGCAGTGTGCATGTACAGGCAACCAGTATGGGGGTCAGACCAGCAGGCGGCGCTGCAGCGGTGCGCATGTACATCAACCAGTATGGGGGTCAGACCAGCAGGCCGTGCTGCAGCAGTGTGCATGTACATCAACCAGTATGGGGGTCAGACCAGCAGGCTGTGCTGCAGCAGTGCACATGTACAGGCAACCAGTATAGGGGAAACAGGTTGCATAATGTTTATCCACCAGTTTTCTATATCCCTTGAGGGCCAGTTCCACTACATGCGATTTTAGAACATTTTTTTTTAGAGCGCCTGTGGTGGAAAGCGGTACCTGCAGGATTTTTCCAGTGATTGCACATGTTTAGTGCTGTAAAATTTCAAATGCATACAAAATCACATGCTAAAAATTGGAAAAAAAATAGCCATTTCTAGTGGAGCCCAGTCTGGTAACATCACCACGTGTCAAATGTAACAGAACCGACACGTTTTGCACTAGCCCATCTCCTCATGGCTGATACTTGGGGTTTTATTTACTTTCAAATTCTTTTAGGCTTTGTTCACCTCTAAAATAGCAATCGCTGAGGCCAGCATTTTGCGATTTTGTGAGCAATTACCACTACCCAACCCCCCTCCCCCCCCCCAACGCCTCCCCCCCCCCCCCCCACCACCACCACCTGGCACTTACCTTTGCACTAAGATTTTTTTGTACAGCGCTGTTCAAAGCACTTTTAACCATGAAGGGATTGACATAATTGACAGGTTTTGACTACTCTGATTTCTGCTATGTACTGTAAGTGACAGCAACATAGGAGAAAAGTAATTTATGCCTCATTTTACTCTGGGAGATACCTACAGTACTTCTTTGTATGTGTTTGCATTCATTTAAAATTTTACAGTTTTTCGCAATATTAAGGCTTACAATTGTATTGTTAATGCAGAGCTATTTGGGGCTGATTTCCCATGTAGATGTCTATCGGGGTTGACATCTCACGCACACATTGTCGCAGTGGAATGGTGATCTTACTCCTAGTTTGTGCGATCTCTTGCTTTGCACCTTCAGCATTTCTTTAACTTGATGTAATGGATGCAGGGTGGGCACTTCCTGTGAGGGGCCGAACACTTCCTGTCCATTTCCCCCGAGGCCCAGAGGGGCGCACTGCTCAGCTGAGTCTTGTGTAAATCCTGCCTGGCTGTAGCAGAGACCCAGCAAGGCTCTCCTTTCTTATCCAGCCGCACTTGGCAGAAATTCCCGGGAACGAGCTGCCTTCAAAGGAGAATTGCCTTTAATTGCTTCCACCTGATGCAGAAAGCTGCGTAAACTTGCTGTGAACTCGTGTTGATGAGGCACAAAATGTCCGATACCTCCGCCATGGTTAGAATTCCTGGGAAGGAGATGGGACTTTTTCTACTTACCTTCCCAATTGTCGTAATAATCACCACAAGCTGATCTGGCCTGCAGTCTTCATTTAAAAATGCCAAGGCCAAGTAGTAGTGATAATGAAGCAGTAATAGTAAATCTATTAAAGTGGACCTGAACTATTGCACAGGACCCAAGGAAAATGCAGAAGAATCCACCCTGTGTGTTTAGAGAGAAGAGCCTGTTATAATTCCCCCCTCCCTCATCTGTAAATAATCACAATTTTTTAAATTAGATCTCTCAGCTGTATCAGCACAGAAATGTGTCAGTCTTCTGCAGACCCAGCTAATATGTAAACATTGGATATTAAAGGGGTTCTGTGGAGTACCGTAATAAACATAAACAGACACTTACCTGGGGCTTCTATCAGCCCCCTGTAGCTGTAATGTCCCGCGCTGTACTCCTCTGATCACTCGTTGGCACGGGGCAATTATTCGTCTAGCACAGAGATGTCAAACCGGTCCTATGAGGGCCGAGATCCTCACACATTTTTAATACAGCTCAAATGAATTGATGGCAGTGAATCAGGAAAGGTGTGGGTCATCAGGTAGAACACATTCCTTTCTTTCTCAGTCCATCCTAAACACTGGCATGGATCTGGCCCTCCAGGCCTGGAGTTCGACACATGTGGTCTAGCAAGACGAATAATGTGTGCTTCCGTCTCCGGGAGATTACTACGCAGTGCGAGGTTTTCTTGTACTGCGCCTGCGCACTAAGCTCACAAAAAGGCGAGCGGGAGCGCGCACGGCCGCGCAAACGCGTCACACGCGTACTTAGACCGGGACCACCCCGACCACGGTTTTCAGCAGTGTGAAATGGGTGGGGGGGGGGGGGTGCCTAAATTAAACCTGTGATTTTTGTATACTATTTCTTTAAATGAAGTGGGGAAATGAAAGATGGTAAGAGAAGCACAGTGGGGGTTCTTTTTGTTGTAGGGCTGGTGCACACTACAAGAGGTTTTCTGAGCGCTTTGATTTTAAAAGCTCTTGCCAATGTAATGCTATGTGAGTGTTCTCACTGGAGCGATGTGATTTTGTAAGAATCCCCCATAGCATTGCATTAGCAAGAGCTTTTAAAATCTCTGTTTAAAACGTTCTTGTGGTATGAATCGGCTCTTAATTTTTATTTTTTTTTCCAATTTTTTTTTTTTTTTTTGATAAAAATGGAGCCACTCACTTAAAATGCAACAGGCCAAGAGCCCGAAACATGTAGTGTACTGTCTGCTTCAATACAGCTTGTTGCTGCACACAGCTCCTGAGTGCCGTGTCTTCCTTTCGCGTTTGGCCTGTTGTTTGCAGGTGTGGTGAACCTGCATGACACTGTGCACCAGCTGGCCAACTTATTGTTGGTTTTACCCGAGGTGAGGTGATTTCTTTGTTTCTGCTGTAAAATGCAACAGGTAGGACATTTTAGTTTGGGAGAATGCACATTGCCGCAGTAGAAGCAGCGTGCAGTGATAACACATAGTCCATAGCGTAGTGCTTTCCGATTGTAATTGTGCGTGACCTCAAAATCTGATAAAAACACATGCAGTACAGGGGGAAATGGCCCTGAGGGTTGGGTCACACTTGCAACCGCTGAAAAACAAGCGTTTTCCTGCGGCCCAATCTTCAGCTTATTGTCAGCAAAGGGGAATCGCGCGCGCGTTCGATAAAGAGCAACCTGCTTCCCCCGCGGAGAACCGCAATGTGCTCGGGGAAGCATTATGCGCGTTTTCGTGTTGTAGAAAACACCCGTGATTTTTGGCAAGTGTGACCCTAGCCTGAAAGTTTATTGGTCAGTTTTTTTTTTGTTTGTTTTTTTTTTGTTTTTTTCAGCCTTCAAATAGCTGTCAGATTCAACCAAAGTCCTCATTCTGGAAGCGGAAGCCAGTTAACCCATTAGTGAGCAGTGTGCCCGGAGACGAAGGGTTAAAGTTAATCGTCGCGCTGGCAGCTGGCCCCGGTTAAAGTGACAGACACAGGTCTTACAGGGATTTGGGAGGCTGACATCACCTCCATAAGATTACATAACCTGGCAGCTCTGAGCAAAGCCAGACAGAGACAGGCTGTTCTTATCACCAGCGGCAACAGTGAGGGGCTCCCGCACAGGGAACTCTGATACCGCCGGCCAAGTCCCAGCCAGCTACAAGTCTGAGGCGGCCCTGCTGTGTGACAAGCCTGCTTTACATACTGGCCACATGCACAACGTTGTGTTGGACAATGAGACCTGAAGATCGCAATGGAAAAGTTCCAGTTAGTAACTTACAAAATGGTTTAGCTGTATTGTAAATGCCCTTTGGGAAACTATAATCTCCCCAGGAGCTCAACATGTGGTATGTGTACCCCAGGGGACACTCTGATGGTTCTGGGGGGGTATTGAGCTTGATGACGTTAAAGGGAACCCGAGGTGAGAGGGATATGGAGGCTGACATATTTGTTTCCTTCTAAATAATGCACAATTCCTGGCTGTCCTGTTGACCCTCTGCCTCTAAGGCCTCGTTCACATCTAGCCAACGCAGATGGCTGTGCGATCGGAACGCAGCGCATCCAATCGCACGCAATCTGCGCAGCTGATCCCATCCATTGACATTGATGTGATCAGCTCTGCGGTGCGGGCAAAATGCAGGCAGCATTACGCAAGCGCTTCCCAGCGCATTGTACTGCTGCGCAGCGCAGTAGATGTGAACGGTAGAAGGGCAGTCTATGCCCTACTGCTGTTCCTGCGTTTCAGCACATCATACACGCTTCCATATCCGCACGGAAGCGCGTATGATGTGAACGAGGCCTAATACTTTTAGCCTTAAGGTGGCCACTAATTGGATTTTCTTGGTTGTGATAGGAAGCAAAAATTGGTTCGTTGATGGTGTAGTGAACAATTTTTCTTCCGATCAGAAGTATGATCGCTCGAACGATTTTTCGCTAGAAATAGGATAGTTGGTGGCCAGCTTAACTCTGAACAAGCATGCAGCAGATCAGGTGTTTGGCCCAGTGCACACCAAAACCGCTAGCAGATCCACAAAACGCTAGCGGTTTTTGGAGCTGATTTCAGAGCGATTCTAGGTATGTTTAGAGACGTTTTCTAAACACACCTAGCGGTTTTGAGTGCGTTTTTTTGGTAGCAGATTACACATATTATTACAGTAAAAGCTGTTACTGAACAGCTTCTGTAACAAAAACGTTTGGCAAACCGCTCTGAAGTAGCGTTTTTCAGAGCGATTTTTGTTTTTCCTATACTTTACATTGAGGACGAAAGGCTTCCGAAAACCACAAACGTGCAGCAGGAGGCGCGTTTGCGGCTTGGCAAAAAACTCAAACCGCCGGTGTGCACTATCCCATTGCAATACATTAGCCAAGCGGTTTTACAGGCGAATGTGGCCGGCGGATCGCTCCAAAAACCGCTCGGTGTGCACTAGGCCTCAGACATTGTCAGATCTGACAAGATTAGCTGCATGCTTGTTTCAGATGTGATTCAGACACTACTGCAGCCAAATAGACCGGCAGGGCTGCCAGGCAACTGGTATTGTTTGAAAGGGAATAAATATGGCAGCCTTCAAATCACTCACCTCTGGTTCACTTTAAGCACACTCGACTGTAGGTGCACGTGACACCATTTAAGTTAACCTTGCCGCAGTGTAACATGGGTTAATCCCCCTGCGAGTGGCTGAACATGACTTCAGGCTTGTCGAGTGACTGGTACAGTCCTCTGTCCCCTTTCTCCCCTCCTCCGTCTCCTGACAAAGAGTGGCCTGTGTCTCGTGTGTCGGGACAGGAGTGATATTCTCCACAGCTCACCATGGCAACGGCGTCCCGGATCACACGGTCGCATGTCTTCTGGCAGGAAGGTCGAGGCTGGCATGTGACATCGCCTACGTGTCGTGCCCCCAGTCCCCGATAATTACACCCCCTTTGATTTCTTTCTCTAATTAAAATCTGAGTTGGACGAAGGGCGGCTGGCTATCTCAGCGTGCTGCCAAAAACCGAACGCTTCACCGCCGGCCAAATTATCGGAGAGGTCGAGACGCAGTCACCTTGAAAAGTGGCATTAGTTTTTCTCCCTCTGGGGGCATGCAAGTCCCCAGCCAGTTTAATCCCTGAGATCAACACTGGAAGATTTGGAGGGGTAATAGCATAAGAAACTGGACAAATTAAATCCCATTATAGGTTTTATGCACCTTTCTGGAAATGAAGCTCACCTCCTACTTACCAGGATGTGGGTAAAAATCTCCATCAGCAACAGAGGCCTGAGTAAACTCATGTTTGGCCAACTTTTGATTGGCCAGTCGCTGACCAATTTTATCACCTCGATGTAGTATGAGTTTAGCTACACAATTTGTTCATAGTATTCAAAATCTGTGGGCCCTGTTACTGCATGGAGGGGGTAACACTGACTAATCAAAAATTGAAGGTGTATACCTCTGGTTCAGAAACCCATACTTGCATAAGGAGAGCACCCTCCAGAGGTTTCTCAAAAAAAAAAATCATGCCAGAAAGCCAGCAGCAGCCCCAGCACTCACTCGCCTCTCTGGGCTCCAGCACTGCAATTTTACCTCTGTCCTCCGGGGGGCGCTGTAACTCTGTGGCGAGATCGACAGGAAGGAGAATGGCTGCCAATGTCTGGATCCCCCGAGAGTTGAGTAAAAGCTCCCGCTGCACGCTGTACTCTGCATAGAGCTCCCAGCCGCTAGCGCTTGGGATTATCGCCAGGGAGGTTAAGGGTCCTTTTCCACTGAAAATCACAATTGTAAACTCACATGAGCACATTTTGTTTTTTCATTTACACCAAGCGGTTTCCCATCTTTCAACATGGTTTTCATGCCAAGTTTGTGACTTTTTGAAAGGCAACAGAAATCTGAAGTAAACCTCATAGTGCTGTGTTTCGCATTTGACTTTCATGCACTCCATAGTTAAACCCACCAAAAATGCACTACATATGTGCTTGGGTAAAAACTTAAATTGCATTAGCCACTCATTCGTACCAACCGTAGGCCTGTCCCCCACCCATATACTGCCTAGCACAATAGGAGATGGGGAGGATGCGCACAAGGGGAAAAAAACTAAGTGCCTGTACATATGTCGGGTAATGCCCTCTGTCATGGAAATGCCAGACGCCAGGGCTTTGTATTATATTGTAACTTCCATGTTCAGCACAGATTGGTGCTCTCCATTTCTTCCTTACTCTTACTGCTGACAATTCATGACAAGGTGGGCCTGGAATTTGACACCTGTGAATTGTAGGGCAGTGCTTTTAATCCGTAATTTAATAGATGGGACGTTTCTCCTGAAGAAGTGAGTCTGTTAAGCGAAACATGTTGGTACGGTGCTCAGCCTTGCTTATATATAAATGTATTAGAATTTTTTTTTTGACTCCCCTTAAAACAGAGGAGAGGAATTAAATCTGATTTTGAGATCAAAACTGGTATATTTTTCTACTTTTTAGTATGGAGCTTTCTTTGGAAAGTGATCTGACTTGTGGCTTTGGTATAATGCTGGGATATGTAGTTCCTCTGTAGCTGACACAGATTGCATGTTGGAAGGAACAACAGGTTCCCCTTTTAGCTCAAGAGCTGTCATTGTTTATTTGCTTCACTGGATGATATAATGGGGACATTGTGGTTGTTTTTATGGCAGAGTATTTACCACAACACATGCTTCCCCAGGCAACCATCACGCCTTCCTCCTTTCTTCCCTTTCTGTCATGTGACGCCAGTGACCTCTGGATGGCTTGTTGATATCATCATGTGGCCTCTCCCTACTGCATGGCCACACATCTAAGCAGCTCTCTGTCAACCGTGGGGTTGCCCTCTACATGTAGACCATGTGATGAACCCGAGAGTGAGTTTGTTTACCAGCGCCTTCCTGCTTTTATTTAATATGATGTCAGATGACCTGTGATTGCTCGCTAGCGGAACACAAGGGTTGGCTTCAGATTAATAGCGGTGATGGGTTGCTGTAAGGGATAACTGTACTTGCGTTCATAAGTCCAGTCCTCACACCCCCATCATATAGTGTTATTACTGTGTGTTTCTTACATCATACTGGAAGGTTATTGGGCTCATTCGCCCCCTGAAACTAGCTTTCAAAGGACCCCGAGGTGAGAGAAATACGGGGCCGGATTTATCAAAGCATTACTGACCAGTTTTTTTTGTTTGTTTTTCTTAAACAGTTCTAACCAGCAGGATGAACAGTTCTGCAAGATAAGAAAATTCCTAAATTCTACTTAATAGCAGCAGTTTAGCATGAATTTCTAGAACTGCACTACTGTTAAAGGGGAACTTCAGCCTAAACACACATACTGTCATTAAGTTACATTAGTTATGTTAATTAGAATAGATAGGTAATATGTTTTACCCACCCTGTTTTAAAAGAACAGGCAAATGTTTGGGATTCATGGGGGCTGCCATCTTTGTCATGGGGGCAGCCATCTTTTTGGTTGAAAGGAGGTGACAGGGAGCATGAGACAGTTTCAACTGTCCTGTGTCCTGATCACCCCTCCCAGCTGCACACGCTAGACTTCAATGTCAAATACAAAATGTAAAAAAAAAAAAAAATTTGCACCAAAACAGCAGAACGAGAGCAACAACATCAGAAATCCCACCATGCTTTGCACAGCATCAGGGGAAAAAAGCCTGGGCAGTTTTCTTCTGTGCAGCTAAAAATGAGGCTTGGATAAGAGAAACAAAGTTCTGATGCTGTGGAACTGTTAAAGAAACACCAGGCCTTTTCAGTGCTGCCGAGTCGATTTTTAGTCCGGAGGTTCACTTTAAGAAAAGTGCAAATACATCCCTAAACTGCTTAAGAAGTGCGTAATAGCAGTTCTACAGATTGTGCAGTAGTGCAGGCTGGGCATGATTTGTGAAGGGCTCCTCCCCCCTGCTGCTGGGTGTCCTGTGAAGCGGTTCTGTGCTTAACCCTTCCAGTGCTGGGAATTGATGCAATGCAGCAGATGTATTGGTTACGTCAGCAACCGCAATTTCCCTGTCTGAGAAACTCCTCCTATTTTACAACAAATAACTGATTTGTTAGAAACCTCTGATCTGCTGCATGCTTGTACAGGGTCTATGGCATAAGGTATTAGAGACAGACTCAGCAGTACAGCCAGGACATGTGCATTATTTAAAAGGAAATACATTTGGCAGCCTCTATATCGCTCTCGTTACAGTTGTCCTTTAAGCTATGTACACATGCTCGATGAAACTCTGCTGAGGCCTAAAGCCTGGTGCACACTTTATTTGTGATTGACCAATCACTGACCAATTTTATCAGCTCCATGTAGCAGGAGGGTCAACAGATAGTGAATGTTATGAGCATATTGTGTAGGTAAACCCTCTCACTACATAGAGGTGTTAAATTGGGCAGTGATTGGCTAGTCATAATTGTGTACTAGGCCTAACACTGCCCCCTGCTTCTGCTAAACACACCTCTCCTCCTAGTGCCAAACACTAACCCCTGTCCTACGATTATTTCCGACAGTTCTGATCATTGTTCCGATCACTTCTATACAAAAGCGATAAGAAAAACGATCGGATATCAGATCAGTCCTGTAGGAAATAATCAATTCGACCTGTCCATCTGATGGGAAATTGCATGTAGTGTACCTGGCATAACAGATCTCTGCAATGTCACCCGAGGTATCGGGTCCTGAACCACACCGTGCAACATGCGTAGTGCGTACCTGTGCGCCATTAGACTGTGGTAAGTAGCTAAGGGACCCTCATCAATGGTGAAAATGTCACCATTTTAGAAGTGCATTAAAACAACAAAGGGTTTGATCAGACATTATCACGCTCTATGGACAATGGCTCAAATGTAAAAGTTTTTCTTGTTTTTGGAATAATCTGGGAAGTGTAAAACCTTTTTTGAAAATAGCGTTTTTGTGTGTGTAAAAAAAAAAAAAAAAAAAGCGATCTCCTTTCCGGCCAGGAATCCCACGCGTAGGTCAGCCCTGGCAGTTGAAAAGACGTAATGCTGCCTCTTCCGGTGAGCTCACAGTTAACAGCGGGAGGAAGGTCACTGTCATGTGCAGATGGTGTTAGAACAATGGAGGAGGAAGCTGGCGAGGAAAGTAAATAAACATCCCAGCAGCATTGAGGGGATTCAGACTACGGGAAGTCAGCGGAGAAAAGGGGGGGGATAAAACACAGAGATGGCTTTACTTGCAGCAGAACACCAAGGAGTGGTACGACCCCAGCGGGCTCATTTTCACCAAAGACAAAACACTGAGGACAATCTGAATTGCAAAAATAACTTTATGACCGTACTGGTCTCCTGATCACATGAGCAATGCCGTCACTTAAGGCTAATCCAGAAACCTGTACGGTAAACCCATGTATGACAACAGTGTGCTACACCCTGCCACACACACAAATAAATGACATTGAAGAGTTATGATTTATTTTATGGTGGCCCTAAAGTGATGTTGTTTTCCAGGTTAACAAGGTGTGAAAAGAAGTAGGTATTCTCTGCAATCAAATAACTACAGTCCTAGTTCACTGTCTGTATTTTTTTAAATGCTTAGGATTGGGACTTCGCATGAATTCGCAATGCTCAAAGTCTATACTTGTAGTTTTGTAATAAATTATTATTATTATTAACCAGTAATCTCCCCAAATTTTTTTTTTTTTTATAAATCCTGCTGCAACCCCCACCCCGACACCTGAGCCCCTCTACCTCCGCCACAATTGTAATAGGCGTCCATGCCTGTGCATGTTAAATCTGCCTATTAGCCCTTTATAAACCATTATCTAATATGCTACAATATCACCTTCCGTGGCGCTGTACAGTAAATGACCTGGCTGGCTTCTGTAGTTTTGTGTCCTGTTGCCATATTGGTGCAGTTTGACAGGTTTAAAAGCTGTCCAGAATCCTCTCCCTGTCCCATCGTCACCTATGTAAGGTAGTCAAAGACCAGAAGCCAGTGTTTCCCTATTAGCACAGATTGCTAGACTCCTCCCACCTCCTCCCTGTGTTGCTGAGAAGTTATCGCACACTGTGGAGTTAAAATTTGATTGGTCCATTTTTAAGCTGCATAAATGTGCATAATCCTGAATCACCTCAGTTATTTGCATCTCATTGACCATCCCTAACAGGGCTGTGGAGTCGGTACAAAAATCATCCAACTCTGACTCGACTCCTCAGTTTATGAAACCACTGACTCCAACTCCAGGTACTCAAAATTGTTCTGACTCAGCAAGCAGTTGCCAGGCATTAGTGAGCAGTTACCAGGCAGCAGCAAGCAGTTGAGAGGCATTTCACTGCTTTTCAACTGCTTGTGGTAAAAAAAAGGCTAGTGGGTGGCTCCAGACTAGGTGGTAGTGAGCAGGTAGGTAGACCTTTGAGCAGGGCTGTGGAGTCGGAGTCATTTATTTCATAAACTGAGGAGTCTGAGTCCGGAGTCAGATGATTTTTGTACAAAATCCACAGCCCTTTTAAGTATTAGACTAAGGAGTCTGAGTCGGAGCCATTTTGGGTACTCTGAGTCAGAGTTGGAGTCGTGGTTCCATAAACTGAGGAGTCTGAGTTGGAGTCGTTAGATTTTTGTACCGACTCCACAGCCCTGCCTTTGAGGAGCAGATATATGTACTTTTTTGTTTCCCAATATGCCCCCGCCCCCTATAAAAGAAAAAGGCTGCTAGGACTTAAGCTTAGTCTGTCTTGGTGTTTGGCATGGCGCTGTCTTGGCATAGTGGCCTCGCTGTGCATGCTGTGTGTACACAAAGCCACGCTTGTTATCGGGCAGCCCGTGGGTGATGTGTGTACACAAGGATGGGCTGTGTGTGTGTGTCACAAATTATTTCTCGTTAGTTAATCCTGTCTTGTGTAGGTCATGTGACCCGATCAGGTTTCACAACAAATCCTGGGTGGGGTCCAGCGACAGGCGGGAGAGGCCATCTGTCCCCTGGGATCCACATAGCAATCTGTCGCTGGCTGAGAAGGCACCCAGCAATTCATGTACATAAACAGCCTGAGGCATTGCGCAATATGATCGTTCCGCCATGACCTTTAGCCGTCATCTGAAATCTCTCTAGCGTGAGCTATAAATGGGACGCCAGGGACAGTGTGAGCTGTTTATAGGCTATGTATAGAGATACTGAGCTATGGTCAGCATGGGGGCAGAGTGATTGGCATGCTAACCTTGCAGGAGTACGGTCCCACTCCCAGGTTCTATACCTGGCCAGTACCCATAGTTTGTATGGGTTTCCCTCCAGACGCTCTAGAGGGAACCCCATACTCTTTTTCAAAGGGCAACCTTTCTGTTTTTTGTTCGTTTTATAGCAGACCTGAATTCAGAACTTCCTCTCTGCTCTAAAAGATAAGCAACAGCATAATAACCTCTAAAGAAAAAACATTTTCATCTGATAAAAATTCTGCAGTGTCTACTTCCTGCTTTCATGGAAGCAGACATAGGGTTAACATCCTGTGTGTACAAATTAGCTGCCCTGCCGAGATTCCTGAGCTGACTTAGCTGAGAGATCAAATTACATTTGAGACTAGTTACAAATGATGGGGAATTAGAGAGGCTAAATTCTCTAAATACATACAGGGTGCATTACTCTGTTTTCCTTCTGTCCTGTGCAAGAGTTCAGGTCCACTTTATAACGCAAATATATTAAAGAGGAACTTTACAAAGTATAACGTAATAAAACACTATCATTTTAAAAAATTTATTCAGAAATCAAGTCAGTGTAAAAAAAAATTTCTCTCTCAGATTTACATTTATTACAAATGATGACATTTTGTCTGCTGGTAGGTGCATCACTGTGGAATGTTTGGGTTGAAGTGCGTAGGAACACCTGGTGGTCTGGAGTGCACTGGGAGGAAAAGGCTGCCTAGGCTAAAGATCACTAGAAGGGTGGGGTTACATACCAGTGTATAGATGTAGGAAGTGTTTCTGATGCTGAAACAAGGAAAAGTAAAGTAAAAATGGGTATCCTGAATAATTGACTGTTATACTACATCACTACAGTGCCTCTTTAACCACTTAATGGTTTAGTACATTATATCTACTCCCCTAAAAACGTAATGTAAGCCTCAGGGGAGTAAATATACATACTCTGTCAAAATCGCCGCTGTGCGTGCGCCTGCTCGTCTGTGCGTGCGATCCCGTGCTTGTTCTTGCCGCCACCCGTTAGCCCGGAGGGCAGTGACTGGGAACGCAGTTCCTATGCATTGTTTTAGGTTCCCGTGTCAATGATTGCAGCATCAATTTGATGCCTGTGGTAATTTGTAAACACTGTACTTACCCTTGCACTCATTACATCCTCATTACATTTTGTGGCCAAATAGTAAAATTACACCTACATCCATTTATTTTAAGAGGCCTACACATACTTTATAATTGAGCCCTTACCTCCCACACTGTCCCATAAATGCCCACATGAAACTTTTGCATTAAAAAAAAATACAGACAAACCTTAGGGGCTGAACTTTTTGAATATGTATGTCAAGAGGGTATGTTACTATTTTTTTTTTCCAATTCTGGGCTTGTAAATAGTGATGGACGCAAAACTGACAAAATGCACCTATATTTGCAAATAAAATGTTGGCACCATACATTGAGATATGAACATAATTTAAACTGTTTAATAACCGGGACAAATAAGCAAATACGTGGGTTTTAATTTTGGTAGCATGTATTCTTTTAAAGCTATAATGGCTGAAAACTTTGAAATTATTTTTCTCCATTTTTTTTTCTTAATATTCCCATTAAAATGCATTGAGAAAAAATTTTAGCATAATGTACCACTCAAAGATAGCCTAATTGGTGGCTGAAAAAACAAGATCTAGATCACTTTGTTGTGATAAGTAGTGATAAAGTTATTGGCAAATTAATAGGAGAAGCGCTGAAATTTGAAAATTGCTCAGATGCATAAGGTGAAAATACACAGGTTAAAGTGGTTGAGCATGATATTCTGCTACTATTATATGAATGACTATAGTTGCAGCAAAATGCCAACATAGTGCCCCTTTATCCCTTGGAGTGTTGATGAGGTCTAGCTCACCCATGGCAGGCAATCTTGTTATGGCTGTGAAAGGGTTGGAAGGCATTTAAAGGGACACTGTAGGGGGGTCAGGGGAAAATGAGTTGAAGTTACCCAGGGCTTCTAATGGTCCCCCACAGACATCCTGCACCCGCGCAGCCACTCACCGATGCTCCGGCCCCGCCTCTGGCTCACTTCTGGAATTTCAGACTTTAAAGTCTGAAAACCACTGCGCCTGCGTTGCCGTGTCCTCGATCCCGCTGATGTCACCAGGAGTGTACTGCACAAGCCCAGTATGGTCTGGGCTGGTGACCTCAGGGGAAGCGAGGACACTGCAACACAGGCGCAGTGGTTTTCAGACTTTAAAGTCTGAAATTCCAGAAGTGAACTGGAGGCAGGGCTAGGGCATTGGGGAGTGGCTGCGTGGGCACAGGATGCCTGTGGGGGACCATTAGAAGCCCCGGGTAACTTCAACTCATTCCCCCCCCCCCCCCCTACAGTATCCCTTTAAGACTGTGTTAGCGCATTAAGGTGGGTACACACACAAGATAAGTCTTTGGAAAATGAAAGATCACAGACTTTTTACCCCCTTCCATGTAGTATGAGAGCCATACTCTACACAGTCTATTCTATTGAGCTGAACTCCCCATCAGATAAAAATCTTTGCAAGATGCTGCACACAAAGATGCTGCACACATGCAACAGATCAGTATCTGCAAAAGATCTGTTCCTGCAAAAGATCTGTTCCTGCAAAAGATCTGTTCCTGCAAAAGATCTGTTCCTGCAAAAGATCTGTTCCTGCAAAAGATCTGTTCCTGCAAAAGATCTGTTCCTGCAAAAGATCTGTTCCTGCAAAAGATCTGTTCCTGCAAAAGATCTGTTCCTGCAAAAGATCTGTTCCTGCAAAAGATCTGTTCCTGCAAAAGATCTGTTCCTGCAAAAGATCTGTTCCTGCAAAAGATCTGTTCCTGCAAAAGATCTGTTCCTGCAAAAGATCTGTTCCTGCAAAAGATCTGTTCCTGCAAAAGATCTGTTCCTGCAAAAGATCTGTTCCTGCAAAAGATCTGTTCCTGCAAAAGATCACTTCCTGCAAAAGATCACTTCCTGCAAAAGATCACTTCCTGCAAAATGCACTTATAGTCTATGATGGCTGCAGATCTCATACACACTTTGTTTAAAGCCCCATCTACACGATACGATTCTTTGTACGATTCGATTACGATTCTATTTATGATGCGATTAAACCAGACATGTCCGATCAGGATTCGATTCAATTTACTATTGCAAAACAATGGCAAATCGAATTGAATCGAATCCCGATCTAACATGTTGGATTTAATCGGATCGTAAATAGAATCGTACAAAGAATCGTATCGTGTAGATGGGGCTTAAAGGTGCGTACACACACACTACTACAGAGAACGACGGGTCCGTCAGACCCTCCCACTGGGCGGTCGTTCTCCCGACAGTGCGTGTGTACAGTCTGTCGGCAGACTGATAATACAGTTTCTGAACGATCTGCTGAGCGGATCGTTCAGAAACATCTGCAGATATCATAGACTATGAATGCATTTTGCAGGAACAGATCTTTTGCAGGAACAGATCTTTTGCAGGAACAGATCTTTTGCAGGAACAGATCTTTTGCAGGAACAGATCTTTTGCAGGAACAGATCTTTTGCAGGAACAGATCTTTTGCAGGAACAGATCTTTTGCAGGAGTACAGCATCTTGCAAAGATTTCTATCTGATGGGGAGTTCCGCTCAATAGAATAGACTGTGTAGAGTATGGCTCTCATACTACATGGAAGGGTGGTAAGATTGGTCTGTGATCTTTCATTTTCCAAAGACTTTTATCTGATGTGTGTACCCACCTTTAGTCACCACTAGCTTGTTTTAAAGCAGAGCTACTGCCTGTGTGTATTGTGCAGTGATCAGTTTTGCGTGAATGTACAGCATCAGTACAGATATCTGGAGGGGTTTTAGCGTTCAGGGCCCGTTTCCGCTTGTGCGGTGGGAATCGCCACGGAAAAAATTTGCATGCGGATGCGAATTGTGCATGCGGTTGTATTTGAATTTTCATGCGAATTCGCATACGATTTCGCATGGATGACTATGTATGCAAATTTAACCATGGCAGTGCCTGTGTACGTTCTCATTGTTTCTATGCGAAATCGTATGGAAATTCGCATACCAAAACCGCATGCGAATTTCCTATTAAATACATTGTATGCGAATCTTATAGCGGTATGCGAATCTGATGGCTTTGCCGTGCAGATTTTTTTCTGCACAGAAAAACTCAGAAATCCTGACAAGTGGAAAAAGTCCCATCCACTTGTATTGCCCATGCAAATTCGCATGCGGGAAGCGCATGCGAATTCGCGATAGTGGAAACGGGCAGACAACGAAGGGGCGATTTGCATATTTAGCAGTGATGCATTGTGGGAGACTTCATATGCTCACTCCAACCTAAATGCGAATTCCGTTCTATTTGAAGAAGGCAAAATTCTGTTTTCCTGATAGTCAGGCTAAGCAAACCTGCTGTTGGCCAATAAAGGTGGCCATACACTTATAGATTTGCAGCAGATTCGACCATCAGATAGATTAGTCAGATGCCTGTCAGGTCGAATCTGACAGGAATCTGTGTGCCACACACTAGGAACAGATTTCCAATAGATTTCAGAATGCATTATTGGACCATTAGATCCAATGTAACTCTATGGACCTCGATTTTCCATCCTGTTAGATGAAATAGTTCGAAATTGGCCGCAAATCGATGGATCGTTAGATTTGATAGAATCTATTTCTAATCGGTCAATTCCATAGACTCAATCGATCGATGGCTGAAATTGACCAGTGTATGGGCCCCTTTAGGCATCTGTCAGATGGTGATTAGTAGGGGTTAGTCAATGAGGCGCAAATAATTCCAAGTTTACGTAAGCTTTTATGTTAATTGTACGCAGCAGTAGAAATTTGGTAAATTTTTTTCAGCTACATAAAATTGGCATTAAAAATTCAATTGCATTAACTCTATTTGCATTTCATTGACCATACCCGGTTTCTTTTAAAGGGAACCTAAACTGAGAAGGATATGGATTTTTCCTTTTTAAAATAATACCAGTTACTGGATTCTCCTGCTGATCCGGTGTCTTTAATGCCTTCAGCCACAGCCCCTCAACAAGCATGCAGATCAGGTGCTCTGACTGAAGTCAGACTGGATTAGCTGCATGCTTGTTTCAGGTGTGTGATTCAGTCACTACTACAGCCAAAGAGATCAGCAGGACTGCCAGGCAACTGGTATTGTTTAAAAGGAAACATCCATATCCCTCTCAGTTGAGGGTCCCTTTAATGCTAAGGCCCCAAGTTTGGACCACGCACAGGATACTTCCCTTATCTCAGTTTCCTCTGGGCACTCCAGTTTCCTCCGACATCCCAAGGACCTGTGAAACCGTAACGAGGAATTGAATTTCATCCCAATCATTATCTGACACTCTCATTCCCATGATAAATCTTTTACTTTTCACAAAGGGATCATCAGGGGAGTCTGTATGGCTGATATTGTGGTGAAACCCTTCCCACTGTGGGATGTTAGGACCATGATTCTGACATCAGTGTTGTTGCCATGTGGGCAAGAACAGCTGTTTACAGCTTTTTACAACTGCCAAAAAAGCAAGCAGCATCTCATTCCACTGACATCACCTGCCAGCAGTAAAAATATCACCATGTGATAAATGTCAGAATGTAAATCGGGGAGAGGAAAGATTTTACAATGGGCAAACTGTGACTAAATCATTTATACACAATTATTGTAAAAATGAAGCACTTTTTTTTATTACATTATTTTCACTGGAGTCAGAGAGACATGCGTAATAAGTCAGCTGGTGCCTAAACTTTTCTGTACCACCTCAAAATACCAGTTTTGAGCAGAGATCCCCTTTTAAAGGAACCCAATGTATGTGAGGGTATAATCTAGTGTTATTTTCTGGTTAAACTCAATGGATGTATGTGTTTTTTTTTTTGTTTTTTTTTTTGTCAACCCAAATAACTGAGGTGAGAGGGATATGGAGGCTGCCATAATTTATTTCCTTTAAAATAATACCAGTTGCCTGGCAGTTCTGCTGATCTTTCTGAAACAAGAATGTGGCAAATCCAGTAAGATTTTTGTCAAACATCTCATCTGCATGCTTGTTCAGGGTGTATGGAGGCAGAGGATCAGTAGGACAGCCAGGCAATCTGCATTGAATAAAAGGAAATAAATATGTCAGCCTCCATGTGTCTGTCACCCCGGTTCCCTCCTAATGATGGGCTTCTTCCTGCAGCCGTTGCAGTTGGAATGTGTTTGTGCCGCTGGTGTCTTTGCATCCCGATTGATGCATTTGTTTTCACTCTGTCCTCTCCTAGGTGAGACCCGGCTCCGCAGCGACTGAGCCATGAGTTCCGGAGCCAGCCCGGGGGTGATCACAGCCCCTCCTCCTCCCAGCATGCCTCACAAAGAGCGGTACTTCGACCGCGTCGATGAAAATGACCCCAGTTACCTGCGGGAGAGGAACATGTCTCCGGACCTGCGTCAGGACTTCAACATGATGGAGCAGAAAAAACGTGTGACGCAGATCCTGAAGAGCCCGGTGAGTAGCCCGCCTCTCTCATCCACCTGCCCAAACCGTGATCGCTGCTGTGAGTAGCTCAAATCAAACATGGTGACAGGAAGACTATTTTGGGTTCCAGAAGCTCTGCGGGAAACCTAATTCCGATTTGCTATCCAGAGCGGTTATTGCTTCGCTGCGATTTATACGGCCGCAGAGGAGATTTCCGCTCCTACTTTCACCTCCACAAAGTCATCTGCAGCTCCTGCTTTGGCTGCTCAGGCTTGACCACTAATACTTGTCTTTTCTGAAAGATTTAATCCCTCTTAAAAGAATAATCCACCCACGCCACACCCGGCCGCCCCTCCGCTGCAGCCCCTCGGATGACCCGCTGGCTTTGGCTGGACTTGCACGGTTTTCACATTCTTTCTTTTGAGCTGTGCTGGGATGTGTGCGCTTCATTACACAATGACAAGAGTGTCCCGCCTCAATGGGGGACCCAGGGGGGGTCGGGGACAGGGAGGGGACGGAGACCTAGGATTTTGGGAACATTAACCCTTCCTAGGCAGAACCCGCACAGCTGGATGGTCCTAAACCCAAAATGCTGATGGATTGCATAAAGTCCTATAAAAATACAAATAAAATTGTGTGGAAAGATTTATAACCTTTCTTGGGTTTTAGTTCTGTCAATGTCCCCAGTGAGGTACGTTGTGCCTTACTTTCTTGTCATGGGAACGCCATAACTTAGTGTATCTGAGGCAACATGTGTATGTACAGTACAAAACATTAATAACCAGGCTGTTTTACTTGTTTAAGTTTGCTGCCTGAAGGTAAATTTTTAGATTTGGAAGTGACAGCTGTCAGTAGCTTATTAAGAATATAATAAACATCACCGATAAGCAAATTACAGCCATAACCAGTTTCCTGGCCGAATACAACTTCTGAGAGCAAAGGGAGATAGAAAAAGATCAGTTGTTCATATAGTTTCATTTAGGGACACTTAATAGGCTGCCACTGAGCAGAGACAGCAAAACATTCAATTGACTCTGTAAATGTTTAAATATAAAACAAAACCATGGGATATCTAAAAAAAAAAAAAAAAAAAAAAAAGTAAAAGGTAAATGCAAATTTTATCTCATCGGTTTATTTACACCTCGGTTTCACTTTAAAGTAATTGGTTTCTGTCCAGAACAAGAAAATGAGATGCAGGAAAAAAACACAAACTTAAAAGTACACCCGAAGTCAGAGGCTGTCATATTTTTTTTTTCTTTTAACAATACTAGTTGCCTGCCAGTCCAGCTGACCCTCTTCCTCTAATACTTTTAGCCATAGATATTGAACAAGCATTCAGATCAAATGTTTCTGACTGAAGTATGAATTAATCTTGTTTACTTCAGTTGCAAGTTGCATGTTTGTTTCTGGTGTGTGATCTAGACACTACTGCAGCCAACAAGATCAGCAGGGCTGCCGGGCAACTGGAATGGTTTAAAAGGAAATAAATGTCACCTGTGTAGGCAGGTGAGGAGATTGTCCTGTCTTCACTCAGGAATAAGAATTTGCGCTCTTTGTAGACAGGAGAAAAAGGGGTATCCCCCTCCACCAAGGGTGGATAATAGTTGCTACGTTGAAATAAACAGAGGCGCCAACAGGATAAAATCAAAATGAGGAAAAGTTTTAAAGTGCTTACAGGAGGGAAGTCCACCACTGCCTCCAAAGCACACTAGAAACTGTCTTATTAAAAACAAAAAAGCATTTATTGGTATACTCCAAGGGGGTTGCTACGCTTTTCGCAAGCGTCGACCTGCTTCATCAGGCAATAAATTATAGGAGCACACAACAGCATTCGGTCCGGGTAACACCTGGCGCCTCAGTTGAAAATGTAGTGGGGTTGGGATCTACTACCAGAAGTCCTTTGCGATCTACTGGTAGATCGCGAATTACCTAATGGGCACTCCTGTGCTAGACCATCCTATCAGAGCCCTGTATCCTGTGCCCTGCACCCACTGCCTGGCCTCTTCTGCACAAATTGAATATGCCCAAACTTTTTGCACTTAATGATTGCAACAATAAATTCCAGTTAGCCATGCCGGCTTGCCGCTGTTTACCTTTATAACGCACACTTCTAATTTCTAATTTAGAGTGTGCTCACACTACTTTGGTGCATCAGAAAACTGACAGCCTATTTATAAATAAGATCCATTTACACTTGTCAGTCTGCAATAAATCTGTTGGATATATATAAATCTCATGGGTGAAACGCATGGATAAACCAGACCACAACAAACCGTTGGAGTTGACACTACACTGTCCGCTCTTGCTAGCCATTTGAGATCTGGTTCAAACGGCAACCTAGCCTTAAAGGGTTAAGCTGGCCACTAACTGTCCAATTTCTAGCGAAAAATCGTTCGAGCGATCAAATTCTGATCTGATTGGTTCTTAATCGATTGTGTCCACCAATGGAGATTTACGAGTGAAAAAAATGTCGCCCGAATGAATTTTCGTCGAACGAAAATTTGGATTTTCTTGGTGGTCGTGATAGATAGGAAGCAATGATTGGTTAGTTGATGGTGTAGTGAATTTCTGATCGCTCGAACGATTTTTCGCTAGAAATTGGACCATTAGTGGCCAGCTTAACTGAGATGGCCAAATAAAAAGATTTTTATACTTACCCGGCGCTTCCTCCAGCCTCGTGAGCACAGATGAATGTAAACGGAGGCACTCAGGAGGAAGACGAGGGACGCGTCAGTGCTTATGGGGCTTGGAGAAATTCCCCGGGTACGTATAAAATCTTTTAAGAGCCAAAGGAATGGTCTGCATTGGGGCCAGCTCTGTGCAGGGGCAAGAGGGGGCGCCCTCAAATGTCTTGCCCCTTCAAATCAATATCCCTCAGACCTGTCCTGTCCACTTTGTGCAAACAGAATAAAAAAACCCATCAGAACAGCCGATCACTAATCAGCCATAAACTCCACCCTGAATAATTACAAAAACGTTATTGGCCATATTTGAATTGCATAGGTTGCAGCATCAGTCACTCTGCTTGACATACCTCCTATGTAGCAATCCTAGCCCGCAGGTATGCGGACAGTTTCCGTTGTACAAAATCACTAACTGAACAGGGGGATTGGCTGTGGTTACATGTTCCCAGAGGGGTTGGACCCAACATGACTTTACCTATGCATCATCAGGTCTTTTTTTTTTTTCTGTTACCCCTCTCCTGGGATTCAGGACCTGATCAATGACCAATCAACCATGCCCCTCAGGGAATGAGGTGTTTGTTCTCCAATCTCCACAAAGTGGACTGCAACTGATATGTTTTGGTCAGGTGTTTCCAAGGTACAGTACTCTCAAGGGCCTGTTTGATATCCCACACAATGCTTTTGATTTTATTTTATTTTTTTTAAATTGCCCAGTGCTCTTGCCGACATATGCAAGACCACGTGGACATTTGAGCATGTAAATTACATAGCACGAGTCACAGTAATCAAGTAATGCCTGATGTACCTTTTTGCAAGTTGGGGATGTGTGAAGTACTGTATATTCTGGTGTATAAACCTTTTTAACCCTTGAAAATCATCTGAAAAGTCAAGGGTTGTCTTATACGCCGTGTGTCATTAATGCCGGGTGATACGCCCTATCCTGTTACCGCCTCTCCGATCTCGCTGCTGAGGGCTGTAGTGAAGTGGTGCAGGTGCACATGTGCGAGATCTGAGAGGCAGAGAAGGAGGTAAATAGGATTAAAGGGTGGGTCAGAAGTAGGGCTGAATGATTTTCGGTTTAAAACCGAAAATCTTGATCACGGTAATGACAATCTTGGGATCAAAGCAGAAGTTTAGCGGCGGTTTTTGCCGCTGCCGCATGTACTTGGTGTACTCCGTCCCTACCCTCTCCTCCACTTGCGGCCCCCTCTTCCAGTAAGTTGTGTTTACATTCGGTCTCACTGCATTGCTCTGCCGCAGAGAAGAGGCAACAACTGTTCGTGCCTATATCAGGAAGTGTGACATCACTTCCTGGCGGCCACCATTATTAGGCAGCACTCGTTGCCTCTTCCCTGCATCTCACCATGCGGCAATACCAATGCGGTGAGCCTGAATGGAATGTGACGTTACTTGAGCAGGGGGCCACGAGCGGAGGAGGGGGAAGGGACGGAGCAGGTAGCAGCAGCGGCGAGGGGGATCTGGAGGCTGCAGCACTGGCTGACCTATACAAACTGGCTGACCTATACAAACTGGCTGACCTGTACCGTGGCACCTATATACTGGCCGGCCTGTACCGTGGCACCTATATACTGGCCGGCCTGTACCGTGGCACCTATATACTGGCCGGCCTGTACCGTGGCACCTATATGTGGCTACCTATGCTGGGGGAACTCCTACTCACCATCAGTGTGCTGCTGATCCATTGTTGTGTATTAACCTTCTTGGCGGTATGGACGAGCTCAGCTCAGGCCCTGCTGGGCCGATTTTAACAATTTTTTTTTTTTTTTTAAACACACAGCTAGCACTTTGCTAGCTGCGTGTGGGGGACAATCGCCGCCGATGCGCCGCTACCCGTCGTGTAAGGACCCCCCTCTCCCGAGACCCCTGTACAACCAGGCCAATCAGTGCCAGGCAGCGCTGCGGGTGGATCGGGACTCCCGATGACTGCACAACGTCGCCGTCATCACGATTGTTGCCATGATGGGGGAAGCCCTCCAAGAAATCCCGTTCAGAACGGGATTTCCGGATGGGCTAATGCACCGGAAGCGATCGGAAAGGTAAGTAAGATGCCGCCGGGAGGGGGGAGTCATGTAGCTTGCACTAGGCTAGCTACATGGTTTAAAAAAATAAATAAATACTGCTGCGCCGCCACCCTGGCGATCTTAATAGAACATCAGGGTGGTTAAAAATCGTGAATCAAATTCGAAATGGCAATTTCTGACAAATCTATTCTTTCATACCGCTCTGATAAACGGGTAGACAAGGAGAGCTGACCAATCCACTTAGGGAGAGGGAGAGTTGACCAATCCAACCAGTCTTTCACCTGTATACTGTTATATACTGGGTACCACATACAGTACAGCACCAGTATCTGTTCATACATAGCACCAGTGTATATTTTTTAATTATTTGGTTTGCGTTGGAAGAGGGTAGACTTATAGGGCGAGTATATACCAAACTATATTTTAACTGGAAAAGTTGGGGGGTTGTCTTATACACCCAGTCGTCTAATACACCGGAATATATGGTATTCACCAGTGTCCAAGGCACCACAGACCATGCATCTGTAGCAACCTGTCTTGGATGAGGTTACCATGTACATCAGTGGACTGGTTCGCATTGTGTGTGCGTGTCTGTGTTTATTCTTTATTTTTATTTTTTTTTATGCAGCTGCTTTTTGACCGCACGTAGCTTATATTAAAAGGTATTGTTTTCCTGCTGCGTTTTCAGCAGGAAAACAATACAACTGCCCATGTAATACATCAGAAACACGTGTGAAATCGCGTATATATGCGTAATTAAAATGGTGTGGGTGCTGCCTAAAGGAGAGCAGTTTGTAGTGGCCTGTGAAGGAGCCGATATTCACTTTAAAGGACAACTGAAGTGAGAGGGATATGGAGGCTGACATTTATTTCCTTTTAACCTCCTTGGCAGTAATCCCGAGCTAGGATCGGGGCGGAAAACCGCAGCTCAGAGAGGTCATCCGAACTGCTCGGGGTAGCCGCCGGAGGCTGTGTGCAGAGCAATGCACGCAGCAGGCATCTCTACATACCTCCCGGGGATCCCGACGTCGGCCGCCAGTCTTCTTCCGCTCCTCCGAGGCTCTGCTTCCTCCTGGTGAGATCACCGGCTGTCGTCATGACAGCCAGCAATCTCACTTTAGAGTTGCAGCTTCACCTGGAGGATGGAGTGAAAACTGCAGCGCTGGAGCCAGGGAGGTGAGTGGTTGTGGAACTGCTGCAGATCTCCCTGGCAGCATGATTTTTTTTCCAGGTTTTAGGGTCTGAAAGGGTGCAAAAAAATTGCACCGCTTTTAGACCCTAAAATCCGGAAAGAATCCTAACGCCCAGGGGGTTAAAGAGAACCCGAGGTGGGTTTTAAAAAGCCTAATTGCACACAGAGGCTGGGTCTGCATATAATGCCCCGCCTCAGTTGCTGTATTGTTCTCCACCAGACCCCCCCTGCGCTCTGCTTACCCTCTTAAAACAAACCACCATGCTAGCGACACGCAGCATATCAATAGCCGGCTGTTTACATGGCCACTGTCACTCTCCACTGCTCCCCTGCCTCCTCTGTCGCCGCTCCCTGCCTGCGTCCCTTCCCTACAGTCACCGGGGAGGGAAGGGACGCAGGTGGGGAGCGGCGATATGGAGGAGGCGGGGGAGCGGCGAGAGTGACAGTGGCCATGTAAACAGCCGGCTATTGATATGCTGCGTGTCGCTAGCACAGTGGTTTGATTTATGGGGGTAAGCAGAGCGCAGGGGGAGGGGGGGGTCTGGGGGGAACAATATAGCAACAGAGGCTGGGCATTATATGCAGACCCAGCCTCTGTGTGCAATTAGGATTTTTAAAACCCACCTCGGGTTCTCTTTAAGCAATGCAGAGTGCCTTTCTGTCCTGCCAATTATGTCCCTCTTGAACAGGTGTGGTTTTTAGACACTACTACATCCAAAGAGATCAGCAGGACTGCAAGGCAACTAGAATTGTTTAAAAGAAAATGTCTCTCAGTTCAGGTGTCCTTTAAAAAAAGATCTTGGCATTTTACTGCAGGGAAAAGCGTTCTGCAGCAACTATATTAAGTTTATACAGGATATCAGTTTACATTTAAAGTACGGTAGTTGTAATTGTTGCCCCCTACTGGTAATTCTAGTCATACGCAAGTGATTATGAGAGCATATTGTTCTTCTCTTTGCTTAAGTTGCTGATCTGAATCCTTGAGAGAAACCCTCACAGCATTCTTCAGTTTTTGCTTTTGTGTAACTGCTGTAATTGGCTCTTTGCACTGTGTGAGAGTGCATCGGATTGCTGTTCAAGTGCACCTGTTATGTGATGGATTATGGGAGGTGTAAAGCGTCAAAGCAGACTGGGAACCATAGTGAAGGGGTACGGTTACTTCTAAGGAAACTACACTGATGCTAAGGAAGAAATGGCCATCCTTTCAGTTCAGCTACATACTGTACATTGATTAATGACAAACATCATTTTAGCTTGCTTGTCTGTTTTTCCTTTACTGCTTTTCCTTGTTGTTCCTAATAAGCTACCAGATGGGTGCGCTGAGTTGGTTATCACTCAATTAGCAAACATGCAGAAAATGAGTAACAAGGGGTAATGCCCATTGCAACAAAAATAAGACATTATCACTTCAGAGCGATTGGCAGGGTGGCTGGATCATGCACAGCTATGGGATCCGCTGCCACGAAAACTGGTGGCAATGGCGGCTGAATTGCTAGGGCAAGCGATTCGGCCAGCGGCTCCATTATTTCCTATGGCAGAGTTTCCCTTTGGGGAAACCGCAGATTCGGCCCAGTTTCCGTGATAGTGTAAACTGGCCCTTACAGTTGGGCACAATTCACTTGCATCTTAGAAACTGAATAAGTGCAGATTTAAAAGCAATGATTTTTTTTTTTAAAACACCGCTAATGAAAGAGGTCATTTGCATGCATTGTGCAAATTATTGCTTTAAAGGGAACCTGAAGCGAGGAAAATTATTTAAAATAAACACATGACATAGCTGCAAATGAATATTACATACTAACCTTACCCTCAGTTCCTCTCAGAAGGTCACCATTTTCTTCTTACAGTGATCTCTTACAGTTCTGACAATATTTTGTCAGAACTGAAATATACCAGTTGCTGTCAGTTATATATCAGCTGCTGTCAGTTACAACTGAATGTGCAAGGTAAGGTCCATGTTTCCCTATGGCTCAAGTGGGTGATCTTAGTTTAACAGTGTGCTGAGCAGGAAGCTGTTAGGAGGTAATGGCCATTTTTGAAATAGAGGACAGAGAATTCCATTGATCACAGTGGACAAATGGGATGTAGGAGAGGAGAAAGAGATTGAGGAGTAGACTACACAGGAGGTAAGTATGACCTGTGTATGGTTATTTTGACTTTTTATTCTGAGTTCAGGTTCTCTTTAAGAAGTGTGTTTTTTGTGCATGCGAAAATGTGACTAATTTTGCAGAAGTGCGATTCTCCATTGACTTTTAATAGATGTGAGGCGAATGCATTTTTACACATTTGCAAACCATGCAGATTTTAGTGTGAACCCTGCCTTACAATAAGCATGTTTGTCACATATAGTAAATAGGAGCAAGGTAACCCACAGGGCAACCTAAGCAGGTACCTAGGTCCCCCCCCCCCCCCCCCCCCATTTTCCCTTATGTAGAAAGTACATTTGCATGCAGAGCTTGCTTTGGTTTATTTTAGTAAGGGATGAAGCAGTTTTGAGCACACATAGTTCATCTATTACATGATGCCTGTTCCCTATAGTGTGTGGAGGAGGGCAGCTTCCTGACTTGTTTACACAGAGAATGAGTTAACTCCGGGCTGCCATCCAGACAGCTCCTCTGACACACAAGAGTATGGAGTGCCTCCCACACCAATCTGACCTAAACTGCCTCTGGCACAGCCCCTGCTAATTTTCAGCAATTACTTAAAGGGTCAGTCCGCAGAGAGCTGGGATCTCAGTGTATGGCGAGATCTCTGCATTCCTGTGCCAGGCCTGTCATTTGTTGTATATTATGGAGGATGTAATAGGAGGATGGCACTTGTAGGTGAAAGCAGCGCAACCCCCAGGACTGTGAGTGGCAGATGCAGCACACACATTCCAAGTTAATTATAAATTGCAGATTTGTCTTTATCGAATGTTCCGTGCTTAAAGGGAACCTAAACTGAGAAGGATATGGATGTTTCCTTTTAAAATGATACCAGTTGCCTAACTCTCCTGCTGACCCTGTGTCTCTAATACTGTCAGCCCCTGCACAAGCATGCAGATCAGGTGGTCAGACTGGATTAGCTGCATGCTTGTTTCAGGTCTGATTTAACCACTACTGCAGCCAAAGAGATCAACAGGGCTGCCAGTCAACTAGTATTGTTTAAAGTGAACCTTAAGCCAGAAAAAAAGAGTATTACTCACCTGGTGCTTCTACCAGCCCCCTGCAGCACTCCCGTGCCCTCGCAGCCACTCACTAATCCTCTGGTCCCCCGCTGCCAGCCAGTTTCGTTTTTGCCGTCAGGCCTGGCCACGCGTAGCTTTTTCTGCATTCCCGACTGCAATTGGCGCTATTGCGGGCCGCAACGCGTACAAAAATACACGTTGCCGCATATCTATGCGTTCGTAATGCGGCAACGCGTATTTTTGTATGCATTGCGGCCCGCAATAGCGCTAATTACAGTCGAGAATGCGGCAAAAGCTACGCGTGGCCAGTCCTGACGGGCCTGTCGGCAAAAACGAAACTGGCTGGCAGCGGGGGACCAGAGGATTAGTGAGTGGCTGCGAGGGCACGGGAGTGCTGCAGGGGGCTGGTAGAAGCCCCAGGTGAGTAATACACTTTTTTTTTCTTTTTTTTTTTTTTCTGGCTTAAGGTTATATGTATGCAAGATTTATGAAGTGACCGTTCTGTGTACAGCTCAGTTGTCAGGGTGGTGTCCATCTACTGTGGAACACTGACTGATGCAATCAACCTCATTCTCTGTGCTGTGTGTTAGTTATAGGCATAATTTTATTAGGGTAGGGAGGACTATTCTATTGTTGAATTACTGAGACCAATATGTTGTTAAAATTCATCTTTCATTTAGAGAAATAAATCTTCCCTTCATTTCAGCACCTTCTAAAAATCTACTCAGCAGCACTGTAAAGAAGGCCTGAAACACACCAGAGGAGTTTTTCTGAGCGTTTTGAGTTTTTAAATCTGCTGCTAATGTTATCCTATGTGTCTGTGCACACTGGAGCAATGAGGTTTTGTAAAAAACCCCATAGCATTACATTGGGAAGAGCTTTTGAAACCTCTAAAAGTTCTTCCCAATGTAATGCTATGGGTTTTTTTTTTACAAAACCTCATTGCTCCAGTGTGCACAGACACATAGGATAACATTAGCAGCAGATTTAAAAACTCAAAACGCTCAGAAAAACTCCTCTGGTGTGTTTCAGGCCGAACTTTGTTTTTCTTACCCAAGCCTCATTTTTAGCTGCACAGAAGTTAAGCTACGCCCCATCAAAGAAATCTGCCCCGGTCATTTTTCCCTGATGCTGTGCAAAGCATGATCGTTGCCTACACAGGACAGTTGGAACTGTGTCTTGTGCTCCCTGCCTGTCACCTCCTTTCAACCAAAAAGATGGCTGCCCCCATGAAATCATGAAACTTTGCCTGTTCTTTTAAAACCGGGTGGGTAAAGGTGCATACACACATCTGCTTTTATGCCCGATTGTCGTTTAAACCGGAATTGTCATTCAAACAAAAAGTCGTTCAGATTCTTTGTACACACAGATGAGACAACGTTTGAAATGCTAATTACAGCAAATTTACATGTCGTTTGGACTGGATAGAACAATGGACCAGATCAAATGACTGATCAAACGACTTGTTTGAAAGTCTATTTGTTTCAAACGAATAGACTTTCAAACAACAAGTAATTTGTACACGTACGGACCTTACTGTCTTGAGCGACAAGTTGTTCAGAAATATTAGACACGAGTACATACCTTAAGAGATTATATTATCTATCTATTTTAATTAACATAACTAATGTTAAATGACAGTATGTTTGTTTAGGCTGAAGTTCCTCTTTAACAGGGCCTGTGGGTAAGGACAAGTTTGCTGCCCGTCTTTCAATTAGTCCAGGTGTAGAAAACAAATAACAGGCTCCTCCTGATCTGTGCAGCTAATTACTCGCGTATGAAAATGGGAGGTTCTTGACAATTCAGACCATGCTTGTGAAGAACGGTGAGCTTCAGTCATTTACTGTTCTGCAACATTAGTGAAAAAATATATACTTCCAGCCGCATTTAATGTCAACAATTTTGTGATGTTATTGGTAGCCAGTTAGTAACGTCTGTGTGGTTGGTGATCTGCCAGTAACTGTAACGGATCTCTGTCTCCACAGGCCTTTCGGGAGGATCTGGAGAGCCTCATTCAGGACCAGATGAAGAAGGGGAATAACCCCACCGGCCTCCTGGCGCTGCAGCAGATCGCAGATTACGTCATGGCGAGTTCCTTCGCTGGCTTTGCCTCCTCGCCTCTCAGTAAGTTCCACAGCAAAGGGCTTGGGGGGTGGGGTGGGGGGTGTTGGTTTTAGTTTTGTGGTTTTGCTACAGTGCACATACAACTGATTACTGCAACTGCTTGGGCTTGTCTGAAATCCGAAATCATGGCTTCCACAGAAACGTGAGTTCGCAGATGTGCATTGCGTAACCCTGGCGCTACAATACGGGCATACAGCAATGCACACTTTGCATATTATAAAGTGCACATCGCTTTTTATAGCATTGGCAGCTGTCAGGTAAGGGGTCATGCTGGGCCTTGTAGAAAGCAAACAATAATGAACTCGCGCCACTGCAAATTCCATCCCCACTACATTTTCAGTTTCAGAATATGATGACATTAAAGTGGACCTGAACTCTTGCACAGGGCAGGAGGAAAACCTAGAGAAAAATGCCCCCTGTATGTATTTAGAGAGTTTAGCCTGTCTAATTCCCTCTCATCTGTGTCTAATAACACGTTGTAATTTGATTTCTCACCTGTGTCAGCTGACTGCCATGGCAGAGAGGGTAATTTGTAAAGCACAGGATGTTAACCATATGTCTGCTTCCATGAAAGCAGGGAGTAGACACACTGCATATTTCTTGCAGGATTTGTATCAGCTGTAACATGTTTTTCTTTAAAGGTTATTGCTTATCTTTTAGAGCTGAGATGACGTTCTGAGTTCAGGTCCGCTTTAAAAGATGTTTTCATCTGTGACTGTGCAAAAATAATGTCCAAGAATTGCTTGAATTACTTCAATTATACAGTTAAGGTGCATTACTAATCAAAATGTGTATGTAGAGGGACACTAGGTGTACTGGCATGAGCAGGATTGTAGAGTCTGAGTTGGAGGTTTCATAATCAGATTTCCTTTCAAAGTGCCCAAAATTGCTTCAACTCCATGTGGGACAATTATCAAGAGTGTCTGAGAAAAAAATATTAGTAGGTTTTTAGAAATCCGTGCAGAACTGTCTCAGACATAAGACTAAAGAAATCTCTAAATAGTGCAGTTTCCTTCTTTACATAGGAGTTAGGAAGGTTTCTCAGACAGTGCAGTGTGTGAGGGAAATTACTGTTGCTGAGGTAACCAATACATCTGCTGTATTGCATCAATACCCAGCACTGGAAGAGTTAAGCACAGAGCAGCTTCACAGTACACCTGGCAGCAGGGGGGAGCAGCCCTTCACATATCACATCTACTGCATCACAATTTGTAGAACTGCAATTAAGCACTTCTTTTTCTGTGTCAGTTGAAGGATGGATTTGCACTTTTCTTAACTGTAGAACAGCTCCAGAAATTCATGCTAAATTGCTGCTTTTAAGTAAGATTTAATCATTTTCTTATCACGCGGAACAGTTCCCCCTGCTGGTTAGAGCAGTTTAAAAAGAAAAAAACTGTCTAATGCATTGATAAATCTGGCCCCTTGCCTCCGACTTCTTAGTCTAAAACTTACCAGGGATGTGGAGTTCGTATAAAAATCATCCGACTCCTCAAGTTAAGGAAACCAGACTCCAACTCCAGGTACCCAAAACAGCTAGGACTCCACATCCCGGGGCTTGAGGGCATCTTGCCTATACCGCGGGGGAGGGGACGTGTATTTGGCAGAGGGGAAAAAATGGTACAAGGAATCCCTGTGAGGGGAAGTTTTTTTTTTTTTTTTCTCTCAACTGAAGATTGGGTGGAAATGTATTTTTTGCTGAACACCCAAAATTTGGCACAGATCGCTTGACATGAAAAGACAAATATACAATCTATTATTAGCTTGGAATCTGTGTGTTGCATCTGCCACTCGCCGTCCTGGAGGTTGCGCTGCTTCCCTATACAAGTGCCGCCCTCCTTCTATTGCATACTCCATACATAATATACAACAAATGACAGGCTTGGCACAGGAACTCTCTCGCCGTACACTGAGATCTGTTGTCCCCGAATGTCTTTTGGGAGGAGGTGTCATATTCCAACACTCACTATCCACCTTGGTAAATATGAGGAGGAAGATGTGACAAGTACATCCCAGATTGATCACACTGCTTTCTGGTGTTACCAGTCGCCTTCTGGGGTGGTGTTCAGGAGGTTGTGGGATGGCCACAGTTTGTCTTTCAGCATTTGTTGATGTATGGAGGCGGCTGCTGTGAAATTGGACACTGCTGCAGCATTCGGCAAGCGCATGGTGAACCTTGGTAGTCTGCTCACTGGGGCAGTCACATGGCCAGCTTAGGTGAGTATGAGAATCAGCTCAGCTCACTGCCCCAATGATTTGTGAAAAGCAGGTAAAGGACAACTGAAGTGAAAAGAATATGTAGGCTGCCATATTTATTTCCTTTTAAGCAATACCTGTTGCCTGGCAGCCCTGCTGATCCTCTGCTTCTAATACTTTCAGCCATAGCCCCTGAACAAGCATATGCAGATCAGGTGTTTCTGACATTGTCAGATATGACTGGATTAGCCCTTTGTTATTCAGACACTACTGCAGCCAAATAGATCAGCAGGGCTGCCAGGCAACTGATCTTGCTCCATATTCCTCTCCCTTCAGTTAGTTTTTTCTTGTGAGTTCTTCTCCGGACTTGTAAAACGTCTGTGCCTAGAGTGAGGCTTTTAAATACAGTAGTTAGAGGCTGTATTCCGGAGCTTGTTGAGTTGGCACTGGCCGTATCCCTTGCACCGCTGCTGCCACCAGGCACACCCATCTGCTGGAGTGATTCTAGGGGGTAATTGGGCACGGTGTGAAAGTACAAAGGTCTGGCAGTGTTGGGAGCCTGCAGGGCTGGGCTTCTCTGGTGTTGCAGTGTGGAGAGCAGGAATCCCTGCAGATGGCTGTCTTCCTGAGATGAGCCCTCCTAAATCATTCATGGGGGTGGATTTCATTATCGGAGAGCTGTCTCTGTGCTTCCTTCCTCCCAGGCGATGGATAGCTGCAGGAATCCGAGTGCTCTGCGTATGGAAACAATCACTGCTCCCTTCACTCAGGACTACGGAAAGCTTGTGCTATGTGATGCTATCAAAACAAGTGGAAGCAAAACCCGCGTGAACTGGTGCAAAGTAGACCAGCTGCCTAGATCAAGGATTCAGATTGGTTGCTCTGAGAATCTGCTCCAGTTTTTTTAGTAAATTAGCCCCATTATTTTAACCACTTCACCCCCAAGGGGTTTTACCCTTATGCTGGGTATGGCTCGATTGAGCCATTTAGATGGCTCGATTGATAATTTCCGACATGTCCGATCACCTGCCTGATCGATTCCGTGCTCTGTACCGCATGGGGGACAATGAAAAAGATAAGGAAAACGAGCAGAAGATAAGGGAATCACCCACGGGGTCGAGCGGGGTATCTATCGGGTGGCAGAATCGAGCTGTGGAAACGCACCGTGTATTCCCAGCATAACGGACCAGCCATTAAGAGACTCCAATAACGTAATGCGGCGGCTTGTCCTGTAGTGGTTAAAGGGAACCTAAAGCAGGCGGTACCGTATATGGCCGCTAACGTTTTTTTTCCCTTTTAAACAATACCAGCTGCCTGGCAGTCCTGCTGATCTCTGGTTGCAGTAGTGTCTGAATCACACACCTGTAACAAGCATGCAGCTAATCTTGTCAGAAACCTCTAATCAGCATGCTAGTTTTGGGTCTATAGCTAAAGCTACATATCCACGCTGGTCTGAACTTGGCTGTGGCAGATAATGACCACTAGGCCTGAACGATTTTAGGAAAAACAGAAAATAATCATGCGCTCCCCCTCATCCACAATAATCACACTTGATACAGTATGGAAGTGCAGAGCCCCTTGCGGGTACAGACTCACCAGCTCCTGAGGTCTCAAGTGACCAAGTCTCGCTTCCGGGGGTGTTGGCACCCCCCGTCGCCTCTCTGGCTGCTGAGTGTCCTCCAGCGACTGCTGGCTCTGCTGGGCTCTCCTTCCCAATCGTGTGAGATGTGGAGATTTTAGGAAAAAATTGAATTAAGCAATTTTTGTCCACAATTGCGATTTCGATTCACGATTTCCTTCACATCAAGCTTTGTTCCCCCTCTATGCCTTTTTGTTCCCCCTCTGTCCCCCTGTCTCTTTGTGCCCCCTTTACCTCTTTATGCCTCCTCTGGGTCTCTCTCTTGCCCCCTTTGTGTCTCTGTGCCCGCTCTGCTTCTCTCTGTGCCCCCTCTGGGTCTCCTGTGTCTCTGTACCCACTCTGTTCCTCCTCTGTCCTCCAAGCTGCATCAGTTCTGGACATAGCTTTTAGCACGAGTCCAGTGATGCCCGTCTAACCACTTCACCTTCTGCAGGCTCTAATGCACAGAATACTTCCTGTATGTCATGTGATCTACAGGAACCACAGTTTGCCAAGCACAAGAGCTGGCAATAGTAGACGAACATAGTTGGACTCTTGCGAAAGGTGTGTCCAACGATGTGGGCTGCAAGCGCCGGGACTTTAGGGAAGCCGCTTCTTCAAACTTCCCCATGTGGAAATGAAGTAATTGCGATAATCGCCACTTTGACGATTCTGAAATTGTGATCTTGGTGATCGCGATTTCGGATTGAATTCGATTTTATCTTTCAGGCCTAATGACCACCATGTGTGGGAATCAGGCCTCAGACCAGCATGTGCAGCAGCTGCACAATGATTGCTAAAGATCTGGCATGTCAGATCTGTGTCACTGGGCCAGATTTATCAAAGCATTACCAACAGTTGTTCTTGTTAAACAGTTCTAACCAGCGGGGGAAACTGTTGAGCATGATAAACGTCTTAAAGGACTACTGGGGGAGGGGGGGGGGGGGATGATCTGAACTTACCCGGGGCTTCTTATGGTCCCCACAGACATCCTGTGCCCGCGCAGCCACTCGCCACTGCTCCGGTTCACTTCTGGAATTTCCGACTTTAAAGTCCTGCACAGCCATGCCCTCGCTTCCGCTGACGTCCCCAGGAGTGTACTGCTAGGGCGCAGACTATATTGGCTGCGCAATGCACTCCTGATGACGTCAGCGGGAGTGAGGACACTGCCGCGCAGGCGCAGTGGTTTTCCAACTTTAAAGTCGGAAACTCCAGAAGTAAACCGGAGGCAGGGACGGGAGCATTGGTGAGTGGCTGCGCGGGCACAGGGCGTCTGCGGGAGACCATTAGAAGCCCCATTAGAAGAAAAGTGCAAATCGATCCCTAAACTGCTTCAAATTAGAAGTGCTTATAAGCAGTTCTGCAGATTGTGCAGCAGTGCAGGCTAGGCATGATTTGTGAAGGGCTCCTCCCCCCTGCTGCCAGGTGTCCTGTGAAGCTGATGTGCTTAACCCTTCCAGTGCTGGGCATTGAACATACACAGCAGATGTATTGGTTACCTCAGCAACAACAATTTCCCTCAAACACTGCACTGTCTGAGAAACCTTCCTAACTCCTACTTAAGAACAGTGATGTCTTAGGATGCCTGAGACAGTTCTGCACGGATCTCTAAAAAACTACCAATATTTTGTCTGACTTTCTTGATAGATGTCCTCCAATGACTGTTAAAGGGGAACTGAAGAGAGAGGTATATGGAGGCTGTCATGTGTATTTCCTTGTAATCAATACCAGTTGCCTGGCAGCCCTGCTGGTCTATTTCTCTGCAGTAGTATCTGAATAAAACCAGAAACAAGCTTGCAGCTAGTCTTGTCAGATCAGACTTATAAGTCTGAACCACTGAAACACCTGATCTGCTGCATGCTTGTTCAGGGGCTATGGCTAATAGTATTAGAGACAGAGGATCAGCAGGGCTGCCAGGCAACTGGTATTGTCTAAAAGGAAATAAACATGACAGCCTCCATATACCTCTCTCTTCAGTTCCCCTTTAAGCAACTGCCAAGTAAAAGTTCTTGTAAGTGCTTTTGGCACTTATGTTGTCTGTCTTCTCTTTCTCAGGTTTGGGGATGGTCACGCCAATTAATGACGTCCACCCTGCTGTGGAGGCCTTGATGGCGAAAGGAGAGAAGCAAACCCGCTGCAAGCTGGCCAGCATGTACCGCCTGGCTGATCTCTTTGGCTGGGCACACCTGAGCAATGCCTACATTACAGTAAGTTCCGCTGCTGCACCACTCTCTGAGCTAGCACCTTATTCACCTGTCTCTGGGCATCTCTGTTATTGCAATATAATGCCCTTGTAGCCGACTGGCTATCTGATAGCGATAGATAATGAGAATGCTCATAATTCCATATGCAGATGTAGTGCAAATTGTCTGCAGCTTGAAATCAGGCCATTCATCAACAGGAAGTTTGATTGGACAAATTCCAAACTGCATCTAGACTGCATGAACTCTGCATGCCAACTAAAGTCATTTGCATCTCATTGGTTATCTCTACTCAGATGCAGGTTCACCTTTTTACAGCTTCGACTCCACCCAAACCTGATTCTTCAAGTCCCTTTTACACTGGGACAGTGCGGTGCAATATGTTTTACCGCACCACACATGACGACCAATGGAAGTAAGGGGCAGTTCATACTGCAATTGCTCTAAAAGAGCACTAGAAGTGCCCTAACGCGAGCACATGCCTATGTTCCTGCAGTGACGTGTGGTGGGCTGGAAGTCGTGTAAGTCTGTGTGCGGAAGAGTATTGCTCAGAGCCTTTAACTTCTCTGCGACCGCCTAACGCCAATTGGCGGGCACAGTGGCTCCCCCCAGGACCGCCTAGCGCTGATTGGAGTCAAGTCCTGGGAAAGGAGATTAGCGGGGATTGCGGATGCGTGCGCATCCCTGCTTGAGTGGCGGAGGGCCGTAAGCAGTCTGTCAGCAGTGATTGTTGCTGGCAGACCATTAGACAGCGATTTAATTGTACAGCGCTGCGATCTATTGTCACTTGGCTGTCCCCTGGGGGAGCTAACCACGTAATCCCTTCTCATAGGCTGATGCCTGTGAGCGAGGATCACTCTGGACATTTTTATTTAAAAATAGAGCATTTAAAAAAAAAAAAAAAAAAAAAAGCCTGCAGCAGGACCAGAGTACACAAACAGAACATTTGGGTGCTAATTTGTATGGCCGTTCAGCACACTGTTAAAGCTGTAGTGTGCTGAAAAATAGCCTAGTCACTAGGGGGTGTAAGCCTGTGGTCCTTAATTGGTTAAGTGTTTAACCCTAAGGAACCTGAAACCCTAAAGAACCGGCATTTGATTCTCCTGGATTTACTAGGATCTGAAGCGTCAGTTTTGGGTGAAGATGCCTCTGTAGATGTAGAACTCTAAGCGATGTCCTGCTCATGCTCTAAGCTGTGTCTTCTTTCCAGGTCAGAGTCAGTAAGGAGCAAGACCACATCCTGATCATTCCCAGAGGCCTCTCTTTCTCCGAAGCCTCAGCCTCCAACCTGGTGAGTGAGTCTAACAGTAAAGGTTTTTTCTGACACATGCAATGTTTCCATGGTTAATAACGTTCTCGTAGCACATTTCTGGTGCCTGGCCTTTCGCCTATGGCCTCCTTTTCTTCATTTGCGCTGCAGTGCACATTTCAGCAACGCATATGGTGTGCAACACACAAGAACGGAACAAGTACATAGACTGTGCTTCTGCGGTTCAGATTATATGTGCGTTGTCGCACTGCTGCATGCATTTTTCGACCAAGCACAGCGCTGAGACTATTCACTGTAGTGAACGGGATCAGTGGCACAGATGGCATACGATAGAGCGTGTTGCGTTCCGAACACACAACCCATTCTGCGCTAAATATGTGAGAGCACTAAATGGAATCTGCCATCTTGTTAGTGATGTCAGGACTAGACACTGAACAGACAAAATGGTCCGTTGTGGACAGTTACATTGGCCTGAAAATTGTAAGCGAACGGTCCAAGAGAAGCAGGTTTCTAATTACCTCAAAAATTAATACAGAATTTGCGAATCAGTCTCTATCCATAAACTAATAAGTAATTTTTGGAAACCAGAAATAAAAAACTAAGTCCTCTAACTTGTGGGGGGTGCTATAGATTGGTCAACCAGGCTTATAGGGATTGGCTAGCCCCAAGTTGCTACTTTTGTACAAGGGATTCTTGAAGGGAACCCCAGGCGTGAAGACCATGCAGACTGACATATTTCCTTTAACACAGTGCACATTGCCTGGCAGTCCTGCTGATCCTCTGCCTTTAATACTTTTTGCCATAGATTCTGAACAAGCATGCAGATCAGGTATTTCTGATTCATCTGCATCAGTGCTGGCGTCCGTCTCTGAGACTGTGCTGGCACATGTGGAACCGAACCCAAATGGTGGATTCAATCAGTGATTGGATATATTAGAAAAACCCTTAAAGAGAAACCGTGACCAAGAATTTAACTTCATCCCAATCAATAGCTGATACCCCCATTTACATGAGAAATCTATTCTTTTTCACAAACCGATCATCAGGGGGCGCTGTATGGCTGATATTGTGGTGAAACCCCTCCCACAAGAAACTGAGGACCATGGTACTCCTGGCAGTTACCTGTCTGTGAACCTTGTTGCATTGTTGGAGATAGCTGTTTACAGCCGTTTCCAACTGGCAAAAAAGCAAGGAGCAGCTACATCACCTGCCAGCAGTAAAAATGTCACCATGTGATAAATGTCAGAATGTAAATCAGGGATTTAAAAGAGCTGCTTGGTTACTCTGTTGTACTCATCCAAGCCCTATCTCATACAGCCTTATCAAACCCTGCCATGTACTGATGAGGACCAAAAGTCCGAAACAGGCTGTCTACATGTGGGGTTGATAAGGCTGTGTAAAACTTAAAGCTATAGGCTTGCTATAAACCAGCGGTTCTGGGTGCTTGCTTGGCTTAACCACTTGCCGACCAGGGCTGTATTGGCTGATCTGTGCTGCGTGGGCTCTCCAGCCCGCAGCACAGATCAGTATTATGCCAGGGCGATCAGACTTTCCCCCTTTTTTCCCCACTAGGGGGATGTCCTGCGGGGGGGTCTGATCGCCGCCGGCCATCTGCGTTTTGCGGGGGGGGGGGGGGGGGGGCTCCTCAAAGCCCCCTCCGCTGCAATTTCCGCCCTCTGCCTCCTTACCTCCCTCCCTCCCTCTCTCCGTAATGCGCAGGACGGAGTTCCGCCTATCAGATGCCGGGGATCGCCGATCTGCCTTACGATCTGCCTTATGATGTAAACAGCGGGGATTTCTTCCCCGCGTGTTTACATTTTGCCGGAGAGCCGCGATCGGCGGCTCTCCGTCTGTTCACGAAGACACCCTCCGTGAACTGACATGGAAAGGCCGCTCGATGTTTCCATGGTAACCTGCAGACGACCAGTTTACGCCGATCGGCGTTAGCTGGTCGTCAAGAGGTTAACAAGGGCAAAAAGGGATAATTTGCATATTTAGTAGGTGTGCATTGTGGGTAACCACAAATGTTCATTTAGAACTGAATTATTGCAAATTTCCTTCTGTTTTAAGAAGGCAATTACACCAAGCTTTGCTTTTTTAGTAGGAGGGCTTTTTGGTTCCTTTTATCCCCCTATACATTCCTAGTAGTTTGGGTCACCCTGAGCTGCTTGGTTACTCTGTTGTACTCATCCAAGCCCTATCTCATACAGCCTTATCAATCCCTGCCATGTACTGATGAGGACCAAAAGTCTGAAACAGGCTGTCTACATGTGGGTTTGATAAGGCTGTGTAAAACTTAAAGCTATAGGCTTGCTATAAACCAGCGGTTCTGGGTGCTTGCTTGGCTTAACAAGGGCAAAAAGGGATAATTTGCATATTTAGTAGGTGTGCATTGTGGGTAACCACAAATGTTCATTTATAACTGAATTATTGCAAATTTCCTTCTGTTTTAAGAAGGCAATTACACCAAAAGATTTTACGACAGACAAATACTGACTAAATCATTTATACATAATCATTGTAAAAATAAAGCCCTTTTTTATTACATTATTTTCAATGGAGTTCCTCTTTAACTGGCCACCTGTAAAGACCACACATGCCACGTTTCTCTTGCATTTCTGCCTCTTGTTGTTGCCAGTTGTCACCCTCACTAACCGCAGTCTTTGATCTTCCCAGGTGAAGCTGAACATCATTGGTGAAGTGGTGGACCAGGGAACCACTAACCTCCGTGTGGACCCATCGGGATTCAGCCCGCATGCAGCCATCTATTCCACACGTCCCGACGTGCGCTGCGCCATCCATATTCACACTCCTGCCACGGCTGCCGTGAGTAACCCTCACTCTGCTCTGTGGGTGTATCATGAGAAAGTGATGAGGTGTTGGGATGAATTGGAGAAGACTAATGTTTGTATTGCTTATTTTGTGGAACATATCATTGCAGTGGACAAAGTGTTGTAGATGGCACATATACCACTTTAATTATTAACTGACTGGGCTTACAAAGCGGTCTTCCTGTGCTAGTGCCAGATTCTGCCTGTATGCGATCCATCCAAACTCCACCCCCTATGCAACCATTACCTAGGTGAGGTATCGGGGAGGAGCTAGGATGGGGCATCGGCCAGTCTTTCCATCTGAGCACACAGCTAACCCGATCTACTTCCTTCCTAGCTCCACTGGAGGGATGAGGTGGACAATGTCAGGTGATGGCTCAGTGCTGGGGAAGCAACTCGCGCTTCCTTGGCTGTTCATACTTTGTGCCCAGATTTATTGGTCATGTGACTGACCTTACCAAAGGGAATTTCTCTGGCATAGCTGTGCCAAATGGGAAAGCTGTGTGAGTAATGGCATAGTCCCTTTTTCACCTTTACTAACGAAGAACTATCTGGGAGGATGAAGGTATAATGGACCTTTCAGATCTGAAACAAATCAGGTAAACTTCAGGATGCATTGAATACAAGCATCCAATTAGTTATAAAGTTATGACAAGTTAATTAATGTGTTACTTCATTTACTTAAAGGACAACTATCAAAGTTACCCTAAAATTGTAAATGCCACATATATTGCTAGGAATTACTAGCTAATAGCAATACAAATGCCTTGTCTCATTTTATTTTTATGTGAAGAAAATAGGACATTTACAAAGAACAGTTTTAACTCTGGGCATTACTATGGAGGACTGTCCAGCACATCCTGCATATAGAAACAGTCCTTACTGGCTGTAATCCTGTGACTGGCATGTCTTCAGAACACAAAGCAGAAATATAGCATCCGAATAGTGTGTAAATAACTCACCAGCTGCAGCTTTGTGTGCCTTTGTTTCCATGTCTCTGTGACATGCAGTTCCAAAGTAAACGGTCAGAAGATTACAGCCAAGAAGAGCTCATTTTGAATGGTCGGTGTAAGAATCCAAGAACAAGAATAAAGGAAGGTCCTTCTCTTCAGATCCTCTCTCTGTAGTTAAAACAGAGAGGGAAGAGAGGAAATGCTCAGTATATAAGACTGTGAGTTAAGGGCGGCATTCAGCTCTGATAGGGGCTATATATGCTGACAGTTATGTGGGGCAGGGGCACTGTATATGTTTGATGCACAGCACTGTATATATGTATTCACTCCGGACGAAGGCGTTTAGCCGAAACATGTCGAGTTATTTGTACACTGTTTGCATGGTGTGATCCCCTACTGTCCATTATACCTGTGTTTGGTGCAAGAGGGTGTGATCAGCAGGTCCTATCTGTGCATGTACTAGCTGTGCATAGGTGCTGGAGAGGAGAGCCCTTTCCTCTCCACGACACATGCACATAGATGTACAATCTTTATCTGCCTGAAAGTGATCCATCCCAGGGATATGATGCATATGTGACACAATAGTGTCAAACACCAACGCAGCTGTTTGTTTTATAAATGCTGTACCTTTGATATACCTGATTTTAATAGAACTAATAAAAGTTATGTTTTAGTGCGCTAGGGGCCTAACCCTGTTCAGGGAACACGTATCCTGTAGTTAAAGAGAACCCGAGGTGGGTTTGAAGAATATTATCTGCATACAGAGGCTGGATCTGCCTATACAGCCCAGCCTCTGTTGCTATCCCAAACCCCCCTAAGGTCCCCCTGCACTCTGCAATCCCTCATAAATCACAGCCACGCTGCTGACAAACAGCTTGTCAGAGCTGGCTGTGTTTATCTCTATAGTGTCAGTCTGCTGCTCTCCCCGCCTCCTGCAGAACTCCACTTCCCGCCTGCATCCCTTCCCTCCCTGCTGATTGGAGGGAAGGGACGGGGGCAGGGACCGGAGCTATGCAGGAGGCGGGGGAGCAGCTGAGACTGACACTACAGATGTAAACACAGCCTCACAGCACCGCTGTGATTTATGAGGGATTGCAAAGTGCAGGGGGACCTTAGTGGGGTTTGGGATAGCAACAGAGGCTGGGCTGTATAGGCAGATCCAGCCTCTGTATGCAGATAACATTCTTTAAACACACCTCGGGTTCTCTTTAAAAAGTTCTCAGCTATTCTCATATGATCTGTGAGAAAGGAGTGTGTGGGGGCAGAATGTGGTTTTACATATATGCAGATTGAAATTGGACCAATCTGAATCGGCAACAAGAACATTTGAGTGGTCCCCAGTTTACAGCAAAATTTACATGAAGTTGGAATAACTTGCAATTCATTGATTTAATGGTAACCTCTGCCGCTGCACTATTCAGTTGTCATATGTGGCTGGTCCTTTGCCTTCTTTTTCTGCAAATACCTGCCTAACATAACAGCGGATAATTAATCTGTGGACACAAGGTGATCAGTATCTGCCTTACTCGTTCCCAGGTCTCCTCTATGAAGTGTGGCATCCTTCCAATTTCCCAGGAGGCTTTGCTGCTTGGGGACATTGCTTACTACAACTACCAGGGCTCCCTGGATGAGCAGCAAGAGAGGATCCACTTGCAGAAAGTTCTGGGCCCAAGTGCTAAGGTACCGTTTATCACAGTGTCTGTGAACTCTCCATGTGTGCTGGACTATTGGTGGTGTACCTTCATAATTGGACACCAGAGGCTTGGCTAATGTTTATGCTTGTGTGGTGGGACCTGGCTTTCTTGTGGTGGAGCCAAGACAATGTACTCGCCATGGTCAGGCAGAAGCCAGTGTTGGATTCCTTCCCAATGTAATATTGGATTTCTGTGCAGGTTCTGGTCCTGAGGAATCACGGAGTGATGGCTTTGGGTGAGACCTTAGAGGAAGCTTTCCATTACATCTTCAATGTGCAAGTGGCCTGCGAGGTTCAGGTATGCCAACGAGCTAGTTTTTCATTTCCCTTCCCATTTTTGTAACAAAATACCTGTCCCTCTAACCTTATTGATTCCACATTTAGGTGTGATGTCAGTCGTAGTATAAATAACTGGAGCTTTTAAAATAAAGTCAACATAAAAACATTTATAAAGTGCTTTTCTTCGATAGGACCCAAAGTGCATAAGCTTGTCTCAGATCGGTACATAGTTGCGGTCTGTTTTTAAAGAAAACCTGTAACGAAAAACCTCCCCCGGGGGTACTCGCCTCGGGTGGGGGAAGCCTCCGGATCCTATTGAGGTTTCCTCAGTCCTCCTGATCCTATTGAGGCTTCCTCAGTCCTCCTCAGTCCCATGGCGGCAGCAATATAGCTCCCCGAACAGCGGGGATGTAAATATTTACTTTCCCGGCTCCAGTGCAGGCGCAGTATCGGCTCTCCGCTCAGAGATGGACGGAAATAGCCGATCGCTGTCGGCCCGCTCTACTGCGCAGGCGCAAGTCTCCTGCGCAGTAGAGCGGACCCGACAGAGATTGGCTATTTTCGTCTATCTCCGTGTGGAGAGCCGCAACAGCGCCCCCGCTGGAGCCAGGAAAGGTAAATCGGTGCTTGTCAGCCTTGTCGAGGGAGGATTCCGGGACACTTCGGGGGGAGCCAGCGCTGGACTGCCTGCAGTTACAGGGACAGAGGGACTCTGAGGCTTCCCCCTCCCGAGGTGAGTACCCCGCAGGGGAACTTCTTTGTTACAGGTTCTCTTTAAGGGGTAAAGTTTATGTGGTCTCAAATCCTAGACTAAAACGGTGGCTTTTCAGTTTTGATTTAAAGCCAGTGGTTACCTATTCAAAAATAAAAGTCGGATACTCACCTAAGGAGAGGGAAGACTCGGTCCTAATGAGCCTTCCCTCTCCTCTCCCAGGGCCCTCCGTGCTGCGCTGGCTCCCCCGTTCACGTCCGCCGCCGCAGGGACTTCGGGAGCACTCGGGCTTCCGAAGACGGGCCGCTCCATACTACGCACGCGCGAGTGCGTCAGAGGGCGCTCGCGCATGCGTAGTGTGGAGCTTCCGAAAGCTCCCTTCGGCTGCGGAAGTGGCAGTATTTGACCGAACTGGTCGAATACTGTCACGGGGGATCCTGTGCGGGGGCGGGCACCGGGAGAGGAAAGGGAAGGCTCAATAGGACCGAGCCTTCCCTCTCCTTAGGTGAGTATCTGACTTTTCGATTTTTAAATAAGTAAACATTCACTTTAAATGCCTCTACGTTTGGAGCGGTCTTGATTGGGTTTGGCAAGGCATTCCAAAGGATAGGGACAGCATGACAGAAATTTCACACAATCTTTATAATATGATTTGTGCGTAGCTTTTGAGTGTGAGCATAACATGATAGAGACTAGCACTTAATAAAAAAAAAAAAAAAAAAAGACAGCAGCCACCATAAAGGGACCTAAACTGAGAAGGATGTGGATTTTTCCTTTTAAAATACCAGTTGCATGACTCTCCTGCTGATCCTGTGTCTCTAATACTTTTAGCCACAGCCCCTCAACAAGCGTGCAGATCAGGTGCTCTGACTGAAGTCAGACTGAATTAGCTGCATGCTTGATTCAGGTGTGTGATTCAAAAACTATTGCAGCCAAATAGATCAGCAGGGCTGACAAGCAACTGGTATTGTTTAAAAGGAAGCATCCGTATACCTCTCAGTTAAGGTTCCCTTTAAGTAGAAGTTCACAGTAGATATTACTGACAGTTGGTTTTGTTATGGTCTGCATACATTTATTTTATGCAGTTATGTCTCGCTTGCTCTTGCAGGTTCACGCTCTGGCCGGTGCTGGGGGAATGGACAACCTCCTCCTGTTGGACCTGGAGAAGTATAAGCCCATGACACACTCCCTGGCTGTGGTTGGTGGGGGCGGAGTTAACATGGAGGGACAGCACAAATGGAAAGTGGGAGAGCTGGAGTTTGAATCGCTCATGAGGATGCTGGATAACTTGGTGCGTTCTGAGGGCATGGATGTGATGAGGAAAATTCCCACAATCTTTATAGAGCTTATCAAAATGCATAGCATTGGTCTTCTGGAGCCGAAGGCCTGGATTGCCTTCCCATAAGTAAATGTATATGCTTGCCAGGGTGTGATGTTCCTTTGGTTTCATGCCAGGGTATACTTAGTCTGTCTCCAGTTCTCATCCAGACAGTATCTACTTTATAGTGCCGTGTTTGTTTGCCTCTAGTGAGATGAGCTCTGGGGTATTGAAGATATGAATGGGTCTATGCATGCTGTGAAAGCCCTGAGGAGGCTTCTCAGTACTATGTAGAAATGATTATAGAGGTGTGGGACAATGGTGGAAGTGCTAGAGGTTGAGCTCTTAAAATCTGGTGTGACTGGTGCAGCACTTCCTGCAGAGTTGGTAAATGCGTAATTATGTATGGAGGAGTTGTTTAATGTGAAGGGCCAGGTTTTATATTTCCTGGCCAACCTCTCTGTTGTAGCAGCCCAGCTAGCCGCAATGACTTCTGGGACTTCATTGGCTGAAGAAGGGGTGTGACTGTCATAGTAGCCCACCCTCACTCTGATTCCTGGAGGGGGTGGGGGGGGGGGCTGATTATGTAAACCTTCAGAATTCTGAAGCAAGTGGTTAACTGCTGATAAATTTACTAAAGTTTGTCAGACCTGCTGCAAAGCATAATGAGAGCAGAGTATGTGTAGAGCAGTAGGTAGTTTTTTTATGAACCATAGCTCAGTAACTCCCCTCAATGGCCAGTGTTGTGATAGAAGCCTCTTTTCCAGAGACCTGTTGATACGCAGTGAAATGCCTCTCAAACTCTCACAACTGCCTGCTACTGCCTCTTGGTCTCTTGCAGCCCATTTAGCTATGGGATCACTGCTGATTGCAGCTTTATTCTAGACTTCAGATTGCGGCTAAATTTGTCACAGGCCCACGGATATTTTGTATGCGGTGTGCCTCTGGGGAAGCGGCTGTTGGCCGTGAAAGACGTGTCAGGCATTTTGTGATGTGAAGTGAAGGTTTAATGTATCTAAACATACTATCCGCAATCTGAAGAGATAACGTATGAAGAATAAATAAGAGAACTTTGGTTAAAAAAACAAACAAACACGCTTTTTGAGTGTGTTTGGAATATTGTACAATTAGGGGTGAAACCGCACTACTTTTTATTGTGTCAGTGCTATCTATACTGAGTCGCCTATCCCTGGCTATCTATACTGAGTCGCCTATCCCTGGCTATCTATACAGAGGCGCCTATCCCTGGCTATCTATACTAGAGGCGCCTATCCCTGGCTATCTATACTAGAGGCGCCTATCCCTGGCTATCTATACTAGAGGCGCCTATCCCTGGCTATCTATACTAGAGGCGCCTATCCCTGGCTATCTATACTAGAGGCGCCTATCCCTGGCTATCTATACTAGAGGCGCCTATCCCTGGCTACCTATATACTAGAGGCGCCTATCCCTGGCTATCTATATACTAGAGGCGCCTATCCCTGGCTATCTATATACTAGAGGCGCCTATCCCTGGCTATCTATACTAGAGGCGCCTATCCCTGGCTATCTATACTAGAGGCGCCTATCCCTGGCTATCTATACTAGAGGCGCCTATCCCTGGCTATCTATACTAGAGGCGCCTATCCCTGGCTATCTATACTAGAGGCGCCTATCCCTGGCTACCTATATACTAGAGGCGCCTATCCCTGGCTATCTATATACTAGAGGCGCCTATCCCTGGCTATCTATACTAGAGGCGCCTATCCCTGGCTATCTATACTAGAGGCGCCTATCCCTGGCTATCTATACTAGAGGCGCCTATCCCTGGCTATCTATACTAGAGGCGCCTATCCCTGGCTATCTATACTAGAGGCGCCTATCCCTGGCTACCTATATACTAGAGGCGCCTATCCCTGGCTATCTATATACTAGAGGCGCCTATCCCTGGCTATCTATACTAGAGGCGCCTATCCCTGGCTATCTATACTAGAGGCGCCTATCCCTGGCTATCTATACTAGAGGCGCCTATCCCTGGCTATCTATACTAGAGGCGCCTATCCCTGGCTATCTATACTAGAGGCGCCTATCCCTGGCTATCTATACTAGAGGCGCCTATCCCTGGCTATCTATACTAGAGGCGCCTATCCCTGGCTATCTATACTAGAGGCGCCTATCCCTGGCTATCTATACTAGAGGCGCCTATCCCTGGCTATCTATACTAGAGGCGCCTATCCCTGGCTATCTATACTAGAGGCGCCTATCCCTGGCTATCTATACTAGAGGCGCCTATCCCTGGCTATCTAATGTAATGTGGGGGGCCCAAGTCCAGATTCCTCATCAGGGCCCGAAGTTCGTAGCTATGCCACTGCATAGACCTTAAACAAGCATGCCATTCAAATGTTTCTGACCGAAGATTTGCTGCATGTATTTTTATTTCTGGTGTGTGATTGAGATAATTCCTGTGGGTCTAAGACACATCCTAGTCATGTTTTTTCGCTCAATGTTCAAAATTACTCCCAAGCCTTAGGGCTCTTTTCCACTGAGCGCAATTCTATTCAAACCGCAAAACGCTAGCAATTTCTAAATTGCTATTCTGTAAAATAGGAATTGCGTAAAGTATTTTCCATTTTCGCAAAACATTTTTGTGAAGCGCAATCGCTTTTTGGAGCAATTTTAAGTGGGATTGTGCTTCAGTGTTTAAAGATAAACGCTACGTTTGCATTAGGCGAATGATAGTGGGAAAAAGCCCTTCGTTTAGTTGTCAATGTGTGGGAGTGAACGTCAGAGCTTTCTCTGAATGCATACTGCCATCTGCAGGCTATTCATGAGTATGACTCACAAATAAGTGTCCCATCAAATGACTTGTTGCTTTTCAGGAGTGTTTGCCAGAGGTCTCCAGTAGTTCAAATAGATGTGCTGAATTGAATTTTATGTCCTGTTTAGGATTTGTCTTTGTATTGGTAATGGCAATGTTTGTTTAAAGGCGTTTCTCTAACCAGTCCTCGTGACGCCCCAACGGTGCACGTTTTGCAGGCAACCTCACCTATACACAGCTGGGGCCTGCGGGGGAAGGTGAACCCGACTACTTGCCCATACACACCCACAACTGAAGGTACTGGTGGGGGTCCGTTATGAATTCCACACTCCCTGTACTACAAGCAGCTGCTCCACTGAGACTAGAAACAAGATAACTCCAGCTTTAGCCTTTTGTTAAACTGCAAAAGAAGTGTGCAGCTAAGTTCACACTGTGCACGTTGCATTTTGGCGTAACTGCACAGCAGCACGCTTCAAGGGCCTGAGCATATTAATGTGCTTCAAGGGCCTGAGCATATTAATGTGCTTCTGTTTGCTTTTCTTTCAATCTGTAACTTTGCTGTGTTCCTGAAAAGCAGACAGAAGTGCCTTGGTGTGCTCAGGCCCTAATTATTCCACAATCGGTATAATCTTCTTCAAGCAGTACTTTGCGATCATCATTGTCAAGGTGCCCATTAACTGTTAAATTTTTCCTTCAGATTCGATCTTTCAGTGCGATTTTTTTTTTTAGGATCGAATTGTATAGAAAACTGCGCCGTGTGTAGCGCAAATCAATGTGAAACGAATCTTTGTTCAGTTAGAAAAGGCAAAAAATATAAATTTAAAAGTTAGATTTTAGGATCAAATCGGAATGTTAAAAAAAAATTCTTCTGATTAGTTTTGATTGTTCAAATTGCATTGAAAGAGCGAATCTGAAGGAAAAATTGTACCATGAATGGGCACCTTAACGTGCACCAAGCAGGCACTAGTGGACATCTCTCAAGTTTTGTCCACATTTTAAGTGTTTAGGGTAAGGTGCCGTGCGCTGTGCCAGTTTTGAAATCCATTGCGATGTGCATGTGGTACATTGCGATGTCAGTGCACAGTGTGTTTATATGGCCTTATACTGCCAGCAAGAAAGGTGAGAATGTTTTGATTTGCTGTGTGGAGGTGTGTCTTATTTGCATGCTAGCTTTTTTGGAATCATTAGTTCTGCCTTACATTACAAAATATCATTGACCTGTACAGGTCCTTCTAAAAAAAAATTAGCATATTGTGATTAAGTTCATCATTTTCTGTAATGTACTGATAAACATTAGACTTTCATATATTTTAGATTCATTACACACAACTGAAGTAGTGCAAGCCTTTTATTGTTTTAATATTAGTACATAGCAAGGAAATGAGCAGCGCTACTTAAAAACAGACTAGTGCCTACCTGCAAAAGAGTGCAAGCCCCACTTGTGGGGTCGAATACACACCGAGCATTCACATGACCTGTCTACCACTGGAGGATGTTGGTTTCCTGTAACAGCTTGCATGCAACCTATTAAGTACTCGTCCCTCCCACTGCGAAGAAGTCAATCCTCCATGGGAGGGGCCTAACACTAACTAAATCCTAACCTATGGATATGCATAGCCTGGGTGCGCTACCAAGTAAAATTGAAAATTCGAAAATTGCGCAAAAGGCGGATCAGCGCAACACCAGGCCGCCTCCGAATGGCCTCCAATCAGAGATGTGCTGAGGGTTCAGGTCAGGAGAGTTGGCAGGCCAATTGAGCAAAGTAATACCATGGTCAGTAAACCATTTACCAGTGGTTTTGGCACTGTGAGCAGGTGCCAGGTCGTGCTGAAAAATGAAATCTTCATCTCCATAAAGCTTTTCAGCAGATGGAAGCATGAAGTGCTCCAAAATCTCCTGATAGCTAGCTGCATTGACCCTGCCCTTGATAAAACACAGTGGACCAACACCAGCAGCTGACATGGCACCCCAGACCATCACTGACTGTGGGTACTTGACTCTGGACTTCAGGCATTTTGGCATTTCCCTCTCCCCAGTCTTCCTCCAAACTCTGGCACCTTGATTTCCGAATGACATGCAAAAGTTGCTTTCATCCGAAAAAAGTACTTTGGACCACTGAGCAACAGTCCAGTGCTGCTTCTCTGTAGCCCAGGTCAGGCACTTCTGCCGCTGTTTTTGGTTCAAAAGTGGCTTGACCTCGGGATTGTGGCACCTGTAGCCCATTTCCTGCACACGCCTGTACACTGTAGCTCTGGATGTTTCTACTCCAGACTCAGCCCACTGCTTCCGCAGGTCCCCCAAGGTCTGGAATCGGTCCTTCTCCACAATCTTCCTCAGGGTCCAGTCACCTCTTCTCGTGCAGCGTTTTCTGCCACACTTTTTCCTTCCCACAGACTTCCCACTGAGGCACTCTGGGAACACCACTCTGGGAACAGCCTATTCGTTCAGAAATTTCTTTCTGTGTCTTACCCTCTTGCTTGAGGATGTCAATGATGGCCTTCTGGACAGCAGTCAGGTTGGCAGTCTTACCGATGATTGCGGTTTTGAGTAATGAACCAGGCTGGGAGTTTTTAAAAGCCTCAGGAATCTTTTGCAGGTGTTTAGAGTTAATTAGTTGATTCAGATGATTAGGTTAATGGCTCGTTTAGAGAACCTTTTCATTAGATGCTAATTTTTTGATAGGAATTTTGGGCTTTCATGAGCTGTATGCCAAAACCATCAATATTAAAACAATAAAAGGCTTGAATTACTTCAGTTGTGTGTAATGAATCTAAAATATATTAAAGTCTGTTTATCAGTACATTACAGAAAATATTGAACTTTATCACAATGTGCTAATTTTTTGAGAAGGACCTGTATAGTTTCCTTCAAATATAATGCTGTTAGTCCTTTTAATGTGGCTTTAACCCAGTGTTTACCTTTCATCCGCCTCTGCAGGGTTACAGAACCGGCTATGCTTACCGACAGCCGCTGACCAGAGACAAACCACGGCACAAGAGTGAAGTGGAGATTCCAGCTACGGTGACGGCTTTCACCTTCGATGATGAGGAGTCCATGCCGCGCTCCCCACTCAAAGTCTTTGTGCAGAAGCAGCAGAGGGAGAAGACACGCTGGCTGAACTCGCCAAACACCTACATGAAGGTCCAAGTCCCAGAAGAGTCCCTCAATGGCGAGATGAGTCCCAGGACTAAGATCACGGTGAGAGCTGTTCTTCAGTCTAGAGCTGCTTTGTTTGATTACAGCAGGGTTTTGGCAGTCTGTAACTACTTTCCTTTGCCATGCTACTCATAAAGGGCTAAACAAAGCAATCGCTCCTCCCAAAACTGCAATTTTTTCTTGGCTAGTGAGCCTTAAGTGTATGACTAATTAGCAAAGTTTTCTGCACGTCTGTCTCACCACCTGCACAAGGTAAATGGCTCACATTTCACAAGTTATGGCCAAATACTGTAACTTTCTGGGAAAATAAAAACCAAAGTGCTGGCTACATGGCCTGTGTGCTTTGTTTCCAAAACCTGGACTGTCCTTTTTTTTTGGGGGGGGGGGGGAGAGATGTTTGGTGAAGCAAGGCCACATTCCCTTATTTAAAAAAAAAAATAGTTTGGGCAGGGTAGAGGGTTTTTTTTCTTATCTGCTTTACAAGGGTAGAGGTTTTTTTTTTTTTTTTCTTATCTGCTTTACTGCTTTACAACTACTAAAGACAAATATTGATGACTGTTGTCAGTTTGTACTTCTGCTGGCCATAAGGTAACAGTGAAAGGCGTGACATCACAGTAAAGGTGGCTATACAGCAGGCGAGTTGGCGGCCCGATCGACCATCCAATTCGAATATTATAATCAAATAGGATGAAAATCAGTGCCACCAAGTGCATGCCCGACCGACAATGCGACCAATTTCGGGGCCAAATTTGGGACCATTAGTCGATTGCACGTGCTGCAAGATGTAGAGCTGACTTGCCCGATCATGTGCATGGCGGTAACGGTGAGCAGTAACTGGATGAGTGACGAAACCCCCGGTGCTTTCCCTCCTAATGGTTAATGTGTCCGACAACCCCTCCCCCGTGTGTGTCCGCCATAAGATCAGGGTGTCAGTGTCTGCCCTAGGATCAGTGTGTGTGTCTGCCATAGGATCGGTGGGTGTGCTCATTTCCGCCCAAGGATCAGTGTGTGTGTGCGCGTCTGTGCCCGGCACAGGATCAGTGTGTGTGTGTGTCTGCTGTAGGATCAGGTGTGCATGCTTGTGTCCGTGTCTGCCATAGGATCTGTGTGTGTGTGTGTCTGCTGTAGGATCAGTGTAATATACTGCTTCCCCTTGTCCATTGCGTTGTGGACCGACAAGCCAAATCCTTAAGTAACCTTTTCTCCTTCCCTTCACAGTGGATGAAAGCCAATGAGCTGAAGAATTGCAGCGGATATCCCATCAAAATAGAAGACCCCAACCAGTTTGTCCCATTGAACACCAACCCCACAGATGTCCTGGAAAAGAGAAACAAGGTACTCCTGGCTGATGTCTCCCTGCTGACCCAGCATAGCTGTAGTCTGTGGACTGGCCGCAGCTGCCGTCTCCTATCAGGATATCCTGAGTAGTTTTATGGGGACATTGTTCTGAGGTGTTGAGAGTTTGTAATTGGAATGGGCCCAGCAACGCTTTCATTCCATTATTGCTGGATAGGTTGAAAGTTTTCCGATCCAGCTGCAGCATTTTATTCTGGTTGAGAAAACCTGGAGCTGGCTCAAGTTCTTATCCTTGTAGCTGAGATCCTGGGCTCAGTTCCTGGTGGGGTTGATATGTACGTATCTGTGAAGTGTGTATGATCTCTCTAATATTGTGCGTCTATCAGGGGCTCCAATTGTCCTCTTGCAAACCAAATACAATCGTCCTCTTCCAAATATGCTTAAATCCTAACTGCAGAAATGAGGGTTGGCAATAGTCCTGGGGACAGGAAATGAGGGACAGCAATACTAATCCTGGGGGCAGGAAATGAGGGTGAGCAATACTAGTCCTGGGGACAGGAAATGAGGGTGAGCAATACTAGTACTGGGGGCAGGAAATGAGGGTGAGCAATACTATTCCTGGGGGCAGGAATTGAGGTAATACTAGTCCTGGGGGCAGGAAATGAGGGTGAGCAATACTATTCCTGGGGGCAGGAATTGAGGTAATACTAGTCCTGGGGGCAGGAAATGAGGGTGAGTAATACTAGTCCTGGGGGCAGGAATTGAGGGTGAGCAATACTAGTCCTGGTGACAGGAAAGGAGGGTGAGCAATACTAGTCCTGGTGACAGGAAATGAGGGTGAGCAATACTAGTCCTGGTGACAGGAAATGAGGGTGAGCAATACTAGTCCTGGGGGCAGGAATTGAGGGTGAGCAATAATAACACACAGACCATTTATATCGCGCTTTTCTCCTGGCGGACTCAGTTCTAATAGTTTTGGGGACAGGAAATGAGCGTGAGCAATAATGGTGCTGGGGACAGGAATTGAGGGAGAGCAATAATAGTTCTGGGGACAGGAAATGAGAGTGAGCAATACTAGTCCTGGGGACAGGAAAGGAGGGTGAGCAATACTAGTCCTGGGGGCAGGAAATGAGGGTGAGCAATACTAGTCCTGGGGACAGGAAATGAGGGTGAGCAATACTAGTCCTGGGGACAGGAAATGAGGGTGAGCAATACTAGTCCTGGGGACAGGAAAGGAGGGTGAGCAATACTAGTCCTGGGGACAGGAATTGAGGGTGAGCAATACTAGTCCTGGGGACAGGAATTGAGGGTGAGCAATACTAGTCCTGGGGACAGGAAATGAGGGTGAGCAATACTAGTCCTATGGACAGGAAATGAGGGTGAGCAATACTAGTCCTGGGGACAGGAATTGAGGGTGAGCAATACTAGTCCTGGGGACAGGAATTGAGGTAATACTAGTCCTGGGGACAGGAATTGAGGGTGAGCAATACTAGTCCTGGGGGCAGGAATTGAGGGTGAGCAATACTAGTCCTGGGGGCAGGAAATAAGGGTGAGCAATACTAGTCCTGGGGGCAGGAATTGAGGGTGAGCATTATTAGTCCTGGGGACAGGAAGTGAGGGTGAGCAATAATAGTTCTGGGAACAGGAAATGAGGGTGAGCATTAATAGTCCTAGGGACAGGAAATTAAGGTCAATAATAATAGGTCTGGGGGCAGGAAATGTTCTGGGATCAGCAATAATAGTTCTGGGGACAGGAACTGATCATCAGGATTAATTGTTCTGGGGACAGGAAATGAGAACAGTAATAATAGTCCTGGGGACTGGAAACAGGGGTTTGGCAATAATACCCATGGGGACTGGAAACAAGGGGTGGCAGTAAATACTAGTTAGGAATTCTATTAATTCCTTGCGCTGCAAAAAATCTGTCATTTTTGCAGAGATTTCCCCACTTCCTGTTGGGACAGGAAAACATGGATTTTTATTACTCTCCTTCATCCCAATCTGTGAGAATTTCCTAGAGCTGTGTTCTAATCCTTTCGCCACTGGGAGAAATAGAAATTGGGATTCAGCTTTAATGCGGACCAGAACTCAGAACGTCCTCTCTGCTCTACAATATATGCAACAGCAGCATAATCTTTAAACAGACTCTGTATAAAAACAAATTCCCCTGGGGGGCTCTTACCTCGGGAGGGGGAAGCCTCAGGGCCCCAATGACTCATCCCTGTAGCTGCAGACAGTCCAGCGCTGTCTCCCCCAATCTTCCATCAAGTCTGACAAGTCCTGATATATTTACCTCTCCGGGATCCAGCGCAGGCGCAGTAGCGGCTCTTCGTTCGGGCTAGGCAGAAATAGCTGAGCCCGATCATATCCGCTCTACTGCGCAGGTGCAAAAGGACTGGCGCCTGCGCAGTAGAGCGAATCGATCGGGTTTGGCTATTTCTGCCTTACCCAAATGAAAAGCCGCTAGTGCGCCTGCGCTAGATCCTGGAGAGGTAAATATTTACATCGCCGCACTTTGGGGGGCCCGGGCAGGCTAAACTGAGGGATGGAGGAGGATAGGGAAGCCTCATTAGTATCCAGAGCTTCCCCCTCCCAAGGAAAGTATCCCCCTGAGGGATTTTTCTTTATTACAGGTTTTCTTTAACCACTTGCCGACCGCCCCCAGCCGATCGGCGGCGCCCATCGGCGGCAGGCGTGGTTATGCGGCGATCGCCTCATTCGTAACGCGATCAGCCGCCGGCGACTGGCTCCGCCCCCCCTTTGCGCTCTAATCCGCCGGCCGTTCGGAAGCGCCGGCGGGTTACTAGCACCCGGATCGCCGCATGTAAACAGTATAATAGGCTTTGTAATGTATACAAAGCCTATTATACTGGCTGCTTCCTGCCCTGGTGGTCCCAGTGTCCGAGGGACCACCAGGGCAGGCTGCAGCCACCCTAGGCTGCACCAAAGCACACTGATATCTCCCCCCCTGCCCCCTGATCGCCCACAGCAATCTGATCACCCAGCCACACCAATAGCTCGCCCGCAGATCCGACATCAGATCACCTTCCAAGTGCAGTGTTTACATCTGTTCTCTCCTCTAAACACCCACTAATAACCCATCAATCACCCCCTATCACCACCTGTCACTGTTACCCAAAAGATCAGACCCTAATCTGCCCCTTGCGGGCACCCAATCACCCGCCCACACGCTCAGATTGTCCTCAGACCCCCCCCTTATCAATTCGCCAGTGCATTATTTACATCTGTTCTTCCCTGTAATAACCCACTGATCACCTGTCAATCACCTATCAATCACCCCCTGTCACTACCACCCATCAATCACCCGCTGTCACTGCCACCCATCAATCAGCCCCTAACCTGCCCCTTGCGGGCAATCTGATCACCCACCCACACCATCAGATTGCCCCAGACCTACCCTCAGATCACCTCCAAAGTGCATTGTTTACATCTGTTCTGCCATCTAATCACCCACTGATCACCCATCAATCAGCCCCTGTCACTGATACCCATCAGATTAGACCCCTATCTGCCCCTAGGGCACCCAATCACCCGCCCACACCCTCAGAACGCCCTCAGACCCCAGCCCTGATCACCTCGCCAGTGCATTGCTTGCATCTATTTCCCCCCTCTAATCACACCTTCAGACACCCATCAATCACCTCCTGTCACCCTCTAGCACACCTACCCATCAGATCAGGCCCTAATTTGCCCCGTGTGGGCTCCTGATCACTCGGCCAAACCCTCAGATCCCCCTCAGACCCACTTCCAAACACCTACCCAGTGCATTGATTGCATCTATTTTCCCCTCTAACCACCCCCTGAGACACCCATCAATCACCTCCTGTCACCCCCCCCTAGCACTCCTATCCATCAGATCAGGCCCAATACAACCTGTCATCTAAGAGGCCACCCTGCTTATGACTGATTCCACAAAATTTGCCCCCTCATAGACCACCTGTCATCAAAATTTTCAGATGCTTATACCCCTGAACAGTCATTTTGAGAAATTTGGTTTCCAGACTACTCACGGTTTTGGGCCCGTAAAATGCCAGGGCAGTATAGGAACCCCACAAGTGACCCCTTTTTAGAAAAGACACCCCAAGGTATTCTGTTAGGTGTATGTCGAGTTCATAGAAGACTTTGTGAAAAAAACAATACAAATCAATTTCCGCTAACTTTTGACAAAAAAAGTCTTCTATGAACTCGACATACACCTAACAGAATACCTTGGGGTGTCTTCTTTATAAAATGGGGTCACTTGTGGGGTTCCTATACTGCCCTGGCATTTTAGGGGCCCTAAAACCGCGAGGAGTAGTCTAGAAAACAAATGCCTCAAAATGACCTGTGAATAGGACGTTTGGCCCCTTAGCGCACCTAGGCTGCAAAAAAAGTGTCACACGTGGTATCGCCGTACTCAGGAGAAGTAGTATAATGTGTTTTGTGGTGTATTTTTATACATACCCATGCTGGGTGGGAGAAATCTCTCTGGAAATGGACAATTGTATGTAAAAAAAAAAAAATCAAAAATGTGTCATTTACAGAGATATTTCTCCCACCCAGCATCTGTATGTGTAAAAATACACCCCAAAACACATTACACTACTTCTCCTGAGTACGGCGGTACCACATGTGTGGCACTTTTTTGCACCCTAACTGCGCTAAGGGGCACAAAGTCCAATGAGTACCTTTAGGATTTCACAGGTCATTTTGCGACATTTGGTTTCAAGACTACTCCTCACAGTTTAGGGCCCCTAAAATGCTAGGGCAGTATAGGAACCCCATAAATGACCCCATTTTAGAAAGAAGACACCCCAAGGTATTCCGTTAGGAGTATGGTGAGTTCATAGAAGATTTTATTTTTTGTCACAAGTTAGCGGAAATAGACACTTTGTGAAAAAACACAATTAAAATCAATTTCCGCTAAGTGTCTATTTCCGCTAACTTGTGACAAAAAATAAAATCTTCTATGAACTCACCATACTCCTAACGGAATACCTTGGGGTGTCTTCTTTCTAGAATGGGGTCATTTGTGGGGTTCCTATACTGCCCTGGCATTTTAGGGGCCCTAAACCGTGAGGAGTAGTCTTGAAACCAAATGTCGCAAAATGACCTGTGAAATCCTAAAGGTACTCATTGGACTTTGGGCCCTTTAGCGCAGTTAGGCTACAAAAAAGTGCCACACATGTGGTACTGCCGTGCTCAGAAGAAGTAGTATGTGTTTTGTGGTGTATTTTTACACATACCCATGCTGAGTGGGAGAAATATCTCTGTAAATGGACAATTGTATGCAAAAAAAAAAAATCAAAAAATTGTCATTTACAGAGATATTTCTCCCACCCAGCATGGGTATGTGTAAAAATACACCCCAAAACACATTATACTACTTCTCCTGAGTACGGCAATACCACGTGTGGCACTTTTTTGCAGCCTAACTGCGCTAAAAGGCCTAAAGTTTAATGAGCATCTTTAGGCTTTACAGGGGTGCTTACAATTAGGCACCCCCAAAATGCCAGGACAGTGAACACACTCCACAAATGACCCCATTTTGGAAAGTAGACACTTCAAGGTATTCAGAGAGGAACATAGTGAGTCCGTGGCAGATTTCATTTTTTTTTGTCGCAAGTTAGAACTAATGGAAACGTTTGGGTTTTTTTTGTCACAAAGTGTCATTTTCCGCTAACTTGAGACAAAAAATAAAATCTTCTATGAACTCACCATGCCTCTCACTGAATACTTTGGGATGTCTTCTTTACAAAATGGGGTCATTTGGGGGGTATTTATACTATCCTGGAATTTTAGCACCTCATGAAACATGACAGGGGGTCAGAAAAGGCAGAGATGCTTCAAAATGGGAAAATTCACTTTTGGCACCATAGTTAATAAACGCTATAACTTTTACCCAATCCAATAAATATACACTGAATGGTTTTTTTTTTTTATCAAAGACATGTAGCAGAACAACTTTCGCGCTCAAATGTATAGGAAATTTAACTTTATTTGAAAAATGTCAGCACAGAAAGTTAGTCATTTTTTTGACAAAATTCATGTCTTTTTTGATGAATATAATAAGTAAAACTCTCAGCAGCAATCAAATAGCACCAAAAGAAAGCTGTATTCGTGACAAGAAAAGGAGGGAAAATTCATTTAGGTGGTAGGTTGTATGACCGAGCAATAAACCGTGAAAGCTGCAGTGGTCTGAATGGGAAAAAAGGCTCTGGTCCTTAAGGGGCGAAAAGACTGGTCCTCAAGTGGTTAAACAAAAAACATCTTACACCTGATACAAATCCTAAAATAGATTTGCACCCTTTCTACTTCCTGATTCGTGGAAGCAGACCTATTGTTAATCTCCTGTGCTTTCATATAGCCTCATCTACCATTGCTGTCATAGGCAGTCCTGTTACACAGAGGGGAGATCAGATTGCAATTTGTGATTAGACACAAATGAGGGAGAATTAACCAGGCTAAACTCTCTAAATACATACATGTCTCTGTGTTTCTTCAGTCCTGCACAAGAGTTTCAGGTCCACTGTAAGCACAATTGAGCCTCATTACACGTACATGTTCTAGACAGCTGTCATTTTCATCTAGTCTAGTCTGTTTCACTAGAGAACTTGACTAGTAATGGGGGAAACTTTGAAGGTGACTGAAGGAAACTGTTGGTAGTAGATCTGTGCTCTTTTCACTGTAACCCTCATTTATCTGAACCAACATTCCAGCAGTAATGTGATTGGTTGTTCCTCAGTGTTGATTCTTCGGACAGTTCTGTAGTTTTTAGTACTCTTGCCTTATAGGCTCCTCTCCCAGACGGGACACTATCTGCATAGAGGAGATATAGAGATAATCCAGAGCACACTCTAGTATAGTAATTTTAGACCAAACGTAATGTATATGTAAAGTACATGAGGTTATACTCACAAGTGTGAGTTACCAATAGGCAACCACTTTTCAGGCTGAAGGGGAACTTCCCCTTGCGGGGTTAAGATGTCCCCCTCTGTAGGAGGAAATATGGGGATAAACCCCTCCACCACATGGTGTAAATGCATGAAACCGAGGCGGCAGATTAAAACACATTAAAATCGTTAAAAAAAATGGAGAGGAGAATAAAACCGGGGCAGTTGCTGTTAATCTCTGAGCAAGCATGGTGCCACGCTTGCTCTGAGATTAACAGTAGCTGCTCCTGTTTTTCACTGCCTGAGGAAGTGGGCAAATACTCACGAAACGCGTCATACTTTTTTTTTTTGGGGGGGGGGGGGAGTACATAATTAAAGAATATTGATAGTGTCTTGCCGACTCTTCTGTGGTAGGCAAGTCCTCTATATATTTTTTAACGTGTTTTAATCTGTTTGGCGTCTGTGTTTCATCTATCCGCAACAATCTGCATAGGGTTTGCATGTTCTCCTTTTTCGTGCCTCTCTCCCAGCCAAAGAAGCTGTGTAATGAGTATTCTAATAATCCTTTTTCTCCTTCAATAGATCCGGGAACAGAATCGGTACGATCTGAAGACGGCCGGGCCGCAGTCACAAGTTTTGGCAGGCATTGTGGTGGAGAAGCCCCCGCCAGTGAGTACCTGGGAGTCCGGCATTAGTTGCCACAAGCTTGAATTCTAATGTGCTGCTGCCTCAGCATATTTAGTGGTGGGGGCTCCTCTAGCTGCCAAGTCATTCCTATGAGCTGCCACAAATACTGCCCCTCCCTCTTCTGCTACCTGCCAGCTTACGGATGAGGTGCAGCCACCAGTAACGCCATGGTTTGAAGTAATGTACCGGCAGCTGAGCTCTCTGCTCCTCTTCTCAGTCTCTGAGGGGGAATGCATCTGGCTTGATCTGTAAAGAGAATCTGCCACTAGTATCTATTGTCGCATATGCCAACTTGTTGCAGTCTCACTCTTCCTACTCATATTGCAATCCCACACACACCCAGAGCTCTTAGTACAGTTCCTCACACATATGCATTTTGTCAGTCACCCACATGAGGTGCCACCTAAGGTACATCTGTGGGGAAATCTGAGCAGATGTGTGAGAGGAGCCCTGACGTGATGGAGAGGCGTACGCATTATAACACCTTTGGTGGGTTGGGTGCAGGGTGAGCAAATGACTCACCCTGCTGCCGCTCAAATTCCCGACGGCGTTAAATACTATTCTCCCTTTGAGTCAAAGCCACTCGGGGGAGGAAGTAATTAGTGAGCTCGAAATCACTCGCAATTGAAATTGTGAGTCAAAGTTGGGGGAGAGGGGGGTTAACTTGCACAACTCGCCATCCATCGCTTCATGCTTCCTCCTGCAACCCGGGAGTGACTGGAAAGCGAGTGGAACGCATCGGATATGGGCGGCGAGTTGGGTACGTTAACGCCCCCCCCCCTGCAGCCAGCAATTTGGACTCATAATTTCAATTATGAGTGAGTCCAAGCATCATTAGAATTCATTTGGGGTTCGGGGATTGCTGGAACTCTAAATTACCCTTGCGCGGGATGTGCACTATAGCATTACTGCTATAGCAGCGAGCAGCTTCTGCGCTGGGCACCGGTATAACCTGCTTCAATGGATGGGAAGTCTGCATCCCCAGAGGATTTACCATGCCAAAACTTTCAGCTCTCATTCTGTGCTCCTCTTCCTGCAGCATTATTTTGAGGGTGATGAGTGGGTTTTCTTTTTTGTCCCGCAGATGATGCAGTTTGAAGAGGATGAAAACGCTCCTCCCCCGCCCCCCAATCCATTCAGCCAGCTGCTGGTAGATGAAGGGGGAAGGACGGGTGAAGCCAACGGAACAGCAGGTGAGTGTCAGGGAACACTATGCCCTGCTTCTTCTGAGGGCAAGCCATAGGCACACATTCCATCCAGCTTCTCCTTGTAGATGTTACACAAGCTCAGTGTGTGTTCACATGACGTTCCACATCATCAGGATGTCACGGATTTACAAAAACTGGAGGACTGACCACTAGGTGGCAAGACTCTTCCTGCCCTCGCCTGGGGCAATATCACAATAAAGACAAGTGTGATTGTAGTGTGAATAGTTAGTGCCCCAAATATGTAAAACTTGTTTCCCCCTAAAAATAGATCCCTTTATGTCCGCTAATTTTTTTTATTTACTTTTTTTTACCTGGACTGTATGCCTTTGTTGAACTGTGCAGTGCCAATAAAAATGTGGGAAGTTATTCTTTTTATTATTATTATTATTCCCCTACATTAACAAGCTTATCTCAAAGGACACAATGACCAGAAGGTAATTGAACCCCCCCCCCCCCCCCCTTATGTTTGCTGTGGGAGGAACAGTAAGCTGTAAATTAACACTGAGCTGGGTAAAAAAAAAAGTCTTGGGCTGTGTTCCCACTTGCACCCGGATCATGTGTGGACAGTGTAGTGTCCGCTCCGATGGTCTGGCTGTTGCCCGGGGCGGATGTGTTAATCCCATAGGCTATATGGGTGAATGCATCCACCTGCCTGGAATTATAGTGCACTGCGCAGAACTGTGGAACGCTTACTGCAACGGATCTCACGGATCCGCTACAAAGTGACAAGTGTGAAAGGCTCATACCTATAAAAAAGGAATTTGTTTAACGGAGAACGGACAAGAAAATGTCAGTTCTCAGCTCCATAAACTAGTACTATATGTGCCTGTGTTTCTCAGCATGTCACTGCAGGCACACACTAAAATACCTATGTTTAATACATATTAACCTTGCTTAAAATAGTTTTTGCAATTTGCCTGGATTTTGATCTGTGTTTAAAGGGTCACTTAAAGAGGATCTGTAACATCAAAAGATCCCCTGGGGGGTACTCACCTCTGGTGGGGGAAGCCTCCGGATCCTAATGAGGCTTCCCACGCCGTCCTCTGTCCCACGGGGGTCTCGCTGCAGCCCTCCGTACAAGATGAAGTCATTATTTACCTTCCTGGCTCCTGCGCAGGCGCTCTGACGGCTGTCAGCTCCGAACTACACGGAAATACCCGATCGCCGTCGGGTCTGCTCTACTGTGCAGGCGCAAGTTTCCGGAGCCTGCGCAGTAGAGCGGACCCGACTGAGATCGGGTATTTCCGTGTAGTTCGGAGCGGAAAGCAGCCACAGCGCCCCCGCTGGAGCCAGCAAAGGTAAATATTGATTTTACAGTCGGGTCTGTCGCTGGCTGTTCGGAGGGCTGCAGCGAGACCCCCGTGGGACAGAGGACGGCGTTGGAAGCCTCATTAGGATCCGGAGGCTTCCCCCACCCGAGGTAAATACCCCCCAGGGGATGTTTTTGAGGTTACAGAGTCTCTTTAAGGGTAGGGAAAAATGAATTTTACTCACCTGGAGCTTCCACCAGCCGTCTGCTGCTGCCACCCACGCAGCCTCGCTCGAATCCTCCTGCCGACGCCGACAGCTACTTCCGTTTTCGGTGACAGGTGCAGACAGGCCTGGGAACGTGAGTGATTCTTTGCGTTCCTGGCCACAATAGCAGTATAGAGGGCGCTATTGCAGCCAGGAACGCAAAGAATCACTCACGTTCCCAGGCCTGTATGCGCCTGTCGCTGAAAACTGAATTAGCTGCCGGCTGGGCCAGGAGGATCAGAGTGAGACTGCGTGGGCACCGGACAGCTGCAGGGGGATGCTGGAAGCCCCAGGTGAGTAGAACTCATTTTTTTTTTCCCCCTACCCTTAAGTGACCCTTTAAGTGTGTGTACACACATCCAATTTTAACTGACCAATTTTACCTCCTCCATTTAATATGAGGATCACCAGATTCTGAATACTATGAACAGACTGTGTATACATGGAGGTAGAAAAATTGGCTAGTCAAAATTGGATGCGTTTACACATCTTAAGTCATTGCTAACTTGTTCCGTTGACATTGCTGCCTGTTTTTTGTAAATGTATGTTCCAAACTATTTTCTAACGCACCTGACAAGTATCCCTTTTCAACTAACTTTGGAAATATTTCTATAAGTCTCATTTAATTTCCTTACATATTTCTGTACTTTAACTCGCCTGCCTGCTTACCAATCTGTTTAGTGTCTGTCATATTTCTGCTTTTAAAGTGGACCTGAACTCATGCACAGGACAGAAGGAAAGCATAGTAAAATGCACCCTGTATGTATTTAGAGCGTTTAGTCTGTTCTCCCTCATCTGTGACTAATCACAAGTTGTAATTTGATCTCTCAGCTGTGTCAGCTGGCTGCCAGGGCAGAGCAGCTAATTTGTAAACACAGGATGTTAACCCTGTTTACTTTCATGAAAGCAGGAAGTAGACACACTGCAAGTTTATTGCAGGATTTTTATCAGCTGTAACAGATTTGTTTTTCTTTAAAGGTTGTGTTGCTCATCTTTTAGAGCAGAGAGGAAGTTCTGAGTTCAGGTCCGCTTTAACTTTTTATACCATCACTTTTGTGGACTATCCGGGGAGAGGTGACAGTATGATGCTTAGTGAGATGAACTGTTCAGGCATGCATTCAGATTCACAGCTTGCAATTGGTCCAGTCCGCATCACCATGAAGTAGTTTTCATTGGCCCAATGCCAAGCTGCACATAATGTGCATAGGAGCTGAAAAAGTAGCATCTCACTGACCATCTGTAGCATTTGTAGTGAGGAGAGATGGTCAGTGAGATGTAAATACATTTCAGCCTGCATACAAATTTAATGCATATCCTTTGCATTAAACTTCCATGCAAGCCAGAAATGACTAGCATCTCACTAACCGCCATTCCCTATAGATGATGCAAACTAATGCGGTGTCATCTGTGGAGGAATCTGAAAGCACAACCATCATGAAAAATTTAAACTGTAGACTGGCATTCACTTGAGATGTAAATTTTTCCCAAAGGAAAAGGCACTGTAAATTCCCTTTTTTTTTTTTTTTTTTTTTTTTCCCTCTCTTGTCACTGACACCTATACTATTATTTGACAACTCTGAACCACTAACCCGACACGTTTTGGACTAGTCCAATTACTCATGAGGGATTCTTAAAGTTCTTCTTTTCAAAAGCACACCCTGGAGAGAACCTGTACAAAGTTGCCTTCTAGTCGGTCTACTCGCTTGCACGTTATTCTGGTAGCAACTGTACAGCTGTGGTCCAGGGAGTGCTTTTGAAAATAAATAAAATCCTGAGACTCCTCCATGAGGGGATGAACTAGTTCAAGACCTGTTAGTGAGAGGTTCAGAGCTGTGAGATTAACTGCTTCCGGACAGCTAAGATTGAAATCTATGTCCTGTTTGTGGCCTCTTATTCCTGCCAGGGCGTAGACTTCAATCGCTGCCGCGCCATCTGCTTGCTCTCGCCATTCCCGCTGCTGGCTTCATCACTGCACCCGCGTAACAGAGCTTCTGTATATCCGGCAGGTGCCAATTTCACTGGTTTCTGACCCCCGTGATTGCTGTGAACCAATCAACAATCACGTCTTAAAAGGGCACGGACGGCTCTGGTTTTAAAGGTGCCAGAGCCGCCTGGTCCCAAAGTGACATATGGACACCTTTACAAGTACGTATTGCTAACCAGACGATATATGGGCAGATCGACCATGACACAGGTCTGTCTGAGCAGAGAAGGCTTTGTTGCCTGCCCATACAATGGAGACAAATTTCCGATAGATTTCAGCATGAATTTGATCAGATATTGGCCTTGCCCTGCCATCTCCACCTCTCGCCTGGTATCACCCCAAGTACAAATGATGTCCCCCCAGTGCCCATGCTCCTTAAAATCTCGCCTGTCCACTGGTGCGATTCCTGGCTGACTCTGCCGTGTTTGCCTTTACAGCGAGCTGTTGTACCACTTGGCTCCAGGTGTATGTGTGAGTCGCATGCGCCTCATGCCACATAGTACAGGCGCTTGCGTAGGAGCCCAGGAATTGTGTGTGTGAGATTTTAAAATGCTGCATTAGAGCACAGGGGCACTTTTCACTTGGCGGTTGACGTCGGGGCTACACACAGCGGTACATCGGTTGTCTGGTAT